>NC_084494.1:22464435-22771481 GCF_030035675.1 Rhineura floridana | reverse complement strand
CCCTGCCTTCTGCCCTCCCAGTCCCAATAGGAACCAGCCACCACTGCTATTTACCTCAGGACTGGGGAACCTGTGACCTTCCTGATGTTGTTGGACTACAGCTTCCATCTTCCTTAGCCAATCTGGTTGGGACTGATGGGTATGAGACTCCAACAGGACCTGGAGAGCCAGAGGCTGCCCACTGCTGGTTTATCCTATTGTCAAAGATTCACAAAACATTAGGTTATACGTAGGTCTTTTGCTTGCCCTTTCAATGCCACTAACGTCTGAGGTGTGCTTTGACTTTCCAGACTCTACATGACATCTCAAGAGTGAGAATAAGTTTGAGGCAGTGGGATGGTGGTGGTCAGAGTTTTCTTATAAGATGTATGCTTTATTGCCTACTTGTAAGGTCAGTTCAATATCTCATATGCACTGGCTGGGTTGCTGCCAAAAAAATAATGTATCAAGACAACAACAACAGAGAGATTAAGGGGAGTGGATGAGCACGCCGCTCTCAATGTTAATTATTATGTGCTCAACCTTGCAAAATTGTTAAGAAAACTTGACAGGTCAAGCATAGCTATGGGTCCCCATCTGTCTTCTTTTACAGGTAGGAAGGTGAAGGTAGCAGTGGAAGTATTTAGACTGAAATCCTAAACCCTGCATACCTGGGAATAGGGAATGGGGAGGAATTCAGTTCACTTCGTATTTGAAGGTGAATCTGCACTTTCCAAAACAATATGAGAACTCAAACATAGCCACCCTTCAAAATTTGCACTCATCCGAATTTTGTGATGCAATCCTCCAACCAACCAAGCTTTACAAAAATGCATATGTTTGGGAAATGTGTGCATAAATATGAATATATTCATGAAAATAACATTAAATGCATCATTTCAGGGGAAATGGCTTGCAAAAAAATGTGTACATTAGGAGAAATTCACACTCAAATGCTGATGAATTTCTATGAGGATATATTTTTAAAAAAAACCCGGGAGGAAGGGCGGGATATAAATGTAATAAATAAATAAATCACAAGTTGCTGCAGAAATGTGGAGAACTGAATTGAAGACTGGAAAAATGAGAAACGGAAAGAACCGAAATCAACAGATCTTCCGTTCACTACCTGCGAGTAAGTCCTGTAGATTTCAATCGGACTTACTTCTGGTTAGACATTGTTAGACTTGCACTGCTAGAAAACAAAAGATGATGCTTAGATCCATCCTGCTGGTCAACGTTGTTTTCCTTGGTTTTCCTCCCACTTCCGTATTTTTGAGTGTTTCCATCAAGAACTTTTAGGAATAGGGGGGTGGGGATTTAGATCAACTGTGTTGTGTAAGTCTGAGTGTACAAGTAGCAAATGCTGCAACCTTTTGTTCCCCATGCCTTGAACAGTGTGTCCTGAGAGAGTGAGGATAGGTTGAGAGGTGGCCACTTGGCCTAGGTTACCAAGAGAGAGCTTTGGAGTCAACACTCTGACCACAACATTGCACTGGCTCTCAATAAGCACAATGCAACCAAATCAAATTTTATTTATTTATTATTTATTTATTAAATTTATATACCGCCCGACTAGCAATAGCTCTCTGGGCGGTGAACATAAAATAGCATAAAAATACAATGAATAACAAAATAATACTAAAATACAATCAACAATCCAATACAATAAACATTTTTAAAAGTAAATCAGTGTAACTTGAAATGCTTCAGAGAATAGGAAGGTTTTGACCCGGCGCCGGAAGGAGAGCAGAGTCAGCGCCAGGCATACTTCCTCGGGGAGACTGTTCCATAGTTCGGGGGCCACCACTGAGAAGGCCCTAGATCTTGTCATCACCCTCCGGGCCTCCCTGTGAGTTGGAACCCAGAGGAGGGCCTTTGTAGCAGAACGTAGTGCACGGGCCGGTTCATATCGGAAGAGGCGTTCCGCAAGGTATCGTGGTCCCGCACCGTATAAGGCTTGATAGGTTAATACCAACACTTTGAATCTAGCCCGGAAACATATTGGCAACCAGTGCAAGCTGGCCAGAACAGGTGTTATATGCTCGGACCGCTTGGTCCTTGTCAGCAATCTGGCCGCCGCATTTTGCACTAGTTGTAGCTTCCGAACTGTCTTCAAAGGTAGCCCTACGTAAAGCGCATTACAGTAATCCAAACGTGAGGTTACCAGAGCATGTACCACTGATGTAAGGTCCTCTTTACTCAAATAGGGACGTAGCTGGGCTACCAACCGAAGTTGGTAAAAATGCAAACTTGTAGTCCATTCTTTTTGTTAAAAAAAATCCAGACAAAAGTAGAGGGCATGGACCTATGACTGAGCTCCAACAGCATTGAAACTGAAAGGAATTTGACTGCTCCTTGGTCCAATCCCTGTTCTGATGTTCATAAGCTTCATACAGGAGGAGTCTGGAAGGGCCATAGCTCAGTGGTAGAGCATCTGCTGTACATGTAGAAAGCCCCAGGTTCAACTTCTGGCATCTCCAGGAAAGTATCTGGTCTGGAATCCTAGACAGCCTCTGCCAGTCAGTGGTGAGTTCTTGCAGCCCACCATTGGCCATGCCCCCAGATGAAGATGCACAGCCTCCTAGGCTCCTGTGAAGGCACTGCTGAGGGCTTCATCCTTGCTGTTCTGGAGCATCGAGACCCATCTCGTTAGTAGAAAGTAACACCTATCAGGGATCCAATCCAGAGTTCATACCCAGTTAGTTAATTTGGAGGCCAGTACAAATGCCTTTTGTGATTGCAGTGGGAAACAGAGAGGCTTTTTACATGACCAAACATGACAACCTCTGTACATCAAGGAAGGGTCATGGCTCAGTGGTAGAGCATCTGTTTTGCATGCAGAAGGTCCCAGGTTCAACCCCCAGCATCTCCAGGTAGGGCTGGGAATCTACCCAGTCTGGAATCCTGGAGAGCCGCTGATAGCCAGCATAGACAATACTGAGCTGGAGGGACCAATGGTCTGACTCAGAATAAGGCAACTTCCTGTGTTTCTAAGGAAACTCCTCACCAGCTCTGCCCTCCCCCAACTGCAGCTCATGCCTTCTACTTGTTGGTCAAGCTACCCATGTGAATAAGTGGCTAGTCCTGCCTCTTCTTCCTCCGTTCCCCCAAATACACAAGTTAAAAATCATTAATATGTAGACAGCATAGTGTAGTGGTTAGAATGTTGGATTAGGGCCTGGGAGTTCCAGGTTCAAACTTCCACTCAGCCATGAAGTTCACTGGGTGACCTTGGGCCAGTCCGCTCTCAGCCTAACATATCTCACAGGGTTGTTGTGCTGATAATATGGATAATGATGATGTCATAATAAATGGATAAGTACATGAAAGGCTTGGTGGAATAAAAATGACTTGTATGCCTGCTTAAAAAGCATCTGAGATGGGGCCAGTTAAACCTCCTTTGGAAAAGAGTTTGGAAACCTTAGGTTTTCCTGATTTTTTTTTTTAAAGGTGTTATAAATAGGTCACAGATAGATTCAGTGTGCATTCAAGGGACAGAGATATGCAGAGGATACAGGAGAGCACCTGGTGAAATCTGAATGCTGATTGGAGGGTTATAGCATAAGTTTGGTGTCCACTTCTGATCACCACAATTAGAGGAGGAAACTGACAAACGAGTGTATCCAGAAGAGATTGACTAGGATGGTGAGAGGTCTGAAGACAAGGACAAGGGGAAGCCTCCTTATACTGAATCAAACTAATAGTCCATCTAGTTCTGTATAACCTACACTGATTGGCAGCGGCTCTCCACAGTTTCAGGCAGAAGTCTCTCCCCGTCCTATCTGGAGATGCCAGGGACTGAACCTGAGATACAAATCAGCATGCAAATCAGCTGCTCTGCCACTGAGCTACAGCCCTTCCTATGAAGAACCATCAAAAATTGATGGGTATATTTAGCCTCGAGAAGAAAAGATTAAGGGGAGATGTGATAGTAGTTGTCAATTACCTGAAAGGCTGCCATGCAAAAGATGTTCTCTGTTGCTCCAGACAGTAACATTAGAAACAGTGGGTAGAAATGGCCAGAGAGGCAGATTTTGGTTAAACATTACGAGACACTTCCTAATGGTAAGAGTTGTTTGACAGTGGAACAAGCTGCCTCAGGAAATGGTGAGCTCTCCTTTGGTTGAGACATTTAAGGGAAAGCTGGTTGGGTCCCTGTTTGGGATGCTGAAGCTGCATTCTGCATTGCAGACCCTCCATTAAGCAGCTGGTTTGACTGGATGACTTTCAAGGGTCCTTTCCAACCATACAGTTCTATGATCCTATATCCAAAACAGTGCCTCATTGTTTGCTTCTCTTGGAATAGAGGGCTTCTCTTGAGCCCTGACAGCCTTAAGGCATGCCTGAGCAGGTGTGGTGTAGTGGTCAGAATATTGTGCTAGCACCTGGGAGACCAGAGTTCAAATCCCTACCCAGCCATGAAGCTCACTGGGTGACCTTAGACCAGTCACAGTCTCACATCCTAACCTACCTCACTGGATTGTTGTGTGGATAAAATGGAGAGGAGGAGAACCATGTATGCCATCTTGAGCTCCTTTGAGGAAAGGCAGGATCTAAATGTAGTGATAGATAGATAGATAGATAGATAGATAGATAGATAGATAGATAGATAGATAGATAGATAGATAGATAGATAGATAGATAGATAGATAGATAGATAGATAGATAGATAGATAGATAGATAGATAACCAGCTTGGGGGCTGATGATGCCAAGCCAAGCCCATGGGAGTAAGTTTCACTGAAGTCAATTTCTTCTGAACTGAGATGTAAAGGACTGTGCTGCTATTGAGGTACAGACTTTGTCAACCAGAGAACACAGAAAAGTTTATGTTACAATAAATAAGGTGCCACAAGCGGGGAGGGGAATCACCACTCTACTTTTTAAACTTAAGATCTGAAGGGGGCTTGCACAGAAAAGAAAGATTTTTTTCTCCTTCTTTCATAATACAGGAATACCCCGCATTAACGTATGCAATGGGTCCAGAGCAAGTACGTAAATGGAAAATGTACTTAAAGTGAAGCACTACCTTTTTTCACTTATCGATGCATATACTGCACTGCAATCGTCATATACGGGCATAACTGATGTAAATAATGTATTTATAACTAAAATAAACACAGTAGGCCTTATTTTAAGAAAAAGTTTGTAGTTGGAAACTGATTGGGCGGTGGCGTCATTCCGTTAAGTGTCCGTTCTTGCGACGCGAGCGTATGTAAACAGGGGAATGGTGCTACTGTAAATGTGTCCGTACTCGCGAGTGTCCGTAAAGTGAAGGTCCGTATAGCGGGGTATTCCTGTACTAAACACCTAGGGCCATCCAATAAACCTGAATGTTGAAAGATTCAGGACAGGTAAAAGAAACTACTTCTTCACACAGTGCATTATTAAGCCTGGAATTCACCTCCCTCAAATGAAGCAATGGTCACCAAATTGGACAGCTTTAAAAGAGCATAAAAGAAATTAATGGAGGATAAGGCTATTGATGTCTCCTAGCCATGATGGCTACGTTCTATCTCCATAGCACTCTTCAAGTACTTGAATGATTGTCACACAGAAGAGGGCCAGGATCTCTTTTCGATCATCCCAGAGTGCAGGACACAGAATAATGGGCTCAACTTATGGGAAGCCAGATTTCAGCTGAACATCAGGAAAAACTTCCTAACTATTAGAGTGGTACAACAATGGAACCAATGACCTAGGGAGGTGGTGGGCTCTCCAACACTGGAGGCCTTCAAGGGGCAGCTGGACAGCCACCTGTTGGGTATGCTTTACATCGGATTCCTGCCTTGAGTAGGGGGTTGGACTTGATGGCCTTATAGGTCCCTTCCAACTCTACTGTTCTATGATTCTATGACATGTGCAGCACTGACAGTGGCAGAGCTTTCCACCAGCATACCAGCAAACCTCCAGCAGCATAAATCTCTCCCTGATGGCAGGTCTCCCTCTCTGCCAGCAGAGCAGCACTTATGGTGCTTCCTGGGGGCCGTCAGCCGCCCTCCAGGTGAGCATCAGCTTGCTCCCTAAGATGTCTTTAATCAAGTGACAGCCCTATGTGAAATGTCACATAATTTATTTTCTCATAGGCAATGCAAAATGTTTTTCTCATGGAGTGAAAGGTTGCTAAAATCACTTTCCTTGGAGTAATCAAAAGGCATTGCCACAATAATCCCTACAGCAATGGAAGAAAAATGACCTTTTTTAAAAACAACAACACCTTGATCTCTTTCCTTAGTGTCTGTTTATGATTTCTTGCAATTAATGCCAACTAAGTTGGAATGTGATTCCACTTATCTAAATGGCAAGGATTCCAAAAGTGGAAGCAAAGACTTGTTTTCTGTTCCTATCACATTGCCTCCGCACTTATTTTTGAATGCTTGCTGTCATTTGTAATGCCCATTTTTTGCAAATACTGTGATCAACATTGGGGACATTTCCATGACCTGTCCAGTAGATGGCACTATTGGCTAGATTATCCCCCCCCCCAAAAAATAACATTTGACTTTGCACTAGGCTCTGTCATCAAACATAATTTCTTCTGGCAAGGGTTGTTGCTGGAACTGTTCATAAATGGGATTGAAATCAGGCAGATCTGTTGCGCTGAAACAGAATTGCAAAATGTCAGGCAATATTTTCTGAATTCTGCAACCCTTTCGCTGAAGATTCTGCATATTTATCCAATACATTTTTTGAACTCACACACAGACACATACATATATCAGCCTTTCCCAACTAGTGGGCCACCAGATGTTGTTGGACCGCAATTCCCAACTTTCCTGACCATTGCTAATGCTGGCTGAGGCTGATGGGAGTTGTGGTCCAACAACATGTTTTTAACTGTTTTAAAGTATGCATTTTCTTTTTCTTGTTAAATTGTTTTATGTTTGCCACCCTGGGGTTCTTCGGGAGGAAAGGCAGGATAGAAATTCAATTAACAAATAATTAATTTGGGGGTGGAGGGCCAGATTCAAAAGTGGAAAACCATCCATGGGTCCACACTGACAAGTGAGCAGGGTTGCCCACCATCAATCACCTGATGTCATATGATACCAGGTACAGATCCAATCCCTGCCAAAACCAGTGTGGCCAGTATTCAGGACCAAAAATAAGAAGTGCTGAATGCAAGCCATACTTCAAAGGAACAATTGGGAGTGCAGGGCTTACAGTGCACTCCTGAATGTTCCTTCTCAGCTGTGGCTTGCATTCTGCCCTGTTTAAAATTTGGCACTGAATGCAAGCAGCACTGCTTTCAGCAGGGATTGGTTCCACTTGAGAACTGGTAATGGGAACCAAATGTGAATAGTGCCAAAGGCAGAGCTCTGCCACAAAATAACCATCGTTCTTTTGCAGCTCTGGCTCTACCTGTCCCATGCTTGGTGTCATATGGCATCAGGTGAATGAAAGGCAGGCATGCGTCAGATTGGGTGGCCTATTACACACACACACACACACATTTGCACTCATTTCTTTAAAATTAAAAAAAGGTTTCTCTTTTTATAAACAGTGGTCAAGCACACAATAGCAACTCTCTGCCTTTTGCAATCACAGGAAAGCCCAATCAAGGAGTTGTGGAGTTTTCGGAAAGTGCAGGCACACAGGAAGAGTCCAGACTATT
This sequence comes from Rhineura floridana, assembly GCF_030035675.1. Taxonomy (NCBI): domain Eukaryota; kingdom Metazoa; phylum Chordata; class Lepidosauria; order Squamata; family Rhineuridae; genus Rhineura; species Rhineura floridana. The sequence continues at coordinate 22,763,885 of NC_084494.1, read as the reverse complement.
GTCTAATCTGATCAGCAACAGTTCTCCATTATCTCCTACCCGGTCCCTATTTTCTTTTTAAGAATGGATGCAAGCCTGAAAAGATGGGAGTGTGATTAGGGCTGTGCGCTAGATTCTAACAAAGCTTGAATCCCAAACTGAATCGGATCGATTCAGGGGGATTTGGGCAGCCCACAGCAATCCAGGGCTGCCAATATTGTCGATTTACCCCTGTCAGACTCTCATTTAGATACAAAATGCAAGCTGAAATTCCACATATAAAGGCAGTCTTGTTTCTTTTTGTTTAAACCCTTACCTGAATTAACAATCTCCACTCAGGGAGACAAATGTCACCTTGGAGCAGTGATTTTATGCAACTGTGTAACTTTGAAAGAAAGTGCACTTTAAACGCACACACACACAACACACACACAAAAAGCAGGAAACAAAATCAAAGGGCAGTTATCCAATAATGAGGCTGTAATTAATTCTGCTAAAGGAAAACAATTACCCTTTCAGTTCTAAATGCATTATAAAAAGGACAGTAATTTGCAGAATGATAAGTGAGGCAGAGGGAGAATGGGAGGAGAGATAATGTGTTGTTTACAGCAAAGTTCTACGTTTCCTGGTTCTTGATGAACAATTTGAGTTCCTTTTCTGAGTTGTGCAGCTACAGCATAAACATAACAAACAAAACATAACAATAAATAAACATAACAATAACAGCTGAGAAACCTGGTAAGCAAATAAGGAAATGAGAGTGCTTTGTCACTTTATCTGAGTATAGAAAAATATCGAATTCAGAAGGAGCGGTGATTTGCTAACACTTCTTGGCATGATTTAAAACTGGTCCAGTATCTACAAAATGCTTTAGTGGGCAGTCTTTTTATATATATATATATGTATGTATATAAAACCTCATCTGTTTCTGAGAGTTTTCCATGAGTTTGTAATGTTGGCACATGTGCATTGATGGTGCCATGCACCTGTTTCCTATCATAATGCTCTCCAGGTGTTAACATAAGAACATAAGAAAAGCCTGCTGGATCAGGCCAGTGGCCCATCTAGTCCAGCATTCCATTCTCACAATGGCCAATCAGATGCCTAGCTGGAAAGCCTGCAAGCAGGACCTAAGTGCAAGAGCACTTTCTCTTCTCTGCCAGTTCCAGCAACTGTATTCAGAAGCAACCGTGGAGGGAGAGAGCACATTGCAGTTCCAGCACCAGCCATTGCGAAGATCCGTCATCACTCATTTGTCAAAATAAGCACATAGCCAGGAATTAGAGAGGATCTCTAAAAATCTGGGTATGGGTCAGTGATGGCAGAAAACTATGGGGTGCATCCAATTAAGTTTTACTCACAGTAGATCCATTGCAATTAATGGACTTAATTTAATCACTTTGATTAATTGCAATAGGTCTACTCTCAATACACCTAACGTAGGATACAACCCAGTGGGGACAGAGAGAGACGTTACTCATCAATAGGGGAGGAAGTAAGTGTCTATTTCAGTTCTCTCAGTTTCTCATTTTTCCAGTCTTAAATTTGGTTCTCCGCATTTTTTTTAAAAAAAATCCTCACGAAAATCCTCCAGCATTTTAGTGCACATTTCTCCTAATAAACACAATTCTGTAGGCAGTTTTTTTACTAATGGACACATTTTTCAAGCCATTTTTGCATGTTATTTTCACTCATATATTTTGAGCACAATTTCCCCTAATATATGCATTTTTGTAAACATTATTTGGTTGGAGACCTGCCTCACAAAATTTGAAGGAGTGCAAATTTGGAAGGGATGCTGTGTTTCAGTTCTCATATTGTTTTGGAAAGGACGAATTTGATAGCTTCAACTTGAAATGTGAACTGAATCAAAATTCTTACCCATTCCTACTCATCAAACAAAAGACTACTTGATTGGGCAGTCTCATTATGCAGCTCACAGCAATCCATGGGAGTTTCAATAAGAACCTAAGGTTAAGGAATGTTTGCAGCCTCATCTGCTGATTACATATGTGCAGGCATTCTCTCTACATCCCAAGCCAGAGAAGAACTTCTGGTGGAACCAATGCTCAATTTGTAATGCATCTGAGCATTACAAACTGGACAAATTCTTATCACCCAATCAGGTTGCTACAAAGTTCAGTAACGCTTCAACCAGGGATAGTGAATCTGTCCATTTTGGTTTCTCTCCTTCTCTCTCCTTTTTCAGATCTTAAGTTAAGTCCACATATGTTTCCATATCAGTTTGTGATTTTTAAGAAACAAAAAGCCCTAAAGAAAAATCATCAGCATTTTAGTGTGAATTTCTCCTTACATGCCCATTTTTGTATGCAATTTTGCATACACGTATTTTGCAAATCAGTATCCCCAAATACAATGCATTTTTGCATGTAATTGTAACTCATATCTGCATTTTATACACAATTTAGCCTGGTATACACATTTTTTTGTACACATTACATGACTGGAGAACTGTATTGCAAAATTTGGAGAAGTGCACATTTTGAAAAATAGCTGTGTTTCAGTTTACTTATTGTTTTGGAAAGTGTGGATTTTGTAGGTTCACCTTCAAATGAAAACTGAACTGAATTTCTCTCTCATCTTGGGTGCTCCATAATGGTCTTATAGGTTGGGATCCAGCTCCTATGATGGGTACAGTCCCTAAGCCAATTCCAGCAGTGAGAGGCATGCAGTGTCCTGTGAGTTTGGAGGACAAGAGACACTGGGAGGGTTACCTGCCTATGTTTGGATCCATCATTTGCACTGGGGATGGCGAGGGAGAATAGAGAGGAATATTTCTTTCTGTCAGCCTGGGTGGGCTAGGCCAGCTAGTCCTGAAGAAGATGCCCCTGAATAAAGGCTTATGGGAGGACTTTGATCTGGAGTTTGGGGAGGAAATGAAGTGGATTGGCATAAAGACTTTTCCCAGGGCAGTGAGTGGGAGGAAAATGGCTACAGTCTGCCATGTGCTGATGAGAAAACAAATGAGTTCCCAGAGATGCGTCCCAAGACCCTGCAGGCAGCAGCAACAAGGATCAGATTGAACAGGGAATTTCATGAAGCCCCAAGACAAAGGGTCGTGTGGGCAACTGCATGGTCTGGGGGTGGGGGTTGTGCTTATGGGGCTGTATATACTGATTTGCTATAGAAATTCTTCCTGATGGTTTTAGTATTGCCTTTTGAAATGCTTTTGATTTGTGCTTTTTGCATGCTTGTGGGGATATGAACTGTTTAATGATTTTTTAGGAATTATGCTGATAGGTTTTTGCAGTAAGGTTTTAATGTTTAAAATTTACTATACTATGCCTGTTAGATTTTGTGTGTGCAACTATTTGGGGAAGGAAGCAGAAAATGTGTGTGTGTTTGAGGGCTGCTGTGCTATAATGGCACAAGTCAGGACAAAGGAGCTCCCGTACTGAGGCTATAATCTGGCTTAAACATGTTGGGAACTTACTATCTTGGGCACCGCCAGTTATGAGGACTGGGTAAGCGGTTTGGGTGCAGAACTGTGACTGGGAGCTCCAAGGAAGGAGAGGAAGCCTAAAGAAAAGGTACGTAATGGAAGATTTTGTGTACTTGTGTTGTGTGGAAATGTGACTGCACTATGACAATGCTTTTGATGATGTGTATTTCAATGTTTTATTAACCTGTAATTTCTTTACAGGAAAAGCTGTTATTCTGTTGTTTGTTTGCAGGTCTGGGACAGACCTTTGTCAGGGAACGGGGTAGAGTTATGGGTTTGGGGATTGGGATAGATGATTTCTAGTAGTCCCCTTCCAGCCTCTGATTTGGAACTTTGCACCTGGAGGCAGTCTCTGCAGCTGAAAAACCTGCTCCGCTGGTCAGATGAGTCTCCCTTGTTAATCTAATAGAATGGCTAAATAGGCTAATGGGTCTGTCAACTGCCCATTAACTGGCAAATGGGCCAGGGACATCCTACTGTTATTGAACAGGAGAGCCCCTCCCTGCTCCTGGGGCCAAAAGAGAGACTTATGTTTTTAGTTGAGTCAGAGGTAAGGCTGGAAACTGGAGACACGCAGAGAGGCTGGATCCCTGCATCATGGCTTTAGGATTCCTCCTATAAGCCTGATGGATAAGCAAGATCTGTTGGGCTGCTAATGCTTTGAACCCCTCCATCTTAAGCTCAGGTTGGAATGTGTGTAAATAAAAACCATATTTCCTAAAAGACATCACAGTCTCAACTGACCTTCTTTCCAAGGAAACCAAACTCTGGGCAAGCAGAGGAACCCCCAGAAATCTCACACTGCTCAGAGATTGCAGTGGTGCTCAACAATATGTACAAATCACATCAGGTATGAATGCTGCCTAAGTTCTCTTTTCAGAAAAGAATGCACGGAAGCATGAAGCTACGCTTTTCCCACGTTGCCACTTCAGTTTATTTTGTTGAGAAAAGTAGATATTTTAAACATGAACATGCTATTCAGGCCCAGTGCAATGTGGATTTTATTGTACTTGGGAGTCTATTATCCACATAGGAACCTGCTTGTTTCTAATTCTGCAAATTGAGGAAATCATGCCCTATTCTTATTGACTACCTTGGTCGACTAAAAATTACACAGATAGGGTACTTGTATTTTATATTGCTTTTTTAAAATCATTTTTTTAAAATTATGCATGTGTTTGTATTTTCCTTGGGCAACAAAGAGGAACTTCACTTTCACTCTTCTGAAGCTGACTGCCCCACTTGTTTCCTGATTTTGAGAAGCTGAAAGTACAGGCATGTCTAAAGGCCGTTGAGTGGGAAGACAAGGGTGGGACTGTCAATGGCTTAGTGAAAAGAAGCTGGGGTGGCCTGTGCTCTCAGGTAAGAGCTGGAAAACATGCTGGGGTAGCTCATGCTCTCAGGTAAAAGCTAGAAAAGATGCTGGGGTAGCTCATGCTCTCAGGTAAAAGCTGGAAAAGATGCTGGGGTAGCTCATGCTCTCAGGTAAGAGCTGGAAAAGATGCTGGGGTAGCTCATGCTCTCAGGTAAAAGCTGGAAAAGATGCTGGGGTAGCTCATGCTCTCAGGTAAAAGCTGGAAAAGATGCTGGGGTAGCTCATGCTCTCAGGTAAGAGCTGGAAAACATGCTGGGGTAGCTCATGCTCTCAGGTAAGAGCTGGAAAAGATGCTGGGGTAGCCCGTGCTCTTGGGGCAAGAGCTGGAAAAGATGCTGGGGTAGCTCATGCTCCCGGGTAAGAGATGGAAAAGATGCTGGGGATGCCTGAGGGCTTGAGTTAGAGTTGAAAAGACTGTTGGGGTTGTCCACTCACTTTGGGTAAGAGATGGACAGGATCCCAGGTGCAACTTTAATCTCTGACCTCTCCAGTTGAAAGGATGAGGTAGGAGGTGATGGGAAAGCCCCCTGTCTGCCTTGAGACCCTTGAGAGCTGCTACCAGTCAGAGTTGACAACACTGGACCATATGGTTCCACACTCTGATCTGGTACAAGCAGTTTCTTATGTTCCAAACCTGCCTCTCCCCGCTCTTAAAAAAATCCATTCCTCTTAGTCACTCACCACCACATCATGATGAATCAGCCAAAATTTAGCAGGCACAGGGGAGGATGGGGTTAAGTGAAGCACTGCAAAGGGATATGTTCCTTTCTGGGCTATAACATTTTATATAAGTAATTGTAGGCTTTAAAGTCTGTGCTTGACAAGTAGGTCAGAAGCTGCCAGTTGTAAATGGTCAGATTGCACCATTTTTTTCTGGGGAACTGATAGGAGACAACTTTATAGCTTTCTCAGATAACACAGGGAGGGCGGGCGGGCAACGATCCTGAATTTTCTAGGGACAGTTAAGTATTATGATTATTATTTTGCTGTGGCTCACATAGCCCCAACTCTTCTGAAAAGAGGAATATTGGCAGTGTGCTTGGAGACATCAAAACACTGGTGCTATAAATGCCCATTTATGCCAGGGGAGGCTGGTCCATTGGGGCAAATGGGATGCTGCCGCACCAACCTACGTCTCCTCTCAGCCAGCCTCCACCTGCCTGCCTTCTGACTTACAACCAGTCTAGAGGGGGGCATTGCCTGTCAGTCTCTACCTCTTGAATCTCAGTGTTGCCATTGTAGAACTCAGCAGGGAGGAGGACCAGGGACAAAACTAGGATTAGTTGGCTCTGCCTGTTGTTGGCTCTGGCTCCACCTACTGGTGGCCTCCCTTCCTTCTGCCTGACCAGTCCCAGTGGTAGGGTTGCCAGGTTGGAACCATCCGAAAACCTAAGAAAATGGGGGCGGGCCCTAGTGATGTCATGGGATGGGCCCTAGTGACATCATGGGGCGGGCCCCAGCGATGTCATGGGACAGGCTCCAGCGATGTCACAGGGTGATGTCACAGGGCGGACCCCAGCGATGTCACGGGGCGGACCCCAGCGATGTCATGGGGCAGACCCCAGTGATGTCACGGGGTGGGCCCTAGTGATGTCACAGGGGTGGGCCCTAGTGACATCACAGGGGTGGGCCCTAGTGATGTCATTAAGCATGATACATTAAGTATCAACCACAGTTGCTTGGAGCATACCATTCAAAAAAAATTCTCTGATTGGAAATTAAGATAGAAATCTTACTTAAAAGAGGGTGTTCCCAGGTCCAGCTGAAGTGACAAGGTCATTCCTTCTCACCGGCTTAGGGAGCATGGATGCACAATGGAAATGGACTGCCTTCAAGCCGATCCAGACTTATGGTGACCCTTTGAATAGGGTTTTCATGGTAAGCGGTATTCAGAGGGGGTTTACCATTGCCTCCCTCTGAGGCTGAGAGGCAGTGACTGGCCCAAGGTCACCCAGTAACTAAGCAGCCGCCGGGTAGCAGGTCTAATCCAGGTAAAAACCCCAAAGCTGGGGCCTTTCCCAGTGACCCAGCCAGCCAGCCAACTCACCCGTACCTGCTCCAAGTTCCTCTCTCCGATTGCGCTGCTGCTGAGGAAGCCTGGGCTCTCATTGGGCCTCAGGGGCAGCCAATGAGAATGTGGGGTAATGCTTGTTGGGATGGCGAATGGAGTCCTTCCCCATCCCCGGCTTGGTGGGTTGATGTGCTGCCAGGGTGGGTGGCATAATGCACATGCATGCAAAGGAGAGAGAGAGAGAGAGGCAAAGGAAGGAGGCACTGAAGCAGGTAGAAGCAAGGGGGGAATTAGAGTATGCGTGTCTGGAAGCTAGGACACGCATGTGTGGCTAGGTGGGCATCCACAAAAGCTGGAGATTCAGGGACATGCAGCTTGAGTCCCAAAAACGTCAAAAAATGTGGCCGGCAGGTCAGGAGTCCGAAAAATGTGAAAAATTTTGAAAGTGCTCCAAAGTGTCCTAAAATACTGCTCAGGAGCTGATTTGGCAGGAAAAGTTAATGCAGACATGCACAGACCACCTGAATGAAGCTCATGGACCACTGTGAACCTTTGTGGTAGGCAGTATCAGGCCTATGCATCTTCCTCTGTTCCTTATGTTCCTATGACCATTAGAGGGCAGCAGAGAAACATGTGTGCAGTTTTGCTACAAGCACTTCTCTGTATTGGTATTATTCTTTATGGTGTATTCATTGTTGAGCTCTCCATGGTAGTATGTAGAGAAAAACTGAGATTTTACAAGACATTCATGGGGGGGGGGTTCCTGTGTGTGTATGTATGTGTAGGAATAAGTTGGATCTGGAACTTATGTAAAAAAAAAGCGTATAAAACAGCTGAATCAAGCAGATGATGTTGGAACTGAAATCACTTTATGTAGTCAGTAGGGTGAAAAGCCTGATCCTCTGAACACTACTCAGAGCTGATGCTGCACATCAGTGTAAGTGTAGCAGCCGTGGACAGATGCTCAAGCCTTTCTGTTAATGCTCAACTTTTCAGATTGTGTCTGTGGATGGACCGATCAGCTGAGCAATGTTTCGTGTTGATTTCACATTAATTCAATAACATCTCCATTTTCTGCAGATTAAAAAAGCACATGGAAAAATGCATATAAATTCGATGCATGTTTGTATGCACTGTCCTCTAAAATATGCTGTTTTGAATGAATTAAATGTCTGAAGAATGCCTTTAACAGGTGGTGTGTTTTTCTTCCATTAATTTTGCTAGGGTGGTTTGGGGGAAAAGTTTTCTCTGTTGGTCCTTCATCTTTGGGGAAATGGCTTGCCTTGTTGTGTCAAGGGGAATGTCTAGTATGTGCTGTTACGCATGAGTTGTGCAACATTCTTGTAGTTTTTAATTAAAAAGTTATTTTGTGGCCAATGTTAGTCAGTTGGAGTTCATAAGCGTGTTCCTTACACATGCTCAATATGAACTTTTAGGAGTAATGATGCAAAGATCTGTCCATTTTGGTTCTCTCAGTTTCTCACTTCTCTACTTCTCCAATCTTAAATTCAGTTCTCCACATTTCTGCAGGAATGTGCATTTTTTTAAAAAAATCCTTATGAAAATTCTTCAGCATTTTTAGTTTGAATCTCTCCTAATAAATACATTTTTGTATGCAATTTTTACAAATATATGCATTTTTGCAAGTAATTTATCCTAATATAATGCATTTTATGATGTTTTCACTAATATATTTATTTTTGTGCACACTTTCCCTGATAGATGCATTTTTGGAAACATTAGCTGGTTTCCTTTCTTATTTATTTATTTAGAGCATTTGCGCCCTGGTCTTCTGCCAAAAAGACTCCCAGAGTGGCTTACATACAATCAGCTAAAACAAGACAGACACTGCCTGCAGGCTTGCAATCTTAAAGACACAATAAGAAAACACAACAAGAAAAAGGGGACAGAGAGGGAAGAGGAAAAAAGGCAACTCAGCAGAATGATGAAATAAGCCCTGCTTCTCATCTCTTCCACTGAGTTTTCCATTGAGCTTTCCAGTTTTAATTTCAAGTTTGCCCAATGACAGAATTGTTGGCATAGCTTCTCAAAATGAAATCAAATTCTATTAACAAAAAACCTTTTGGTTTAACATGTTGTATTAAGGGCTTTCCATGTTCACTCAAGCTCCCAAATCATAGCTCTTAAAGGCCACCACTTTAACAGATGTGTTATTTAGGCAATATTGATATGCCAGTGTAGTGTAGTGGTTAAGGTGTTGGACCTGGGAGACCAGGGTTCGAATCCCCAAACAGCCATGAAGCTCACTGGCTGACTTAGGGCCAGTCACTACTTCTCAGCCTCATGAAAACCCTGTTCATAGGGTCACCATAAGTCGGAATCGACTTGAAGACAGTACATTTACATTTATTGTATCTTATCCTGTGATTAGTTCTAGCTTCACTGTTACCTTGGAGCAAGTATCCCTCTTGTGGCAATGTTTGGGGAGTGGAGTTACGAACACGAGAAAAAAATACTTTCTCCATTCTGAGTCAGGATGAAAGTATATCCCTCACTCTGAATCAGTGTTGTGATATCATCATGCCACCAGATCTGGTTGTTTAGATGATATCATGTTGACATTGTGATATCATGATGCTCACTACATGATTCCTGATCCTCATGCTTCCTTCCTGGATGGAAACACGCGACTCAAAATGACCACACACATGACTGATGCATGTCTCTGCTACTACCTATATAGAATTAGCTGCACTGTACATCTTGTTCCTTTACTCAAAGCACCATTCATGTTACTAGATGGTTCCTTTCTGCAGAAGAGTAACTACCTGGGGCCTCTCTACCTTGCTGCCTAACTCTTGAAGAAGGGCCCTAGCTTAGTAGTACAGCACATCCTTGGCATGCAAAAGATCTAAGTTCAATCCCTGGGATCTCTGGGAAAACACGAGAAATCTTCGTATCTAAAATCCTGGATAGTCAGTGTCAGTCCATGTAGTAAACAACAATATGCTAGATGGGCCAACGATCCAACCCGGTCTAAGGATGTTTCCTATGGCCTTCATTGGGCATTGGATCGGAACAGTGGCAGCCATTGAGACTAGGGGGGCCAAAATCAACAAGTCTAGCAGAAGGCAGAGTGAACTCATTCTTGTTTTGTCCCCACCCTTCTCCCTGCTGAGTTCTACAGTGGCAATACTGAGACTGAGGAGGAGGAGGCTGACAGTCCACCCTCTGGACTGGCTGTAAGTAAGACATCAGGTGGGTGGGCTTGGAAGAATTAAGACTGAGGATGGTGCTGTGGTGGCCCATTTGCCCCAACGGGCTAGCCTCCACTGCTTCTGAGCCAAGGAGGTTATCCTTTCCATAGAAGCTGCTTCGAAGGGGGCATGTGGCTCAGTGGAACTTTGCTTTGCATGCAGAATCATCAATCCCTGCCATCTACAGGTATGGCTAGGAGATACTCCTATCTGAACCCCTGTAGAGCCACTGCCAGTCAGTGTAGCCCATAGTGAGCTGGAGAGACCGATAGACTAACTCAGTGTAAGACAGCTTCCTATGTTCTTATATTCAGTGAGCACTGATTTCATAATGAATGCTCCTCCTGGTCACCGGGAACATTATGGCTCTGCTAAGGCATGCCACAGTCTCTGGGAGCTTGTTTGCCCCTAAGGTTGAAATGTTTGCTCCTTCCTTTGGCAGGCAGCCATGCTGCACAGTTAATTAAATTATCCACATGGCTGAAATAGCAGCAGCACAAACAGGGAGTAGAAAGCAAAGAAAGAAGGCGATGAGTGGTCCAGAACCAACTCAGCAGCCATTCTGCTGGGTTCAGCAAAGAGCCAGTACCTGCAGTAATGCATCTGCCTAGAGCAGCAGACACTGGGGCATTGGGCAGATAGAATCTGCTGACATTGTCTGGACTGAGGTTCTCCACTCCTACCCTAAAGGGCCAAACGTGGCCCTCTTGGCCTTTATCTAACCTCATGACTCTCCCAGGCCATGCCTCCTCACCTGCCTTGCTCCACCCCTTCCTGGCATACTTTTGTCTGGCTGGAATGTGTCCATGAACTGTCATAATGCCTCTTACTGCCTGGATCCAGAGATACATGTATATGCAGAAACATCCAAACTTTTCCTGGTTTGAATTCAGGATGGAAAAATATGTCTGTTTTGGCTTCTCTTGGCTTTTTCATTTCCTGAATCTTTGGCTCAGTTCTTCATCTTTCCACATCAGTTTGGGGATGATGATGATGATTTAAAGGTCCTCATGAAAATTCATCAGCATTTTAGTGTGAACTTCTCTTGATTCTGATTTCTAATTTTCCCTCAGGTTTGTATAATATTTTTACTGACATACGCATTCATAAGCACACTTTCCACTAATAAATGCATTCTTGTGCATATTAATTGTCTGGAGAACTGCATTGCCCAATTTGGATAAGTGTGAAATTCAGAGAGTTCTCATATTGTTTCGGAAAGTGCAAATTAGGTAAGTTTGCCTTTAACTGTGAACTGAATCAAGTTTCCCCGCCATCCCTGGTTGGAATGTACCTACTGTACAGAGTGAAGAGTCACATCTGTGCCTCTGGCCACTTTTGACTTTGGCCCTGTTGACCACTGGCAGGCAGCCCCCAGAAGGTTGCCTATGAGAGAATGTGGTCCTTGTGCTAAAAAAAGTTCTCCACCCCTGGTCTAGGGAAATCTAGAAGGATTGGCTGAAACTTCTGGTTTCAGAAGGTGCCATTGTATTAGACCCAGTGGTGTAGTTGTCCGGGGTCATGGGGAGATCATAGACCAGGGATTTTTTTGGGAGCAGGGTCCCAGCCAGCTCCCTATGTGTGAGCCAATCAGCATGAAAAGGGAACATGTTAGCCACTGAAAAAGTTCTTATCCTTTCATGCTGATTGTAGCCAATCAGAGTTAAAGGAGGTAAGTCAGCCACCGAGAAGACTCTTTTCAGCAGCTAACACACAACCTCCCCTTTCACTGGCACCTAGGGACATCTTTTGTAGTGGAATGTGGACTCTTCAGATGACAGGGAGATGATGGAAGGTGGAAAAGAGGGCATAGCTGTGAGGGGGTGGGCGTGACTATTATGAAGGGACCCTGAACTTCTGAATTTATCACTAAACTACCAATTGGACCTCACTGTTTGGACATTCACAGTACAGTACAGCACAAGTCACCCCCATAACTTGAACTGTAAAGCTCGAGGATGTGGACAAGGTGCTTGGACAGGTGCGGGCGACCACTTCTGCTCTGGATCCTTGCCCCTCATGGCTAATAAAAGCTAGCAGGAATGGAACAGCCGGTTGGGCCAAGGAGGTGATTAATGCCTCCTTACGAGAGGGAGTGGTCCCACCCTGCCTGAAACAGGCGGTGGTGAGACCGCTTCTAAAAAAGCCCTCCTTGGACCCCGATAATTTCAACAACTATAGACCGGTAGCAAATATTCCATTCCTGGGCAAGGTTCTAGAGCACGTGGTCGCTCACCAACTCCAGGCTCTCTTGGATGAAACTGATTATCTTGATCCATGTCAATCGGGCTTTCGGCTGGGGTTTGGTACAGAAACAGCCTTGGTCGCCCTGTATGATGACCTTTGTCGGGAGAAAGACAGAGGGAGTGTAACTCTGTTGGTTCTCCTTGATCTCTCGGCGGCTTTTGATACCATCGACCATGGTATCCTTCTGGGGTGACTCACGGAGTTAGGAATTGGAGGCACTGCTGGGCGGTGGCTGCGTTCCTATCTTGGGAATCGTCTCCAGAAGGTTATGCTTGGGGAGCACTACTCGAGTCCCTGGGTACTCCAATGTGGGGTCCCGCAGGGTTCAGTTCTGTCCCCCATGCTCTTTAATATCTATATGAAGCCGCTGGGTGAGGTCATCAAGAGTTTTGGAGTGCCTTTTTCAGCAATATGCTGATGATACGCAACTCTACTTCTCCTTTTCATCTTCCTCAGGTGAGGCTGTCGATGTACTGAACTGCTGCCTGGCCGCGGTAATGGACTGGATGAGAGCCAATAAACTGAAGCTCAATCCTGACAAGACTGAGATGCTGTTGGTGGGGGGGCAGTCTGCCCAGATGGTTGATATCAGACCTGCCCTGGATGGGGTTACTCTCCCCCTAAAGGAGCAGGTCCGTAGTTTGGGGGTCTTATTAGATCCGCTCCTGTCACTTGAGGCTCAGGTAGCCTCGGTGGCACGGAATGCGTTCTACCAGCTCCGGCTGGTAGCCCAACTACGACCCTATCTGGACAGGGAGAACCTCACCTCAGTTATTCACGCTCTGGTAACCTCTAGATTGGATTACTGTAATGCACTCTACGTAGGGTTACCTTTGAAGACGATTCGGAAACTTCAGCTAGTGCAGAATGCTGCGGCCAGAGTTCTTACTGGGACGAAGAAATTCGACCATATAACACCTATTCTGGCCCAACTGCACTGGCTACCAATATGTTTCCGGGCCAGATTCAAAGTGTTGGTTCTTACCTATAAAGCCCTTAATGGCATCGGAGCGCAATATCTGATGGAACGCCTCTCCCGTTATGTACCTACCCGGTCACTGCGCTCGACAGCTAAGGCCCTTCTCCGGGTCCCAACTCATAAGGAGGCCCGGAGATCAGCAACTAGATCTAGGGCCTTTTCAGTGGTGGCCCCCGAATTATGGAATGCCCTCCCAGATGAGATATGCCTGGCGCCTTCTTTGTTATCTTTTCGGCGCCAGGTAAAAACCTACCTCTTTGCCCAGGCATTTTAACCTTAATTTAATTTATTAAATTTATTTATTTATTTATTACTATTATTATTATTTAATGTTAATTTTAAATTTAATTTTATTGTATTTTTATTTTTAAGTTGTATTTTAATTTTGTTTTTAATATGTTTTATAATCTACACTTGCTTGTATTTTAATTGTGGTTTTATCTTGTTGTACACCGCCCTGAGAGCTTGTTGCTATAGGGCGGTTTAGAAATGTAATTAAATAAATAAATAAAATAAATAAACTGGAGCTGTTCCCCTTGCAGAGCATGATCCTGAATGCACTACACAGCTATGTGCAGATGTATTAAAGGCTCCAGTGAATGAATTGGCTTGCATGGCATGGATTGGGACCTGTGCATTATCTCTGGTCAACTGCTCAGAGTGACCTGGAGGATCTGATCTGTGTAAGGCAAGCGGTTTAGAGGTTTCTAGATGCAAGCACATGACAGCAAATGACTGATGGAAAAAAGAGGTCTGGAGGATAGACTGTGTTGGCTGCATCTCTCCCACAGGCCAGAGGTTCTGCACCCCGGTTCTATAAGCTTTTCTCATCTGTTAAACTATAGATTTCACAGGAATGATGGGTGAGCACTAACTTTGTAATTTCCGCTTGATGCTGAATTTTTAATTTTCAGTGAAAAATCACAGCCAAATAAAAGTTAGTTGAAACTGCCCTTGCATTCTACAAGGTATGTGTGTATGTGGGGGGAAGATACCTTGGGTACTTCCAGATGACTTATTCCTTGTGCGTTCATCTTAGTTTCCTTGCACAACATTTAGGTAGAGGTTATGCTATATCCAGTCTTTATTGAGCATTTGTTCTGGTTTGTTTGTGGGGAGGTTATACGACAAGATACATTCATCCTGTATTCATCCTGATTTGCTTGCAGGGTGTGGTAATTCTTTCATCACACGTCCTTCAATGCTATTTCCAAACCACAAAAAGTCAGTTTCTTCTTTCAAAGTGGATTACTTGCACTGAAGGTAGAGCCTGACACTGATTTTATTGTTTTATGCCCTCTACGTTAAATTTTACCCTTGTAGTCCCCTTTAGTACCACTCCCTATATATATGTATATATGTGTGTATATGTATGTGTGTGTATTGTATTTTATGTATTTTAATTTATTTTAATGTTTTTGTGATTTTATTGTTTACAATTTTATTATGTACGTGTTTGAGTTTATTTTTTTAAGCTGCCCTGAGTGCCCTATTATAGGGTAGAAGGGCGGGATAGAAATATTTTAAATAAATAAATAAAATAGAGCAACAGAATCCTTTCATCTACCTTCACTCTACAAATGTAAAGTTCCAGCATGCACTTAAAGCTCTCCTGCAAAATACTGACCATTTGCAGATACCTCTTCTTTTTCAGCTAAATTCCACTGTCCTGTGATGTCCAGATTTGGATGATATTTCTTGATGAGTGATGAGGGCAATGGTCTTCCTGTGAATCCTATAGGAGAGCTGATGCTTACTGACACCACTTGAAGAGTGGCTGACAAAGGCTGCTTTAGAGGAAGTTCACAGTGTGCAGTGCCACACAACAGCATCCACTCCTGGGGAAAGTCTGCGATGCTCTATGCCAAGAACAGAGACACTCTGTGCAAGCTCACTCAGATCCAACAAAGCCAAACAGAGACAGCCGTTTTGGACTGGAAATAACAAAGTCAAGAGCTCAGGAAGCATTTGAATTAAAATATTTGGCTTGCAGAACCCCACCCGCTTAGTCCAGTAATTCAAAAGGCACTCCTAGGACAACTGGGCACTGTGCCTCGGTGCAAGGCCACCACTCCGCCTCTTGGCCCTTATCTGTGCTGTAGTTGCTCTGGAAGTCTGCCCAGTCAGATCTTCCAAGCCGAAAGAACCACACAAAAGCTAGCTGCCGTTGGCTCTTAGCAAAGCTATGCAGACTAGGAAGCCACGTTATCCTGCATCAGAGCATTGGTCCGTCTAGCTCAGCATTGCCTACACCAGGAGTAGGGAACTTTTCTGGCCAGTGGGACAGAACTTAATCTCTCCCATTCCTAGTGGGGCAATCACCTGATGTCACTGTGGCATCCGGTGAAGTCACTATTGTTGGGTCTTCAAAGCGCAGCACAGGGCTCTTTGAAAGCCCTTTTGCAGACACCCCTGCACTGCTTCTTTAAACCTCTGATATCCAAAGGTTCACAGAGCAGCATGGGGCTTTTTGCAAAAGAACTTTCCAACAGCCCCAGCACTGGTCTTTGAACCTCTGGGAAGGAGAAAAGGTTTCTATTGAAACCACTGCTAAAATTGAGGAACACCCCCCCCCATATTTTAATAGTGGTTTCAATGGGTACCCTTACCTGCCCCATGATGTCACAGGCCACAAAGGGAGGTGTAGTGGAACAAACTTAGCCCATGGGCTGGAGATTTCTCCAGGGGTCTTTCCCAGCCCTACCTTAATATGCCGGGGATTGAACCTGGGACCTTCTATGTGCAAAGCATGTGATCTTCTACTACAGCCCTTTCCCTTCATGTTACATGGTAGATTCCTCCCCCCCCCAACCTTGATTGTATAGCACTCAGAAGAACAGGGTTGTTTCTACAAAAAGCAGCAGAAATGTCAACAAACATTAGTATATTCCTAGAACAGAATCATACAGCAATAGGTCACAGTAAGCAGTAGCACTACAGTTGGACATCAGGCTTTATTCAAAATGCCAGCCACTCCATTTGATTCCCTATCCCCTCCCGGTTTTCCAGTTTCTCCCCAAAACTCAGTCCACATTCCATAGACTAGGTGTGGCCCTCTAGATATTGCTGAACTACAACTCTTATAATCATTGACCATTGGCCAAGGTTGCTGGGGCTGATGGGAGTTGTAGTCCAGCAACATCTGGAAGGCCAAAGCTTCCCCACACCTGCTACAGGCACTGAGCATGCTCAGTCCTCATTGGACTATTTTGGGGTCCCACAATAGGATATACATTCTGCAAACGTCTCTCAAGCCTGTTGAAACTCTTCTGCGTAGGTGGTACTGTTTTGGTTACCAAAGCCATGGCACTCACGCCTGAGCATCAGAAATAGAGGGAATGACATTTTTTTTAAAAAAGAAAGGGTCGCTCCAAGCGGTTCAGTGGAATGGATTTTGTCTGCTCTGCAAAAGTTTGTCATTGTTCTTAGTATATCCCCTCATCCAACATAAACATTGGGAAAGTCTTTCTTGCCCTGAAAAATTATTGTTGCTTTTGAAGTTTCAATGGGTCCCAACCTCCCCTCTGAATGAATTGTTGTACCTTGCAATATTTTTTCCTTTTCCAAGCTGACCCCAATCCTGCTTTGGAAATCACAATGAAATCACAATGGAAAGAATGTCATGAGCTTTTATTTTGACTTAGTAGCACTTCCTCCTCTCACCTGTTTACATAGCCAGCTCTCTAAGGAGGGCACCGCCAGAGGTCATGGCAGCAGCTTCCTTAAAAGACTTGCTGGCAGAACTTCACTTCAATCCAGAGAAAGTTGCAACCTTCTAATTAAATAGGCAGCACTCTCTCTCTCTCTCTCTCTCTCTCTCTTGCTGTCTCTGCTGAGATTTCCCTTTTGGAGTCCTCCCTTGCACAAATAATTTCTCCTTTGTTGTTGTTATGTGCCTTCAAGTCAATTTCGACTTACAGCAACCTTATGAATCAGTGACCTCCAATAGCATCTGTTATAAACCACCCTGTTCAGATCCTTAGTTGACAAAAAAAAAAAAATCCTGAACTGCTTAAGAGCTAGCTCTTTTCTTCTAAGCCAAGTTTGCGGGACCTTTGGCCCTCCAGATGTTACTGCACTACAACTCCCATCATCCCTGGCCATTGGCCATGCTTACTAGAGCTGATAGGAATTGCAGTTCACCAACATCTGGAGGGCCAAAGGTCCCGCACACCTGTTTTTAAGTGCTAGAAGGTATGCTCAGGTCAGTAGCACTCTGGGTGTATCTGAACTATCTTGTGGGAAAGATTCAAGTAATTACCATAAATTTGGGGTCACACAATTAAAGTGTATTAAAGCCATCTGTCATCCTAGCACAACAAAACCAGTTTGAAAAAGAAAGTGACTTTTTTCAGTTAGGAAAGTAAATACCTTACAAGCAAATCGGGATGAATGATCATTGTCCTGTAACCATCCTGCAAACAAATCAGAATGAATGCTCAGTCAAGACTGGGGATGGAGGAGAAATTCAATTCATTTCACACTTCAAGGTGAACTTACTTAATTTGCACTTTCAGAAACAATGTATAAACCAAATGCTGCCAACCTTCAAAATTTGCACATCTCTGAATTTTGCACTGTAGCTCTCCAGCCAAGTAATATGTAAAAAAAAATGCATATATTAGGTAAAAGTGTAGATAAAAAATTATATATTTGCAAACAATAACACTAAATTTAGCAAGGAGGATGCCTGCTGGATTTCCACAGTATGGGACTCACAGCATTAATTATCTGACTTCTAGGTGAAGCCAGTCAGGCTTCTGTACACCTAATAGTGCTCTTCTGGCTGTTCTCAGTGAACAAGCTGGGCTCAAGTTAGATATGGAAGGATCTGTCAGTTATGGTTTTCTCTGCTTCTCATTTTTCCAAAACTTTAATTTGGTTCTCTGCATCTCTGCAGGAATTTGTGGTATTTTTAAAAAAAGAAATTGTCATGAAAATTCATCAACAATCTAATAAACACCTTTTTGTATCTAGCTTTGATTAATATACGTATATTTTGGAAAGCAATTTCTCCCACCATAACACATGTTATTTTCACTTTTATGCACACTTTCCCCTAATATATGCATTTTTATAAACATTGCTTGGTTGGAGAACTGCATTGCAAAATTCGGATAAGTACATACTTCAAAGGATGGCTGTGTTTTGGTTCTCATATTGTTCCTACAGGCCCAACAGCAAACAAAGCAAGGAAAATTGTTTGCATATCTCCTAAAAGTGTCCAATTCTCCCCAGTGGAGATCTGTCCTCCAGTTTTGTGAAACACTGGAATAAGTGGATTGTGAGTTGCAGCCGCAGGCACTCAGTAAAGATTCCATTTAATAAGCTAATGTTGCCTATGTGCTAATTGGCACCGGTCCTTTGTCAGCTTAGAGATTTTAGATATGCCCAGGATCACGTCTCATCTATTTGGACATATTTGTGGTTTTGATAATATAAATGAAACCAACTGATTCTAGGTTTACTTTCTTCCTCCTAGAGGGATGTTTGTGGCATGGTTGCACGCTTCTGCAAGCCAACCACAATGAAACCACTGAGCCAAGCCTATCCCCTCCCAAAAAAATCAAGAATAAGGACACAATTCAGACCAAAGTATGACTTTTCAGTCTCACCAACTTCAGCGGAAAAGAGTTACATAACCTCTGGTGGTCACTATTTCCTGATGCAACCCCCCTGCCCAATCCCCCACACTGTTACACACTCTATAGCTGCAAGCCAAAAAGCAGGGGGCAGTTTTAGCACAGGGGTGAGGAACTTTGTCATTCTAAGGGCCATATTCCATTCTGGGAAACCTTTCCAGGGCCACATGCCAGACAAAAAGTGGATGGAGCAGCAAATGTAAAATCTACCTTTCTACAGTGGGTTAGTTTCTACACACACTCTCATCAACATAAAAACATAACAAGAGCCTGCTGGATCAGTCAAATGCCCCATCTAGTCCAGCATCCTGTTCTCATGGTGGTAAACCACATGCCTATGAGAAGCTCACAAGCATGACACAAGCTCAAGAGCACTCTCCCGTCTTGTGGTTTCCAGCAACAGGTATTCAGAAGGATCCTGCCATCAACCATGGAGGCAGAGCATAGCCATCATGACTAGTGGTTATTAATTGCCTTGTCCTTCATATATTCATCTGATTTTCTTTTAAAGCCATTCAAGCTATCTGCTCCCACTCACCCCTCTCTATCTTCCGTCCAGAGAAGCAAGAGGCACATTGAGAGTTCAAGTAAACATTCCAGCCAGGAAAAAACACTCAAGGAGTTGCAAAGCAGGGAGGATGAGGGATGGGCCTAGGAAGAGGGGCTGTGGCCTGGAAAGAGTCACGGTTGCCAGATGCAGAGGCCTAGAGGACCACATTTGGCCCTGGACAAGAGTTTCCTGATCCTTGTTTTAGCCCAGCACAACCTAGAGTTGACCTGAAAGTTCTGTAGAGAATGATTTGGGCTCCAAGCCCACATTAAAATCCACCATAAAATCCATAATTAAATCCATATTTAATAATAATAATCTTTATTGTTATGGTCAATGACCAGCATGAATTAAATCCATATTTAAATCCATAATTTAAATCCCATTTTCTCTTAAAATATGCATATGAAATGTATTTCTCGGAAAGTGCACACATTTTAATACATATTTTGATTTGATTTTTTTTAAAGCTGGGGACTGTATCAGAATATTCAGGAAGTGTGGATATCTGGGTTGTGGGATAACTAGGTTCCATTTCACACATTCGTCTGAAAGGTTTCTGATCCAATTAGTTCTTTATTTCTTTATTTTTGATAGAAATAGACAGAGTCACCCATCCCCAAGCAGCAATTCATGAGAGGCAGAAGACAGGAATGGAAAGTTATATTGAGGCAAAGCTGCCACTGGAGTTCCTCCCTGCACAGTGCTGGCGTGATCAGCTGAAAAAAGGGCATAATGGCAAAAAAAAAAAGGCAAAACAATGTGATCTTGCTTTTATTTTATTTATTTTTTAAAATCTTGCTGTCTAAAACAACATAAGAACATAAGAAGAGCTACCTAGATCAGGCCAGTTGCCCATCTAGTACAGCATTATATTTGTGGGAAAGTGCTTGCAAAAATGCATATATCTGGTGAAACTGCATGCAGAAATATGCACTGTTGGAGAAATGCATTTTCAAATGTGTACAATTTTTCACATAGGTTAACTGGTATGGAAATGAGATGAACTGAATTTAAGACTGGAAAAGTGTAAATGTAGAGATTTGCCCATCCCTGCTCCACGCAGACCTACCTTACCAACCTGTTGTGCCAATTACTGACATAATCCCAATTGCTCATTGTCACTGTTGTTTCTACTACTGCTGCCGCTGCTGTTGTTACTAGTAGTAGTAGCAGCAGTAGCAGAGGAGAAGGAGTGCCTGGGCAACTCTGGTTCAGGAGATTAAGCACTGGGGACATGTTATCAGCCTGCCTGTCTGCTTGTTGTTGTTTTTAATCGCAAAGCAATAATGTTTTTACCACAATAAGCAGAGGTCATGTTATCATTTATCATAATGATGGATTGCATTGCAACTCCACAATATACATTTTTTTTAAAAAATAGCATCAGTCAATCAGTCATCACAGTTGTTAGATCAGCAATTGTTCAAACAATTTTAACATGGCGTGGGGTTGATCATTACCCTGAATTTTATTACCCCATTAACTTTATGAGCAAAGTCCATTTCCTTACAAGCAAACTGCCCATTGGCATGATTTTTTGAAAAGGCGCCATCCTGGAGTACCTGGTATTTCCCATAGTTGAGAGAGATTCTGGTAATCGGGGGGGGGGGGAGGCAGAACCAGAATCGTTTGGGTCCTCAGTTCCTGCTGCCTCTTTGTGAATAGAGATGGAAGGCCCTGTCTATTTTGGTCCTCTCAGTTTCTCATTTTTCCCATCTTAAATTCAGTGCTCCACATTTCTGCAGCAATTTGGGGATTTTTCTTTTTAAAATCCCGATGAAAATTCTTCAGCATTTTAGTGTGAATTTCCCCTAATGAACACATTGTTTGTATGCAGTTTTGACTAATATACACATTTATGCAAACAATGTATACTAATAGAATGAATTTTGTATGTTATTTTCATGAACACATTCATCCTTATGCACACTTTCCCCTAATACATGCATTTTTGTAAACGTTGGTTGGATAACTGCATCGCAAAACTGGACTAAGTGCAAATTTCAAACAATGGCTGTGTTTCGGTCCTTGCAATGTTTTGGAAAGTGCAAATTTGATAGATTTGGCTTTAAATGTGAACTGAAACAAATTTCTCACCCATCCCTATTTGTGGCAAATTTTGTGCCCCTGCCTCCTACTTGCATCAGCCTCCTTGGGAT
Organism: Rhineura floridana; assembly: GCF_030035675.1. Classification (NCBI taxonomy): domain Eukaryota; kingdom Metazoa; phylum Chordata; class Lepidosauria; order Squamata; family Rhineuridae; genus Rhineura; species Rhineura floridana. The sequence goes on along the minus strand of NC_084494.1, from coordinate 22,742,259 downwards.
GGCAATATATATATATATATATATATATATTCTGCTGGTCTATGACCGAAATAAATAAATACAATATATATATATATTGCAACACAGTTCACCAGCTAAACAAGGCTTACAAAAACGTGTGCATAAAAATGAATACATGAGTACAAATAACATACAAAAATGCATTATGATGAGAAGTGAGACTGGAAAAATGAGAAACTGAGAGAACCGAAACTGACAGATCTTTCCATCCCTAATATATATACTTGGATTTCTGCATTGATTTACAATGGGGACTAACTGGACTTCTGATGCCTATAACTTTGGTGTCTCCCATCCAAATGGCATGACATTTTCATACTTCCTTGCAGCAGCAAGACTGACAAGATTCAGACAGATTGTACCAGTCTTCCCCAACCTGGTGCCCCTAACCACTGACAACGCCCTGGCTAGAGTTGTTGGGGGCTGGAGTCCAAAACATCATCATAATTGTGAGGATTAGGATTTAATTTTTTATCCTGCTCTTCCTTCTAAAGAATCCAGGGTAGCAAACAACAACACATAAAACAACAAAATGAACATAAAATAAGAACATATCTAAACATTAAAAAACCCATTGATTTGGAGCCTAAGATTGTTTAGGCTCTCATCTAGGTACTTGATTACAAAGGCATTTAGGGGGTTGTATGCTAGTACCAACACCTTGAATTGGACCCAGTATCTCCCTGGCAACCCTGCTATGCTTTTAGAATAGGAGATACATGGCCCCACTCATTAACCCAGCAGCCACTTTCTGCATTAGCTGCAACTTCTAGACTGTTTTCAAGGGCAGCCCCACATACAGCACACTGCAGTAGTTCAGGCTAGATGTTAGTAGAGAATGCACAACTGATTCCAGGCTGTCTTGGTCTCTAGAGGGCTTGAGGTTGTGGTGGCTAGATTAGACAAATGATTCTTATTTTATAAACTGACATCTTCTAAACTTCCTTTGCTTTATGCTTCAGGTTGGGCAATTTTCATAGCCCTTTTGGAACATTTAAGAAACTGTAACTGAACATGTGAGGGAATGGACATGAGCGTCCTAGCTCCACCCCCTATTCCTGTAACTCTCCACAAGTTGGAAAATCAGGGTTCAACATCTCCCAGTAGATGAGTAGAGGTTCCCCACTTTAGACTTTTGCCTTCCACTCATAGAAGGTCATGGGGAAAGGTTCTAGTGAACTCATTCCCACACACCCCTCATGTTAGGTTTTATAGTTTCCGTAATACCTGAAGGTGGGCTTATGCGGTATCACTTTCAGAGTGCTCCAAGATTCATGTCACTTTCATGTTGTATTCATGATTCATGACGGGGTACTCTGAAAATGTTCCAAGATTCGTGTAATGCCACGTTAATGATTTATGTCAATTTCAGATCACTTTCATGATTCATGTCATGTCACTGAATACCTGAAGACAGTGCATGTCATGTCACTTTCAGAGTGCTCTGAGATCCCTTCTCCCTACAGACCATTCCCTAGATGTATTAGTTGCTAAGCAGTGCAATGCCATTGTCTTCTTGTGAGTTTGAGGAATTCCTTCTAGGAGAAAGAAATAGGAGAAAGAAATGTCAGGATTTTCATTTATTTCTGCATTTCCATTCATTTCTCACAGAAACAAATTAGGGGGGGAAAGGGTGGTCAACTTCTTTTGGGTTTCATTCATGTTGGAAACTGTTGGGCATATATAGACTGGTGGGTCCGATGTCAGTGGGGCAGTGACTTGGCTCCAGGTTTCAGTCCAAACTTTCAAGGAGCTGTCCAAGGTGCTCAGTGGAAACTGATGGCTGCAATGTCAGTGGGACAGTGAATCCGCTCTGGGTTTTACTCTGAACTCTCAAGGAGCTGTCCAAGCAGCTTTCAGCCACCACTCTCCACTGTTAATTATGCTACCACCTGAAGAATGAAAACACTAGCAAGTTTCATTAACAAAACGTTTAAAAAGCATCCACAAAAGGCAAATGTGTGACAATGATTTGGCCGTGATAGGCACCAGATACATAGGAATAGTTGATGCCTATCCAAACCCCTTTTGAAAGAGTAAACTTTCTTGAAGCCGTGAGCTTTCATTTCTAAATACTTGACACTGATTTTTTTTGGTAAACCACCCTGGGAATATAACTGAAGGGCATTACAAATATACTTAAAATACATAATTAAATTACTGTTTATTTATAAATGATGATAATTTCTATTGCAGATTTCTTCTGCAAACATCTGTAAGGATGCTACAACTCTGTTTATCCCTAACAAATTTTTCCCTAATTAGTATCTCTCTTTCTGGGGCACGTGTTATCGCTATGCAGGGAGGAGAATTCCCAGTGTAAATCAGAGTTTTGGTTTTTCAAAGACAAGGCAAGATAAAGTCTGTGAATATCATCATGTACACACATAGTACAACTCTTGATAAAGGACAGCGTAGGTGACAAAAGCAGTGGAGAAGCTTAGGCAAGGGGTGAGGAATTTCAGAGCCAGGAGCCAAATTCAGACTTCCAGGCCCCTCTATCCAACCCTAGGCAATCTACCCAGACTACACCTCTAACTAGCCCAGCTCTGAGTCCTCTTTGAGTGCTTTTGCCTGGCTGGGATATGTTTTTGAACTGTGATAGTTTCCTTTGCCCCTGGATGGCAGGTGAACAGAGTGGTGTGTGTGCGTGTGTGTGCCGACACACAATGGATTCCTGTTACTGTATGTTCTGATCCATTTTTTTTTTAAAGATAAAGATTAGTCATTTATTTTCAGTTCCCAACTCTTAATCAAATTGTTCTCCCACTCAGTCACTGCCCATCTTGTGCTGGAGTTCTCTAGATCATTGAGCCTTTAAATTCTACAAGCTCAAATGTACTTTAATGGTGCTATGATAATTAATGATGATCATTAACATTAATAAGTGCAATCATAAGAGAAATAGACTCATGTCATTTCCATTTTGTAGAAGAAACCAGGATGAATTTTGTGGTTTCTAGCCCTGCGAGTCATGTCTCCAACCACTGTCAAAAGTCAACTCTCTTTCAAACCATGGTGTGTCTGTCTGTGTTTGTGTAGAAATGCCTGGCTTTTGCATGGATGTAGCCTACTGTACAAACTAAGGTTGAAATCACATCTTCTCTGCTGCTCTACCTAATTTTGCCTCTGGTCTTGCCCACTTTTTCCTTCTAAAAAAAGGTAAAGGTGTCCCCGCACTTATAGTGCGAGTCGTTTCAGACTCTTAGGGTGACGTCTTGCAACGTTTACTAGGCAGACCATATATATGGGGTGGGATTGCCAGTTCCGTCCCCGGCCTTTCTTTACCCCCCAGCATATGCCGGATACTCATTTTACCGACCACAGATGGATGGAAGGCTGAGTGGACCTCGACCCCTTTTACTGGAGATTTGACTTTCTCCTTTTGCTGGAATCGAACTCCGGCCATGAGCAGAGGTTCGGCTGTGTTACCGCCGCTTACCACTCTGCGCCACAGAGGTGGCAGTGAATACCAGGGATAATTACTTCCGTGGAAAGGGAGGAGTGTGCCTGAGAAGTGGGAATCCAGTGGGGTGGGGACTGTTCTCAGAAGCAAAGAACCCCCTTGGAGTACTGAGGGCAAGGAACCCCAGGGGGATGGATGCCAAAATTGTGGCAGTTTGCTTTGTTTTCTTTAAGAGCTATACCTCAATTTATCAGACCAAAGCTTCTGAGAGCAGCTCAGAGTTTAGGATATGCATGTTTTCAAACTGGTTCAGTACTGACTGTACACCTGACTTTGTCCTGCTGAGACAGGTTTTCCCACCCAAAACTGGCTCACACACCCTCTCCCTGTAATTTATGTACTCTTCCATCTTTGGCTGTCTCTTGTCGTACAAGAGCCCTAGGCAAACTACTTACTGCTATCATCAACAATGAAACAGAAACTGGGCTATGACTAAGGGCACAAGCCAGAGAAAGGTAATCATGATGGGCAGAGAGGGAGAACCGAAGGTGGATAAACCACCACATTGAGAGACCTGCCAGCCACATTGCAGCCGGGTGGAACATTGAGAGTAAGGCACCAATGCTTGTAACAACTATCCTGAACCAGGCGGGGGGAATAGACAGAAAGGCAACATTTTCTTCCCTTAATGATTCTTTCTTTAGTTACTACTAGTTGATATGTGGATTGTTTTTCTCAGGCTTTACTTCCTTCCTCCTCCTTCTTAGAGTTAGTGTTAATGTTAACCTCATGACTCCATAATGGTTGCATGTATGTCTGTACCCAGAATAGCTTTATTTCCCAGGTGTAATAAACCCTCACTTTCTTTATTCTTTCAACCACCAGTCTTACCAGAATATCCATTCCTGCACTCCACTGTTACATATACCAAACTGCAACATGAACGAGAGGAAGAGTAGTGTTTTACTGGGATTTTTCTCTCTCTTTCTGCTCTTGCTTTTATTTTTTTTAAAAAAAGTTTCCTCCCATTGTTTCCAATGAGAGGGAAAATACTAGGGAGCACATTTTAGCTCAGCATAATTGCTAGACAATTACACAAATTCATGGGGCATAAAGCTATCAGTGGCTGTTAGTCATGATGGCTATATATCAAGGATGGAGAAGCATGTTCTGCCAAAGAGCCACATTCTGTTCCGGGCAGACTCTGGGGGCCACATGCCAGTGATGTGAAGAGCCAGAGGCAGGGATGGCACCAGAGGGCAGCCAGATTGGGCCCTGGCCGAGGGCTCCTGTGGCCCAGAGGGTCCCCTGAAAGACCCCTCCTTAGGGTGGGAAGGTGGCACTCCTGTTCCGTGATCTGTGATAGCATTGGGTCCTGCAATCCAACCCTGCAACAGATTGTGGAGAGGGAGCTCCCAGGCACCCCCCCAATACAGACAGTGAGGGCTTCAACAAGCCTTCACTCTGCCCCCCAACCTCTCCTGTCAGTGTGAATGCCATGCCCACTGTGCACACATTCCTGCCACCACCCAAGATGGCAGTGGGGTCTTCCCTAAGGTAAGTTGGTTGATGGTAGGCATGCGTGCTATGCACATACATCATTCACACAACATGAGGGGCAGATGGAGTACATGGGCAGTCTTATTACTCTATGCTGCCAGTATGGGGGGGTGTTGGGCTATGGTGCCTCAGGCCTGGAGCAGCCTACTGCCAGCCCTGGCCAGAGGCAAATGTAGGCGGAGCAATGAATGTAAATTTGACCTTTGTACAGTAGGCTAGTTTCTAACCTCACCCACCAACACTAACCTCTTTTCCTTCACGCAAACGAGCAAGAAGCATTATCAGAGTTCAAGAACTACATTCCAGCCCGGCAAAAATACTCCGGGAGCAAAGCAAGGCCAGTGAAGGATGTAGCTTGGGGACAGGAGAACGTAAGAACACAAGAAGAGTGCCGTGAACCCACCATTCCCCAGGGATGATCCCTTCTGACACCCCATGCTGGTTCAGGAAATCCTCACCCAGCAGGAAATTGCCTCAGCCTGGGTTAGATATGCTCTCTGCCCCACAAGCTTCAGCCCATCCACCTTTTGTCCCACCCAAAAGGTGACCACTGGTGTGCCCTATTAGCACAGTAGGATGTAGGTACAGGAACAGAATAGGACCCAGATGGGGTAGCAGACGTGACCAGGCCGACTCGCAGGAATTAAAATGAACCAAATAACGTTATTAAAATACAAGATGTTAAACAGTATGTTAAGGTATTGTCCCTATCTTGCCTACCCATCCTACCCCCCTCTAAGTACTATGTAATCCACCCTTTTCTACCCAGCTCACTCCCGCAACACAACCTCCCTCCTTCCACTCCAAATTCCAACAACAAGACCCCTAACTGGCAAAACCAACTGTCTTTTATTCAAAACCCCCTTTGAACTCTCTCACACACACCCTCCCACCTTGCAGTCTTACATCACCCATACTCCCAGGCATCCCATTAACTCCTTCAAACCCATAACACATGTGATAACAGTTCCCAACAAGTGATTTCGTTACAAAAAGCCTGCTGGATCAGGCCAGTGACCCATCTAGTCTGGGGTCCTAGTCTCACAGTGGCCAACCAATTGCCCATGGGAAACCCACAAGCAGGACCCATGTGCAAGAGCACTCTCACCTCTTGCAGTTTCCAGCAACTGAAATTTGGAAACATACCGCCTCTGACTATGGAGGCAGAACATAGCCATCATTCTGCTAGTAGCCACTGATAGCATTACCCTTCATGTATTTATCTTGTCTTCTTTTAAAACCATCCACGTTAATGGCCATCACTATGGGAGCAAATTCCACAGTTTAACTATGTGCTGTGCAAAGAAGTACTTTCTTTTGTCCATCCTGAATCTTCCAACATTCAGCTTCATTGGGTGTCTGGTGAGACTTCTGAGGGCCAGATAGAGAGGACTGGAGGGCCACATTTGGCCCCCAGGTCTGAGGTTCCCCATTCTGGCTATATACAGTAGTTCTAAAATCAGCAAAGACAGACGCTGGGGAATAGATTCACTTTGTTAGCCTGCCAATTTCAATGCATGCACACAAACACTAGGACTCCATGCCATGTATCGCCTGCTTTTTCAAACACTGTTGCTGCTGAGATCTCTCTTGAACGGTTGATAACATATTGCAGTTGATAACATATTGCAGACCAATTGTGTGTGTTTTCTCCACCCCTAGTATAACTTTAACCAAAGGAAAGCAACCTCTTGGCTTTTAAATAAATGGAGGACAGGGTTATATTGCAGTGTACATAAATACCACATACAGCAGGCAGTGTAGACTTGAAGTCAAACTTCAACACTGTGAGGCAGTCTGGGTTGGATCCTTGATATGATAAAAGGGAGTTACAGCCCTGTCCCAGTTTTCATCTGTGAAATGTTGGAGGACATGGAAAAACTGGGTTGGAGAGACTGAGAGTATGTGTATCCTCCTGCAGGAGCGCAGGTTTTGTGTAAGGACTCGGGCTGGTTTCAGACATCAGCACCCAGACTAGCTCTGTGAACTGCACCCTGGTGACAAAGGAGAAAATTCAAGAACAATGAGGGAATCTTGATGGCATGCTCAAATATTGTGCTTGTGCATAATGGCCCATTGATCTATCTTGCCCATCACCCCACCCTCACACAGCCAGCCTCATGTCTCCGCTGGCAGTCTAAGTCACCAGGTGGCGCTTGTTGAGCTAAGTGCCTGTAACTGAAGCTGTCTCCGAAGCTGCGGTGGCTTCACTTAGAGGAGAGTGAGCAAGGCTACCTAGGGCCTTTGTGTGTAAAATGTTTCAGTTCCCAAACTAGCTGAGCCCATAAATGGTGGTGGCATTTTCAAAGGTCAGAAGGAGCTTAGCAAACAAAAGCATCTCACAGAAGGGGGATAAAAAACCAGGAAGAGAACAAAAATAGCTCTGGAATTTTAGGTGGCAGCACGTCAAGCCAGCGCTGACGTTTGACAACAGCTCCCTTGGCAGACACCAGAAGGATAGAGACTGCTCAGGTGAGATTCCATTCCACTGCATGGAGAACCCTTGGACTCCATCCTTGGAAATGTTATTTAAGCAGGGCCTGGTGGAATTAACAAAGCCATTAGGTAATCCTTCTGCCTGTTTACTATTGCATGCCGTTTTGGCTCAGCCTTTTCTCTGACTTTAGCCTTTTCTCTGACGGAGCACAATACAAGCAACTACCAGGTATAGCCAAAAGCTGATCTCCATGTGGGGAGTGACAGCATTAAATTGCATTTTGGAGCGTCCTTATTGAAGCTGCAATGTTGCATCAGAGAATCAGTTTGAGGAAGTGACCCACGTGTGGGATTGATTAAAAAGGTTGTTTTAGGATAACTTCTCTGGTTTCCAAAGGATGTTTGTTTGTTTGTCTGTTTGTCTTATTACCCAAACTTTTCCCCTCCTTGCAACAACGCATCTGAGGGGGTGTGCAGTATTGCATCAGGTTCTGGATTGGGACTATGGACAGAAGGATCTGTCAGTTTTGGTTCTCTCCATTTCTCATGTTTCTATTCTGAAATTCAGTTCTCCACATTTCTGCAACAATTTACATTTTTTTTAAAAATCCACATGAGCACTCTTCGGTGTTATCGTGTGTATTTCTCCTGATAAACGCATTCTTACCTACAGCTTTGATTAACGTACATATCTTTGCAAGCAATTTTTCCTGACGTAATGTATTTTTGTGTGTTGTTTTCATGAATAGATTCATTTTAAGCGCACTTTTCCCTAATATGTTCCCTTTTTTTTGGTAAACCTTGTTTGGTTGGAGAACTGTACTGCATAATTTGGGTAAGTGCAGATTTCGAAGGATGGCTGTGTTTCAGTTCCTGCGTTGTTTCATAAAATGAGAATGTGATAGATTTGGCTTTAAATGCAAACAGAATCAGATTTCTCCCCCATACCTAATGGAGACAGGGCATGCAGATATCGGCATGCACCCACACATACCATATTGGCACACCAGCCAACATGGGAGCATGGCAAGGGGGCTGTATAAGTCCACCCAGCTCTTGCCTCCATTGGTCTCTGCAGTTGTTCTTGATGCCAGGCCACTCACCCCAGTTCGCATTGGAAATATCAGGTCATGGAAGGGCTGAGTAGCATTTCCCACACCATCTCCAGATTGACCTAAGGAAGTGTTTTTTTCTCTCTGTGGAACCACCCAACAGGAGAGAGCTATTGCCCTCATGAGGACATGCATATGGGCTTCCTGGAGTAGCGATGTCATCAGGACAAGATTTTGGAGCAGAAATCCAGTGTCTCGCTTTGCAAAATGAGCTGGAGGGTCCCCAAATGCAGCAGAGCAAGCTTACCACATTTTGAAATAAGTGATGTAGTAACACGTCTTCTCTCCCCCCTCCCTCAACTAGGGATGGAAGGACCCGCCAATTTCAATTCTCTCCTTTACTCATTTTTCCAATCTTAAATTCAGTTCTCCACATTGTTGCAGCCATTTGCAATTTTTTTTAAAAAAAAATCATCATAAATATTCTCCAGCATTTAAGTGCTGATTTCTCCTAATCCCATTTTTTGTTAAGCAGTTATGTACACATTTTTGCAAGCAATTTCTCAGCATATAATGCATTTTTGAATGTTATTTTCACTCATATATTCATTTTACGCACACTCTCCCTTGACATACATATACTTATAAATATTGGTTGGTTGGCAAACTGCGCTAAGAGCAAATTTCAAAGGATGGCTTTGTTTCTGTTCTTGTATTATTTTGGAAAAGGCAAATGTGATAGATTCAGCTTGGAACGCAAACTCAGTCGAATTTCTCGCCCATCCCTACTGTGGGTGGGTGTGCTAGAAAACAAGAATAGAGTAACCAGTTACGCATTGCCAAAAAACAGAGGAGCTGCATCAGCAACAAAAAAGAGAACACCAATTTGCATCAAATGTTCAAATTGTAATTTATATGTTGTTGTTATATGCGTTCAAGTCGATTACGCATGGACACAAAATTAGAAATAATTACTATTATCTACCTAGACAGGTCTTTGCATCCGTTTAAAATGTTTTTTTTAAGTAGCTGATCATTTTAATGATTGTTTTGTATTGGTTTTAAATGTATTTAGGATGCTGTCCACCACCCTGATTTTTTTGCAAGGAGGCAATACAGAAATACTTTTATAAATAAAAGTGAATGAAAAATGAATAAACAATACAATACCTCTCACTGTAGTGAGGAATAGAGAGGGGGAAGAAATTTGATTCAGTTCACATTTAAAGTTAAATATATCAAATTCACACATTCCAAAAAGATATGAGAACCAAAACACAGCCACTCTTTTAAATATGCACTTATCCGAATTTTCCAATGCAGTTCTCTAACCCAACTATCTTACAAAAATGCATGTGTTAAGGGGAATGGTGCTTAAGAATGGATTTATTGGTGAAAATAACATACAAAAATTCATTATATTTGGATAAATTGTTTGCAAAAATGTGTACATTAGTCAAAACTGCATACAAACATGTGTTTATTAGGATACATTTGCACTAATGCTGACAATTTTCATGAGGATTTTTTAAAAAAGAAAATACCACAAATTTGGGCAGACCTTGCAAGATGGCGCCCAGAGTAGCGGAGTGTTTGTCGAGAGCTCTGTAATTTCTTGCAATTTACTGCAGTTCATCTGGGTTTAGTTTAAGAATTCACAAATTTGGGCATAAATATGGAGAACCAAAATTAAGACTAGAAAAATGAGAAAGCGAGAGAACTGAAAAGGACAGATCCTTCTATCCCTAGTGTGGAAAACACCAGGTGGTTTTGTGTACCTGCTCATTCTGCCAACCAGGTGCTGCTCACTGTTGATGAGCAACTTCAAGACTCCTGTTCTCCCTTCTTATAGTTCCTTAGCTTGCAACTAAACATGGACAGGATGGCTCTCAAATGCCGGAGACCCCCACCTCTTTTTGCTAAGAAAGAGCTGCCATCTTTTTAATGGCACTGACAAAGTTAGAAGTCAATTTTCCTCAAGCATCAGGTAATGCTGTGATGTCTTCAACAGAGCTTCCTCCCTATTCTCTAATTCCCTTCTGGGCAACCTTCTGGGGGCCACATGCCAGTGGTGGGCAGGACCAGACACAAAAGAGGGCAGGTCAAGTAATGTCAATTTTACCTTTGGGCAGTAGGCTAGTTTCGACGCACGCCCCTCTCTGTCTTCCATCCAGGTGAGCAAGAGGCATTATCAGAATTCAGGGACACATTCCAGTTAGGCAAAAACAGGGGGGAAAGCAGGGCTAGTGAGTGGTATGGCTTGCAGAGAGGTGGCATGGACTGGGCTGAGTCCTAAAGGCTAACTAGAGAGGCCTGGAGGGTAGGATTGCTAGGTCAGAAGCATCCCAAACCCTGAGATTTTAGGGGTGGTTCCTAGTGATGTCATGGAGCAGACCCTAGTGATGGTTTGGTCTACCTTCACAAGCAGTAGCTTAGGAACAACAGCAATTGCAGCCACACTTCCCAGTATGTGGATTCTGTTTTACCACTATTGGGCAAGAAACAAACTGTCATGCAAACAACAAGGTGCATCATAAGTGGGTTTAAGGGGATGGAATGCATGGGACCACTGTTGTTGCTTCTATGGATGTAAGGGAGTGAGGTTAAAGGTAAATGAAATGCAAATAGACAAAGAAAATACAGTGATGATTTTCTAAATGCAATATTATATCAACCACAACAAGATTCCTATGAGTAAGGCAGAAAACTCAGCATTCCACAACCAGTCAGGATTCCTAATCAAAAACCAAAACTGAAAAAATCCTGGCAGCCAGTCCGCCAAGGTCACAGAAATCCCCATGCAGCACAACCTGACCCAGGAGCTGCAGTTAGTGCAGAATGTTGTGGCACAATTGTTGTCATGAGTGATACCTTATCAGCATATAATGCCTCTGCTCTGAAATCTGTACTGGCTGCCTATTTGCTACTAGGCCAAGTTCAAGGTGTGCTTTCCATGTTATAGGTTCCACATCGTGCTTTTTCTGCTCTTGTAAGAAATCAATCCTTTAGTGTGGGAACACCTACACTTTAGAACTCCCTGCTTATTGACATTAGGCTGACACCTTCATTGTACTCTTTTCGGCACCTGCTAAAAACATTTTTCTTTAGGCAAGCCTATCCAGGCATGTAGAAGCTATTACGTTTTAATCTGTTTTTAACTCATTGTTGGTTTTATTATTTTGAATGTTTTTAAATACCTGTGTTAAACTGTTTTTGCCAATAATTTTATTGTTTTAATTCCTTCTGTAAACTGCTTTGAGGTTTTTTTTTACAATAAAGTGGTATATAGATGTTGTAAATAAAATACTTAAATACATTTTGGAGTCATTGTGGCCCACCTACTCAGGCCATTTGATCCTATCTAGCTCAGTACTGATGATATGGACTAGCATTGGCTCTCCGGGATTCCAGGCAATAGTCTTTTCCAGAGATTGAATTTTGGACCTTTGCATGCAAAGCATATGCCCTACCACTGAGCTACAGCCCTTCCCCTGTTTAAAAAAGTATCTTGAAAAATGGTTCTTTTCAATTCACTAATGAATGCACAGCATACCTAGGGCAGCCACACCATTCATTTAAAGCACATTCAACACACATTTGAAGCACATGACTCACACCATAGATTCATGGGAACTGCAGACCCTTTGGCCACCAATGATCTAAAAAATAAGATCCACAATGTTCATTGGTTATAAATTATAGGAACATGGAAGTTGCCTTAAACCAAGTCAGACCATTGGTCCATCCTGGTCAGTATTATCTACACTGACCAGCAGTGGTTGTCCCGGCTTTCAGGCAGGGGACATTCCTACTTGGTGGTGCCAGGGATTGAACCTGGGACATTCTGCATGGCAAACAAATGGTCTATCACTGAGCTATGAGCCTTCCCTTCTGGAGGAAGTGTTGTAGCTCAGTGGTTGAATATCTGCTTTGTGCTCTTCAAGCATTCAATTTATATTGAATGTTCAAACTTTCAGCTTTGATGTGCAAAAGGTGCAAATGATGATCTGCTATCAAAAATGGAATCATGGAGGATTTGTATCCTCCATTGGTCAGAGATGGACTTAATCCAAGTATATGTGTATTTCTCATGTGTTCACAATTAAGTTTGTTTCATCTGTTCTGAAGCAATTCGGGAAATTATAGGGATATATATATACCCACATAAGTAATGAGGCTATATTTCTTTCCTGTACATACATTCACCTAGGAAGCAATGGCATGTCATGACAAGTAGCTGCTTCTTGGAGCATTTTCAAACGTTTTCTCTCATGTGGCAGGCGCCATGCTTTGTAGCTGCTCTAAGCAGCTTTACATTTTCTGGAAAGGCTGCCACATCAGCATTTAAGGAATTCTACTATGAAAAGGAAAGACCTGTAGCTCTGCAGACTGAACAACACGTCTATGAACACTGGTTTGAGAGGGACCAACAAGGGGAGTTTGCTCAAAATGCAAAGTGGGCTAAAGTTCTCCACCATCCCTTGTCATAGTGCAGCAACCCCTGGAGGGCCACAAGTTCCTCATACCTGGATCTGGGGAAGGGCTATAGCTCAGTGGTAGAGCATCCGCTTTGCATTGAGAGGGTCTCAGATTCAGTCCCTGGCATCTCCAAATAGGGATGGGAGAGACCCCTGTTTGAAACTCTAGAGTCATTGCCAATCAGTGAAGACTAGGGATGGGGGAGAAATTGATTCAATTCTCATTTAAAGGTGAACCTACCTAATTCGCCCTTTCCAGAACCTACCACTTTCCAAAACAATGTGAGAACCAAAACACAGCCATCTTTCAAAATTCACAGTTTTTGTGATTTTGCAGTGCAGTTATCCAACCAATGAATGTTTACAAAAATGCATATATTGGGGGAAAGCGTGCATAACAATGAATATATTAGTGAAAATAGCATGCAAAATGCATTACATTAGGGAGAAATCCTTGCAAAAATGTGTACACCAGTCAAAACTGCATACAAACTTGTGTACTGGGAGAATGGTGTTCCCGCCTTGTGCGGGGGCGTGTTTGCCGCCTCCCCATTGTCGAGAAGGCTCAGGAAGTTTCCCAAAGGTTTCAAAGTAGTCAGGTGGGGAATTTGACCAATTGAGTGAGGGACTGGGTAGCTACAAATAGTCTGCTCCTCCCTAAAAACTTGCCTTTTTTGCCTTGCGGTACCCACCCTTCCTCCCTTGTCAGTATGGGCTCTGCTAGTCGCCAAATGGGGCTGAGTAGGATTTTTTTTTTGGAGATCCTGATTTCAGAATCTCTTTGGTTTTGCCTACTCCATACTGCTTGGTTCGATTCGATTGGCTTGCCTGGAAGGGCTGTGGTGATTCTGGTTGGCTGGCATGGAATTCAGGCAGGTGAGGTAATTGGGGTTAAATATTGAGGCAGCTGAGGCATTCTGGTAAAGGGCACTCCCTAGGGAACCATCAGGGCATAACGTCTCGTGTGGATCTGGGGAGTGTCCACGTGGGACTGGCTTGTGCATCATGGTGAATGCCTGTACGGCGGGGCCAGGATGTGGAGGTTGCAACCACATACCTGACTCCAATAGCAAGGAGGGATAAGTTTCCCCACATCCTTGACTGGGGAGTTACAGTCCGATGTGACCGACTTGCCTTCTGGATTGGAGGGTCTGTTCCCTCACAGATAGGTTGAGCCTCACCTGCCCGAAGTATTTGTTATATAATTAATTGGCTGATTTGAATCTGATTGATTATGTGTTATATTTTAATAAATATAACATTACTGCATATATGTGTCACGAGTCTTCTTTGGTGTGGTGGCAAATGTGCACTAAAATGCTTACAAAATCCTGCAGAAAGGTGGAGAGCTGAACTGAAGGTTGGAAAAAATTAGTAACGGAGAGAACCAAAATTGACAGATTCTTCCATCCCTACAGTAGACTAGGGATGGGGAACCAGTGGGCCCTCTGGATGTTGCTGGACTACAGCTCCTATCATCCCTGATTGTTGGCATACCAGTTAGGGCTGATGGGAGCTGCAGTTCAGCAATGTCTGGAGGGCCACAAGTTGTGCACACCTGGTGTAGACAATACTGAGCTAGATGGACCAATCATCTGACATAAGGCAATTACATAATCAGGTTGCTGCTTCTACTCATGTAGTCATTTCTTTGCAGCTACAAATATGAGAAAGATTGATAATGATAATGATAATGATAATAATAATAATAATAATAATAATAATAATTTTTTAAAAAGCAGGAAAAAACCCTGACTCATAGCATTGTGGATAAAGTGTCTCTCCCTAATCTATTCTTGCCTAGCTTGCTCCTGTTGAAGAACTCTATATTTACCCTGTTTTATCTTTCTCTGGCTTTTCATCGCTTTCTTATGTTTGCTAAGTTAAGTCATCAAAACATTTTTGTTTCTCTCTGTCTATGCTTAGCTGTAAGAGATCAGTTAATCCTATGTAACCAAATTAACATCTTGTTTGCTCAGTGCTCTCCTCTAAAGGCAGCTGGCCCTTGAGTCATTTCCATTTTAGGGCTGGTTTGCTGGAGGTGTTTGGCGCTCGAGGCAGAATAATCCTTGCATTTTCTTAAAAGGAGCTCATGACACATACCTAAGGAGGTGGAAGAACCTCCTTACATTTCATTTTTGGGATGTTGGGGCTCCTGTGGAACTGGAAGCCATTTATGGAAATGCGTTTTTAGCATACAGTGGGGGAAATGTCTATATTATTCCCTCTGATAGCAGACTCAGGTAGTGAGTGCCAGCAGGATTAGAACCAAAATGAGGTCACTGATGTGGTCACTGAGAAATAAGATGGAGATATCAGCACCTAGGATGAACCCTTTTGAGGGATGTTTGGCTTTAAGAACATAAGAAGAGCCTACTTGATCAAGCCAGTGGCCATCTGTATTATTATGTATTGTTGAATTTAATGTTGTACGTCGCCTAGAGTGGTTTCGGCCAGATAGGCGACTCAAAAATTATTATTATTATTATTATTATTATTATTATTATTATTATTATTATTATTATTATTATTATTATCTAGTCCAGCATCCTGTTCTCATAGTGGCCAACCAGACGTCCATGGGAAGCTTACAAGCAGGACCTGAGTACAAGAGCGCTCTCCCCTTCTACAGCTTCTAGAAACTGGTTTTCAGAAGCATACTGTATCCAACTATGGTAACAGAGCCCAGCCATCATAGCTTGCAGCCATTGATGTATCCTCTATGAATTTGTCTAATCTCCTTTTAAAGCCATCCAAGTTGGTGGTCATCACTACCTGTTGTGGGAGCGGATTCCATACTTTAACTATGTACTGCATGAAGGAATACTTTCTTTTCTCTGTCCTGAATCTTCCAATATTCAGCTTCCTTGGCTGTCCACAAGATCTAGTGGTATGTGAGAGACAAAAAACTTTTCTCTATCCACTTTCTCCATGCCATGCATAATTTTATACACTCCTATCATGTCACCTCTGACTCACCTTTGCTCTAAACTAAAAAGCCCCAGACGTTGCAACCTTTCCTCATAGGGAATTTGTTCTATCCCCTTGATCATTCTGGTTGCCCTTTTCTGAACCTTGTCTAGCTCTGCAATATCCTGTTTGAGATGAGGAGACCAGACCTTCCTTGACCCCTGTAGTATCCTGGATGATGGCATAGCTGGCTGGAATCTTAAACAGGAGCATTCCTATTATGGGATGGGGATACAAGTGGAGGCTGCATCAATGTGTTGCAGTATGAGTCCTAATTGCAAAATGCTGAAATGTAATGTATGGAAAGCCAGCATTATGATCGACAGCAGGTTCTGTACGAGATCCACAGCAACCTTTCAAAACTGGGGAATATCAAAAGAATTTGCTTAACCTCATTATTGTACTATTACCTTAATTATAATATTTTCTCATTTGGGGCTGTTATTTCTTGGCTTTTGTATGTAATTTCCTACAGCACACAAAGATAGCAACAAAAAAATACCCACCCCACCCTCAATTATGTTGTGAAAGTGTACAGACCCCTGCTACAAGATATAACAGAATTAACCAGTAAGAGCTATAAGTAAACCATAATTGGGCTGCTTATATACCTCCCTAGAAAGCACTTGGCAAAAATATGTACTCCAAACCTGCACAGTATGTTTTGCCATTCTTGGAAATGACTTAATTGCTTTGCACAAACAATCCAGAAAATAACCTCTCTCTCTTTATAATGTTCTCACTAGCTGTTACCAAAGCACACTATATCGTGAGGGGAGGATAGGAAGGGGGCATGGGAGAGAAAGTTGGACAAAAAATGAGGGGAAAGGGGGCTCATGTGTGTTTGTGGGGGTTCATATCTGTTTTGTATTGCTGTTCCTGTCAAGATCACTTCCTTTTTTTGAAATAGCTGACAGGATATCCTGGTGTGACATTTCCTGGCAACCACGTCACTCCACACCCATGCAGGTTCAGCTGCAGGTTTGAGGGGTCCCTCAGCTAATTGCCCTCTGGTTTCAGTTGGTGGGCCCTCAGCTACAAGCTTTCTTGGGAACAGTGGTAGGCACATAAGAGCTGCCACTTTAAATTTCCCACAATGCCTCTGTCTGTATCCAGTACGGAAGACCTCTTAGAGGCCTGGCCTGGCAAGCAAGAGGTCTTCTGTATCTTTAAAAGTTGTGCAGGAGGAAGGGAGAATTCCACCTTGTGGTTTTTCCCATTACAGGGTTGCAAGAACACCTGCACTTGGCTGACTTTCTCTTCTCCTAAAGATACAGGATCAGTCTCAGGCCCTGAGCCTGGCAACCCTAGTGCTGGTGCTATGGAACTGTCACCCCTTGGGCTCAGCTGCTTGCCAACCGCTGACAATTATAGCACAGTCTTGCAGGCAGTCCATTAAAAATAATTGGTGGAAGGAGAAGAAGTGAACAAGAGGAAGGCAGGGATGGAGGAGAAATTCAAATTGGTTTGCATTTTAATGAGAAACTGTCTCAATCAAACCAATACATGAACCAAAAACACAGATACCCTTCAAAATTCACCCTTCTTTGAATTTTGTGATGTAGTCCTACAACCAACCAATTTGCACAAACATGCATATATTAGAGGAAAATGTGCAGAAAAACATATAGCATGCAAAAATGTGTTACAGGAAATTGCTTGCAAAAATGTGAATATTATTGGTTAGAACGGCGTACATACATGTCTTTATTAAGAGAAATTTATTCTAAAATGCAGACAAATTTTGATAAGGAGTGTGTGTTCTTGTGTATGCCCATATAAAATCACAAATTGCTGTTGAAATGTGAAGGATTCAATTTAAGGTTGGAAAAATGAGAAACATAGAGAACCAAAACTGGTAAGAGTTGTCAATCCCTGCTGGGAGGTTGTTGATGCACCAGGTGGTTATACAGACATTGTCAGAAATGTGGATTCAGAATTGTCAACTTTTTGTACAGGACCCTGCTCCTAGGGATGATTGCAGAATCCTGCTGGGATATGTAGATACACATAGCATCTGCGAGTTGGCGGGTGAGGCCAGGTGCCACTATTTAATCTGGGGCTGCCCCTCCAAACACACATTCTTTGTTTGCCAGTGCAGGAACTGCCTTCCTGCCCTACACGTGTCAGTTTAGGTAACACCAGCCACTTAGAAATTTTCTGATCATTTTCCTGATTGGCTGTGGGCCCTGGGCTGTGAGTTTTTCTGCCTGCTCTGTTTTGCAGACATGGAGAACCTTTTTTAGCTCTTCTGGGCAACGAGAGGTGAGGGGGGCCAGTGACAAAATTGGGTGGGTCAATTAATATTAAGGTTAGGTTAGCATCTGCGGCCGCTCACATGTCCGTCTCTATCCTCCATCCAGGAAAGCAAAAGGCATTATCCCAGTTCAAAGTCACATTTCAGGCAGGCCAGTAAAAATACACAAGGAGGGGCAAATGGATAGGGGGTGGCCTAAGGAGAGTCCTGAGGGCCATAGAGAGGCATGGAGGTCCACATTCAGCCCCTGGGCCTGACGTTCCCCACTCCTTCTATACTGTATTGGGGGGTGAGAATAAAATTGGACAATTGGCTAGGGTAATGCTGTTCAATAAGATGGGTCACACTTGGTAGATCAAAGCAGAAAACAAGAGTGATAGAAGTCACAGTGGAGCACCCTGAGTAGGGATAGGCCAGCAATTCCATACGGTTTGCATTTAAAGCAGAATCTATCAAATCCACACTTTCTGAAACAAGAGGAGAACTGAAACACAGGCTTCCTTCGAAATTTGCACATATCCTAATTGTGTGATGCAGTTCTCCAAATAATGTTGACAAAAATGCCTATATTAGGGGAAAGTGTGCATAAAATGAATATATTAGTTAATATAGCATACCAAAAATACATTATATTAAGAGAAATCATTTGCAAAAATGTTTACATTAGTCAAAACTGCATACAAAATGTGTTTCGTAGGAGAAATTCTCCCTAAAATGCTGGAGAATTTTCATGAGGATTTTTTTTTAAAAAAAAGAATTAATAAATTACTGCAGAAATGTGAAGTGAATTTCAGATACCTCAAAAATCATCTTACCCCTTATATACCCAGCTGATCACTGCGCTCTGCAGGTGAAGGCATCCTGCAGATACCATCTTATCAGGAGGTCCATTCCACACTACATAGGAAGCGGACTTTTAGTGCTGTTGTACCTACCCTTTGGAATTCCCTCCCCTTAAATATTAGACAGGTACCATCTCTATTATCTTTTCAGCACCTGCTGAAGACCTTCTTTCAACAAGCCCTTCTAAGTGGAGTCCCGAGTCTATGTTGGAATTGCTTTTTAAGATGTTTTGAAAGCTTTTCTTAAAAGCCTTTTTAAAAGATGTTTTGTTTTAATATATTTGAAAGTCTTTTATGATGTTTTAGAGTGTTTTAGTGTTTTGTTTGCTGCCCTGGGGTCCTTTTGGGAGGAAGGGCGAGATATAAATTTAATAAATGCATAAATAAATGAATGCATAAATAAAATTGGAAAAACTGGAAAGAGAAAGAACAGAAATGGACAGAACCTTCCATCCATTAACCCTGAGGCACCTTCTTGATGATATGGGATTCCCGAGATCAGCTCCTAATGGCTGTGAGTCCTGGGGGTGGGGAAAAGACCCTCTTTGAGGTGTTGCACATGGGAAACAGACAAAGAATATACTGCCTGCAGCAAGGGATGTAAGAAGGCAATGATTTCTGTTCTGACTTTTTTCACAATCAGCATTTTTTACATTCCACTTCATGTCACTTTCCACCAAATATAACATTACTCCTCTCGCTGTCCACTATTTAACAAAACTTATGTAATTATTTGCATCATTTATGTAAGTTATGAATTTAATGTCATTATGGTCATAACTGTTTCCACACCATTTATTTCAATGCAAAAGCCATTCATCTCATTGCAAGGGAAATGCATTTTGAATGCAGGGGGCAGAGAGGACGGACATCTTCAATTACGTATTGTTTACAGATTGAAAACAACAATACTGATCAGTATTCACTGGATTGATTTCTGTGTATGTAAATGGACACTGGCAATTCCCACTTCTGTTTCCATTTTTGACAGAAGTCTCCAACATCCCTAACTGTTGCAACCCAGGGCAGAGTAGACTCACCTGTTCAGATGATGATGATGATGATTTAATTTATATCTAACTTTTCCTCCAACAAGCTCAAGGCCGTGTACAAACATAGTTCTCCCTCCCAATGTTATCCTCACAACAACCCTGATAGGTTATGCTGAGAGACAGAGACTGGCCCATGGTCACCTACTGAGCTTCATGACTGAGTGGGGATTTTAACCCTGGTCTCCCAGGTCCCAGTCTGACACTCATGCCAGGACACCACACTTGGCACCACTTTGGCATTGGAGGGGGAAATCAACAACTTTCTTCAACCAGAGTCCCTGCACAGCTGAAGTTCTTCAAATAACTGTCTATCTATCTGGCCTGAATTATCCAGCAACCTGTGCCTTGCCTCTTTCTTCCAGGCACAGAAAACCAATGTGTAATAGTCTTGCTCAATGAAGTTGACTCACAGAAAAAACCACTGCTTGTTGATTTCTTTAAAACCTACTTAGCGGCTTGGTTTTAATTAGTGAAGTGCATTGAAGAAAATCATTTGTCCTTGACAGTTTTGATTTCCTCTGGTAGAAAATGCACATCACCTTCCACTGGGACATTTGGAACATTTCCTAGATCAGTGTTTCCCAACCTGTGGGTTACAACCCACAAGGGCGCCACAAAGCCTGTGCAAGCAGGTTGTGGGCTTTATAAGTAAACCCCAAATAATGATTGCTTTTAATCTTCAATTGGTATGATGAATACCTCTTCCAGCCTCTTGTTTTGTTGGTGTATTATAATGCCGTGTTGACACTTGTAACTGAACATAGGAAAGGCTCAAGTCTTACATTTTAACACTTGGGATGATGGGAGTTATAGTCCAAAACACCTGCAGGGCACCAGGTTGTGGATAGCTGGTCTGACCTGGTATGAGACAGCTTCCTATGGTCTAAAGACCTTCTCCCACACTTAGTCGAGCCTTTTCTGTGTTACTGTAAAGTTCCTAAACAGACACGCCTTTTACATCACTGGAATGCACTGCAACTCCTATCCCAAACCACAAAAAAGAATCTATTACTTGAGAACATTCTCATTTTACAAACCATACTGATGCTGTCACCAAATGCCTGCGAGATGAGATAATTGACCAGTTGGAGAAAGAACAACAGGGAATTCTGCATGTCATTCAGAATGATGGCTCTTTGAGTAGGGCTATGTAATGCACCACAAGGAAGTGAAGAGCTTCTATGTGGCCTCAATGGACTGTTCTTGGCCTAGCTTCTCAACCACATGCTGATTTGCAAGACAAAGCCCATTGCTATTGGCTTGTAGCTGTTCCTACCTAGAGGCAAGGAGCCATGGCGAACGGCTCTCTTAATGTTTGGCATGCCACTACAACCTTCTGCATGGAAGCAAGTGCACAAGGCCAATCAATATACCAGACTGGATGTCAGCACAGACAGCTTTTCTTCTCAGAAACCATCATATGATAAAGTAGGCATGATGGACAGATATCTTCTCTTGGTGGCATAGGGAGAGGGGATAGCTCAGTGGTAGATATGATGGGTGAGAAATTCAATTCAATTTGCATTTAAAGCCAAATATATCAAATTCATACTTTACAAAATAATGTGAGAACTGAAACACAGCCATACTTTGAAATTCGTGCTTAACCAAATTTTGCAATGTATTTCTCCAACGAAATAATGTTTACAAAAGTGCATACATTAGGGGGAAATGTGCATAAAAATGAATATGTTTATGAAAATAACATACAAAAATGCATTGTATTCAGAGGAATTGTTTGTCCAAATGTGTATGTTAGTCAAAACTGCATACAAAAATGTGTCTATTAGGAGAAATCCAAACTAAAATGCTGAAGAGTTTTCATGAAGATTTTTTTTAAAAAATTAAAAAACCAAATCGCTGCAGAAATGTGGAGAACTGAATTTAAAATTGGGAAAAGGAATAATCGCGTGAATTGAAATTTACAGGTCATTCCATCCCTAGTGGTAGAGCACATGCTTTGCATTCAGAAGATCCCAGTTTCAATCCCTAGAATATCCCTAATGAGGCTCAGAAAAATCCTTGCTTGAAACTCTGGAGCAGCGACTTCCCAGGAGGATCCCTCCGCCTGTGCAGCCTCTGAGACGGGCTCCTGTCTTGGATGAAACTTTTTCAGCCTTAAATCCAGTCAGAAGGGTCGTTTTTGACTGGGGATAATTTCTTCCGGATAAGGAAGAAATGTGAGATTTCCCACATAGCTTTGTTGTGATTGTTGGAGACTGGAATTCGTCAGAATTGTCTGTGAAAGAAGGTCTCCCAGCAGCTCGGACAGAGCGAGGATTTTTAGCTAGCTCAGCTGAAAAAGTGATCCGTTTTTTTTTCTTTAAAGAAACACGGACTAACAGGCAAGCATTCTCCTGTCTATGCTTATCACTTTCTTATCTATACAGTTAAAGAGATTTGTCAAAGGAACAGCAATTAAGAAAACCTGGGTAAGCCAAAACTCCTTTTTTTTTACTCACGGAACTAAGGGGGAAGAATATAAAAATAGCCTATCTTTTTTCTTATTGCAAAAAGCTGACATGGAAAATAGCATTATAAAGATTACAACGGATGGGGGGTTTCTGATTGGAAGAGAAAAGAGAAATCTTTTTGATTTATAAGACTTTTGTGTAATATATGTCTGGGACTATTTTTTCTGATCTATTTTTTTTTGACGAATCTGCTCATTCTCTCTGCTACTAGTTAATTGGACGCTGTGAACTAAAGCTGTTTTTGCACTTCTGGGCATATAAGAGAGAAGGGCTGTCTAGAGTGTGACGCTAGTTGGTTTGAAAGATTAACTCCTTTGTAACTGGATAAAGAAATAAAATGCTCTTTGCTTGGGACATTGAAAATTGAAGGAGTTTTGTTCCTTTGGCTTTAAGAATGACAATTAAGAAGATCATGGATGTACAAGAAGGGACTTTATCTTTAGACATGTTTCAGAAAATAATGGATGGGATTAAGTCAATAAAACAAGAACTGAGAAATGATTGTCAAGTGTGGAGAATTGAATTTGACGAAATGAGACAGGAGCTGAAAGAAATTCAGGATTCTATGAGAAAGGAGAATAAAGATAGATCTGGAAAACCAAAAAAGGATGAAAGAGAAATCAAAGCCAAGGTTCAAACTATGGAGATTGGATTAAAAAGTAGATATGGAAAAAGATTTGGATTTCCTGGCTGTGATGGATCCTGGAGACAAATATTACGGTTTGGAACTCAGCGCTGTCCCTGAAGGAATTGAAGAGATTGGAGATAAAGATATTATTGGTTCAAAAAAATTCCTGGACTGGAAGGACTTGATGGAACTTGAAATGGAGAAAGTTAACAGAATAAATCCCTGTTTTGTGTCAATGGAAAAATCTTCAAGAGATGTGCTAGTGTATCATGTGAAAAAGAGGAACAGAGATGCGGCTTTGCAACAATACTTCAGTGATACGTTCGGAATTGATGGCAAGAAAATATCTGTGATAAAGGAAATTCCTATCAGACTCTTATTATATGACTATGACAGCAAGATTATTAGGTGCGTAAAGACGGAAGATGGAAGATGGAACCAATATGGATAATGGAAGAAGAGCGATTTGAAATTACTGGACTTAGTAGACTTGAGGAGTTGGATTAATTGACATGTTTATCTAGAAAAAAAATTGATGGACATATATCTCAAGGATTGGAAACTTCTCTTTGACTTTTTGTGGAAGAATAAAATGATATGATGCTAATGAGATTTGAAACCAACTAAGATAACCGCTGGAGGAAGGTGATTTTATAATCTATTTAGGGACAGGCTTGTTATATATTATAGATTTATAGCTGAACTACGACAAATCGGAAGTCAATATTTTTTTATTGTATTAGTTATTGATTTGTGTTTTTTCTTTTTGTATTGTTTTGGTTTTGAAAATTTGAATAAAAATTAATTGAAAAAAAAAAAGAAACTCTGGAGCAGCCTTTCCCAACCAGTGTGCCTCCAGATGTTGTTGGACCACAACTCCCATCAGCCTCAGCCAGCATTGCCAATGGATGAGCTGATGGGAGTTGTGGTCCAACAACATCTGGAGGCACACCGGTTGAGAAAGGCTGTTCTGGAGATTAGATAAAAGGTGGGGAAACTGTGGCTGTCCAGATGTTCTTGGATTACAAGTGCTGTCATCCATGACCATTGGCTGTTCTGGCAGGGGTTTATGGGAGTTGAAATCTAACTCATCTGGTGTAGACAGCTACCACTGGTGTAGACAATACTGTGCTAGAAAGACCAATGCCCTGACTTGGTATAAGGCAGCTTCATATTTTCACTTGGAGCTCAAGATGATACCAGTGACATGCCTTATGTGTGGCCCACTGCAGATTACAAATCAGCAGCCTGATCTTTGCATGCCCACTCAGAAGAGAATTCAGTGGAGCTTAGTCCATATGATTGGTTTATTACTTTCACAGATCAACCAAAAGATTAAAATCAGTATAAAAAGCTACAAAAATTAGAATACATATTAAGCACAACTGCTAATAATAATTACAAACCAAATAAATACAAATTAAGTAGTTCCTTGATCAGAAGGCTGGCAGCATTTTTTTCCTAATTTGCCTTGTGGTAAAAAAAAAAAAACATTGCGACACTTTCGGTAACAAAAGATGACACATCCCTTAAACAGATCAAAACCAAATCTGGAGAAGTATTCCTAGGCAAGGCAGTTAATAAAGGGAAAATTAGCTTATTTCTGCATTCACTGTACAAATTGCAAGACAGTAGAACGTGTTCAACAGATTCTGTTAATCCAGCTCCGCAAGGACACGTCCATTCTCTAACTGGGATCTTATCAAATCTTCCTTTCAACAGTGCCGATGGCAACATATTTCACGTTTCAGCTACTAAACTCCCATATCCCACTTCAGTTGCTGTGACAAACCTCTCAGCAACAATGAAGGAAGCTCCAGAACTGGTGCACAGCATGGATGTTAGAACATAGTAGGAGTGGGCAAGAAATTCAGTTTGAATTTGAAGCCGAATCTATCAAATTCGCACTTTCTGAAACAATATGAGAACACAGGCATCCTTTGAAATTTGCACTTATTCAAATTTTTCAATGCAGTTTGGCAACCAAGCAATGCTTACAAAAATGTTAGGGGAAAGTGTGCATGAAATAAATATATGAGTAAAAATAACATACAAAAACACACCATATGATGAGAAATTGCTTGCAAAAATGTGTACTTTCATCAAACTGCCTAGAAAAAATGTTCACTAGGAGAAATTTGCACTAAAATGCTGGAGTTTTTTTTTAATTGCTGCAGAATTTAATTGCTGCAGAAATGTGGAGAACTGAATTTAAGATTGGAAGAATGAGAAATCAGAATTGACAGATCTCCCTGTCCCTAGGACGTAGATGTGCGGTGTATATGCTAGAATTTCTGAAAGTGTCTAAAGATGACTGCCATCTCTGTGTTTCTGATTTCCCAAAGACACAATGTCTGTGGTTGCACATCTCCGTAGATTTGTGATAGTTGTACACATGCATGCATCTGCCTCCTGTTTGCAGAAGGTGAGGTTGCTAGATTTGCAGCTGATTAAATCTTTACTGCAAAACAATAGATTTAATACAGCAAGTTTCGCACCTATTAAATTTGGATGTTATCCCCATATTGAAGTAGCCAACAGCTACAGAGATGAGATTTCTGATGGTTTGGGAGTGGAGGCCTTTGCCACCCACTGCTCCATAATGGACTTGCAGGATTCTTAATGCGGCCCTAATGTAAAGGACATATTGATGTGCGGCCAGATTAGAAAGAGGTCACTGGCACTCTCTGATTCAGAGTTTTCTACTGCCAGTAGATCATTCCAATGACCTCATAAGTGTTTTCCTTCACTCATTGCAATGACTCCACAAATGGGTGAGACAAGAGGCTTTAAAAATACATCAGAGTGAAAAGTCATTTTTATGAGCATGATTACTGGGCTCAGTTGCCAAGGCACCTCAAGCTAGAAACTTCCATAAAAACCGCCACCCAGCCAACATTACCGTTTGCTGCAGTGTGTAAAGGTGTAAACTGGAATGATAATGTCCAAACTGAAATATCTTGGCTTCACATCATGACTATAGGCCTCTAATGGCCTAACTAGATGTGCTGTTAAATGCTGCATGGGTCCAAACAGGATCAACTGCAAGGGAGGGAAAGTTAAGTCCAGCCAACTTACTATGGTCCTAGTGAAAATTGCCCCCCAAAGCTGCTATATACCTGTGGAAGGAAGCTGCTATATCATCAGTGGAGACCGTTGGGACCAAGGGGTGAAGAGTTAACCACAGCACCTCCCTGCAAAAACCAAACTAGACATACATCCAAACATTTAATGCCACATGGTAGAGCACATGCCTTGCATGCAAAAGGTTTCAGGTTTTACATCTAGCTCAGGTGCAGCAGGGAAAGTCCTCTGTCTGAAACAGTGGACAGCCACTATCAGTCAGTGTAGACCAGGGGTTCTTCATCCATGGTCCAATTTCCAGTGCAACGAAATAAATTGTATTTTTTTTATTTAGGGGACCCATAGCTTTCATCAGATTCTCAAAAGGCTCTGTGACCCCTCAAAGGGTAACAACCACTGGTGTAGGCTATTTATTTGTTTATTGAATTTCTATCCCACCCTTCCTCCCAAAGGACCCCATGGAGCTAGTCAATGCCGAGGTTTATGGACCAATAGTCTGATTCCATATAAGGCAGTTATCTACATTCCCTATATTCCAGGACCCTGCTAAATTTTGCTTCAAAAATCTGAATGCAGGATAGAATGTGGAAGAGTGCCTATGGTTCCAGAGCAGGCCTGCACCATTCATGATCCTTCAAGCTGAACACAGTCCATCATCTATGAATTGTTGGCCTATTGTATGTTTGATAAATCCCTTCTTTGCAGTCCCAGGAACATCATAGAAACAGGACCCTTTAATGGCCTGCTATGCTGGCTAGTGGACCATGTTCTTCGGTATGGTCACAAGTTGTGCTGGCCTGTAACATAGGCTTTGCATTTCTAACTGTTATGCCTGATATAGGCTTGAATCAGGGTGACTTCTCATCAGATGAAAACCCCAATGTCTGAGTCTGAAGATCTCATGGGGCCTCCTGACTCCAGAGCTATCCCAGGCATCTCCAGCATCTAGGAGAAGTTACGGTAGGCCTATCTGCAACATAGGGGCCCATGGATGGGGCTCACCTGTGTCAGTTATCTTCCCTGGGTAATTGGAGTGAGAGGACAAACTACCTCTCAGCCCCAAGGCACTCCAGTGTCAGAAGGTACAAGCAGCCACTCGGTGATAGATCGCATGTCTCAAGGTTCAGAAAAGCAAGGCCAGATGGGAGTAAGGAACCTCCTCAGGGGTAAAGGACTTGTCAGAATCAGGGATAACCAGTTGCAGCTGGGCCTGGGTGAACAGGCAACATAAACTCCCAGTTAAAGACAGTTGCTGGGATAATCCAGGTTCTTAACCTGGAGCCTTATCCTGGCTGGCCTTCATAGTACCAATAGCTGAGACCTTGCTTTTGAATCCTGCCTACTCTTGGATTGTGTTGCTGTGTTTGACCTTAGTTTTGCCTTGTGACCCTGTTGGTGGGCCATACCACACACCCCTGTGAAAAATCCTGTACTATGATATTAAGAGAGCAGGAGTACCATTTAAGGAGTGTGGCAGGGGCAATTCCCCTCCCCATATTTTAGAACATATCCCTGAACATCTAAAGCTCAAGCGGAGGGATCTTTCATTTGATGGATACATCTAGCTTTTAATCACAGTGAATTATTCTGCAAGGACAATGCATTCATAGTGATCTGTGGGAGGGATGTTCTTAAGAGTTGTTCTTCACATAGTTTGTCATTCTCTTCTGAGTTCTAGCTGTGTGAGTAAGTCTGTTGGAGTGATCTGTTTCTTTCCCAATCATTCTTTTTCCTAACAAACAATTACTGTATTTGCAGGTTAACAATCATACCCCTCCCACATGGTTCTATTTTCAAACAGATTGTTCAGAAGACAAAAAACTTAGGGGAGGGAATGTGATTTCTGCATTCCCACACCTCAAAATATAAAGTCTGTCCTTGCAAGAAAACTGTTGGACCGAACTTTCTGACTTTGGTAGGTTTCATCCCCTCAGAAGGGGTGACCATGACTTCAGTTTGCATCTAATTCTGGCATGAAAACCCCTGGATTGATCTGCCTGAAATTTGGCAAGTTTATTCCACTCTGGAGGAGCTCCTTTGCTTGCAAATTTCATCCACTTGTGTGAAAAGTTATAGCCATTTTTAGATTTCCTATTTTAGACAATGGGGATGAAAGAGTTTCAGATTTAACCAATCAAATTTGGATCTGAATAAATAATCTAATCAGAATGACAGTGTGGATCCAAAACAGAGTGGGCTGCTTCCAAATACAAGAGATATAAGATGAATCTGATTGCTGCACACCTCTAGGTTCCAGCTCATGTAGAATGCCTTTACCTACAATGCTTTCCCATTGAGTGCCATGGGAGGGGGAAGAATGGCAAAAGGGGTAAGGAAAAGCCATCCTCCTACCTACTGCTTTTACTGTCTTGCTCACTGGCAAATTTTATAGACTCATTCAGTGGCAAATTTTCATTGCAGCAACTTCACATCAGCACCCCATCTCACCTAACCCGCAACCTTCCTCAAGAACTAATTAGAACTTTATAGGAAATAAAAGGAAATAAGGCCATGAGATCATTGAAGTTTAGAATCGGAAGGGACTCATTCAGGTCATTTAGTCCAATACCTGCTTGATGCAAAATCTCCAAAGTAGGGTGCAACTACAGCATCCTTCCCATGAGGAAAGGCCATAGATCTATGGTAGAGCATTTGTCTTGCATGCAGAAGGCCCCAGGTTAAATCCCTGGCATTTCCAGGTAGGGTTGGGAGAGAACCCTGACTCAAACTATGGTGAGCTGCTGCCAATCAGTGTAGACAATACTGAGCTAGATGGTCCAATGGTCTGATTCAATATAACGCAGCCCCTATATTCCTGTGACAAATGACTATCCAGCCTCTGCTTAAATAAGTCCAGCAGCGAGCCCACCACCTCCTGGGGCAGGTTCTTCCACTGTCAATCAGCTCCTACTGTTAGGAAGTTGCTCCTGATGCTTAGCTGAAATCTGCTTCCCTGCAATTTCCACCCACTAATTCTAGTTTTGGCCTTTGGAGCAACAGAAAGAAAAGGTACGACAGAATAAAGAGAAAGATGAGACAGAGGTGAAGAGAAATTTTGGTCCAGTAGAGGGCAATATTGCAGTGCCTACAGACTTAAAGACCACAGTGCTTTGTATTAACACCTTTCTGGGAAACCAAGAGAAATTCAGGATGCTGTTGGCTTATTTTAATACATGCTCCCATATATATAATTATGCATACACACACACACACAAAGATATGTGCATCCCAACTGCTATTGGTCTCCACAGGGTAGCTTTCCAGGCTGAGATGTTAGGGATTGAACCTGTGACCTTTTTCATGCAAAGCATGAACTCTACCACAGAGCTATATCCCTTCCCCATCGTGGTGGTGTTTTACTAATGCCCCACCAGGGATGGAGGATAAATTTAATTCAGTTTGCATTTAAAGTTGAATCTATCAATTTTGCACTTTCCAAAACAAGTTGAGAACTGAAACACAGCCATCCTTTGAAATTCACACTTATCTGAAAATTGTGATGCAGTTCTCCAACCAAAGAATGTTTACAAAAAAAATTCATAACTTAGGGGAAAGTGTGCATAAAATGAATACATGAGTGAAAATAACATACAAACATGAATTATATTAGGAGGAACTGCTTGCAAAAATGTGTGGAAATGGAAAATGGACTGCCTCCAAATTGATTCTGACTTATGGTGACCCTATGAATAGGGTTTTCGTGGTAAGCGGTATTCAGAGGTGGTTTACCATTGCCAATGTGTACATTAGTCAAAATTACATTAAAAATGTGTGTGTGTTTCCGTTTTCATACTAAAATACTGAAGAATTTTCATGTGGAGTTTTTTTTAAAGTTGCACATTGCGGCAAAAAATGTGGAGAGCTGAATTTAATATTGGAAAAATGAGAAACTCAGATAACTGAAATTAACAGATCCTTCCATCCCTAACATGCTGCAAATGGATAAAACCTCACAGACAAGCAAACTTGATGCAATTGGAGGTTTGGTGCTATGAAGATTCTTTTTATGTTGTTTATGTCTAGCGTACAGGAGTGCAGATTTGCAACAGTACAACACTGCATAAAATGTACCCTGATGCAATCATATGAAAACCACATTAAAACTGGGAGGGGATTGCTTTGATTTGGGTTGAGAGGATTGGCTGTCAACATAAAGAAGAAAAGGATGCAAATTAACTGAAATTACTGGAGCTGTGACAAACCAAATACAGTCCAATTCTGGAATCAGTCTTGTGAAATTCTCGTAGTTAAACTGGAATTGAGGAGTGGAGCATAGGGGAGAGTGAACAGTCAGGAAATGGAAGGTGTAAATCCCTACAGCCTTACCAATAAGGTCCCTTTCTGATTATAACCAAGAAAATGGTCATTGTTCCTTCTGTTTCCAGTGTTCAACGTGTGAGTGTCATTGCTTACATAGGCAAAAGAGAACCACCCATGCACCAGAGGAAGATAATAAAAAATACTCTAAAGGGGACACTCCCCCCTCCAAAAAACAAAACAAAACACAGCCCAGTGATGACTGACTATGCTCAGTGGCCAGATAGCACTGGCTGATTATTGGGTGAGAAAAACTGGGGGGATGGAACAAAGTGAGAGGAATCTTGAACAACACTGCACACTGTATATTTTATTGTACATCCCACTCAGGTCATCCTAATCACATTCTCGTTTCATTGTTGTTGCTGTCCATATTAACTTTGTATTGGGGAAATCCTTGAATTTTGTGGATGTCCCTGTACTTTTAAATTACATTCCTGTTATATGGGGATCACTGGCAGGGCAATGAGAATGGGCTTTATGTGCCTTAATGGTAGCTAAGTGACATACTTCAAGCTTGGAAGGACAAATACCCACCAACTATTATGCAGTGGTTTGATTACCTGAATACTCTTGCTACATTTGAGCGTACTTTCTATAAATGCAACTTTCTCTAGATACATATTTGGACATTTGGACAGCGTACACTGATCTAGATGTGTAAACTAAAATTAATGTATAGATGTTTAAATGTTCTGTTACAGTGAGCTAACAAGGATTTTGTTTAATTTTGGTTTCTCATTTTTTTCCTTTTCTTTCTTTCCCCCCCAATGAAATTGCATCTAGTTCATTTTTAAAATTGAAAAATAAATGTGGCTTTGTCCTCCTCATCTCTCTTTGTCTCTCTCAGTGAGCATAGCCAACTTGCCTTCAGCATATGCTGTGCTTCTGTTAAGATCATGCCAAACCTGTGGTTAGGTTGTAAATTCTTTAAGCGCTCCTGACAAACCTCACGCATGCAGCATGAGAGAGCATTTCAAACAAAATTAGAAAATCAAATTAAGAACACCACCAAATAAATCCGATGCCTCAGCCTGATTAAATAATTCCAAATGCTTTTTGCACAATGTTCACTAATTGCTCCTTAATAGGGAGGCCAGCCTTTTGTCCCACTTCACCATAAAGCTTTAATTATCAAACTCAGCAGTAGCGTATATTATTGACATTCAATGCAAGTAGAATCCTGGGGGGTGCCAGCATCCTCATAGGAACATATGATGCTGTCTAATGCTGAGTCAGCGTATTTGTCCATCTAGCTCAATATTATTTACATCAGGGGTAGAGATGTAAAATTTCCAGGAATTTTGAAGCCATGGGAAAAAACTGGTGCTCTACCACTAAGCTACAGCCCTTCCCCAGTGTCACTGTATATGTCACAATGAATCTTAAGGGGAATTATATCATCATCATCATCATTTATTAGTCACTTTTCTTCACAAAAATAAACTCAAAGCAACATACAAGAAAAATATTAAAACCAATATAAAATGAACACAGAAAGTTTTTAAAAACAATATATGGATATGATGGTGGTACAGCCCACCACCTAAACATCAAAAACCCTCCAAGAAATTAAGAACCAAATGACTGGCAGCAGACGAATGTTTTTACATTCCATCAGTGACGGGCCACCACGGAGAATCATCATCCTCTGCACCTCCCTTGGAGGAGGCACACAAAGAAGGGCCTCAGATGCTGAATGCAGAGTCCATGTTGATTCATATGGGGAGAGGCGGTCCTTGAGGACTAATGTAAGTGAATGGCTGCAGATGTTTGGTGATGATTATAAATATAACCTATGTCTGCTAATAAGATCACTCAGAAAATGTTTCTTTGGTAGCATGAAAAGGCTTTGTTTCTGGTTTCATCCCCTTTGACTATAGCAATACGATGCACAAGACTTATCAGCACAGTGTCAGCTCCTCTATAGTTGGCATGAATATTCAGTAACTGCATTAAATAATAGCTTGACCTTTTTGTTCTTCCATTATATGAATGAATGAGTGTTTTTTTTAATTGATAATTCTCCAGGAGCATTGCAACGTCAAGATTATAATACTCAATCCCCGCTGCTATGTATTACAATTGCTGCTATTCTGTCACTGATGATTATTTGTATTTTATTGTATTTATTGTATTTATTGTATTTACTGTATTTTGTATTTTATTGAATTTAATATGTACGCCGCCTAGAGTGGCTTCGGCCAGATAGGCGGCCTAAAAATTAAATTATTATTATTATTATTATTAAGATAAAACAGTAAAAAGTAGTGTATGAGGAAATCAAGGAACTTACATTTGTATAATTTGGTTAGCTGAAAAACAAAAATAAAAGGTGTCCAAGAGGATGATCATACATGCAAGCAGTAATAGTTTGATTTATATTATAAGATCCCCTTTTACAAGTAGCCTCTTACTCCACCATGTGACATTGGTGTTCATTTACACTTTTTTCAATTTCTGGCTAGGAAATCTTTTAAGGCTGTTGTCAAGTAACAGATATATTAACCTTAAACTGGCCTGACTTCTAGAAGTGAGCAAGTATTCCCCAGATTAGGAAACTGTGCATGTTGAGAGGGGTATTTTGCCAAGTACACTCAGAAGGTGGTTTTGCAGTTTAGGTGGGGGTGAGAAAATTCTCAGAAAAGGTCTCCCAAAATTCATTTCTGAGAAATTTCATTTTGGGCAAAATAAGTTGAGAACCGAAACACAATCATCCTTTAAAATTCGTATTCATTTGAATTTTGCAATGCAATTCACCAACCAACCAATGTTTACAAAAATGCATTTATTATTATTGTTATTGTTTTGTTTTTTCTACCCCGCCATTTGGCCAAAGGCCCTCAAGGTGGGTTACAAAAAAAAAAATAGGCACAAGCATAAAAATACATCAATGACGGCAATGCAATTTACAAAAATTAAATATTTATTTTATTTTATTTATTTAGTTTAATTTATATACCACCCTAAGCCCGAAGGCTCTCTGGGCGGTGTACAAAAAGATAAAAACAAGCACAATACATAAATACAATAAATACAATAAATAATAATAATAATAATAAAAAACAACGAACCAAACAACATCCAAAATATGGAAATGCTGTTTAAAATACACTTTAAAATGCCTGGGAGTATTAAAAGGTTTTCACCTGGCGCCGAAAAGATAGTAGCGTCGGCGCCAGGCGCACCTCATCAGGGAGACTATTCCACAGTTCGGGGGCCACCACGGAAAAGGCCCTAGTTCTAGTCATCACCCTCCGAGCCTCTCGATGGGATGGTACTCGGAGGAGGGCCTTAGATGTTGAGCGTAGTGTACGGGTAGGTTCATACTGGGAGAGGTGTTCCACCAGGTATTGCGGTCCCATGCCATGTAGGGCTTTATAGGTCAAAACCAGCACTTTGAATCTAGCCCGGAAACAAATAGGAAGCCAGTGCAGACGGGCCAGAACAGGTGTTATATGAGCGGACCTTCTGGTCCGCGTCAACAATCTGGCCGCTGCATTCTGGACTAGCTGTAGTTTCCGAACAGTCTTCAAGGGCAGCCCCACGTAGAGCGCGTTGCAGTAGTCCAATCTAGAAGTTACCAGAGCATGAACAACTGAAGCGAGGTCGCCACTGTCCAGATAGGGACGTAGCTGGGCTACCAATCGAAGATGGTAAAAAGCATTCCGTGCCACCGAGGCCACCTGGGCCTCAAGAGACAGGGAAGGATCGAAAAGAACTCCCAAGCTACGAACCTGTTCCTTCAAGGGGAGTGTAACCCCATCAAGAACAGGACGAACATCCACCATCTGAGCAGAGAAGGCACTCACCAACAGCGTCTCAGTCTTGTCTGGATTGAGCTTCAGTCTGTTAGCTCCCATCCAGTCCATTATCGCGGTCAGGCAACGGTTTAGCACGTTAACAGCCTCACCTGAGGAGGATGAAAAGGAGAAATAGAGCTGCATATCATCAGCATACTGATGACAACGCAGCCCAAAACTCCTGATGACTGCACCCAGCGGCTTCATATAGATGTTGAAAAGCATGGGGGACAGTACCGATCCCTGCGGGACTCCACAATGGAGAGTCCAGGGTATCGAGCAATGTTCCCCAAGCACTACCTTCTGGTGGCGACCCACCAAGTAGGAGCGGAGCCACTGCCAAGCAGTACCCCCAACTCCCAACTCCGTGAGTCTTCCCAGAAGGATACCATGGTCGATGGTATCAAAAGCAGCTGAGAGATCAAGGAGAATCAACAGAGTCACACTCCCCCTGTCCCTCTCCCAACAAAGGTCATCGTACAGGGCGACCAAGGCTGTTTCAGTGCCAAAACCGGGCCTAAAACCGGATTGAAATGGATCAAGATAATCAGTGTCATCCAAGAGCCCCTGGAGCTGGCCGGCAACCACCCGTTCCAGTACCTTGCCCAAGAACGGAACATTCGCCACAGGTCTATAGTTGTTCAGGTTATCTGGGTCCAAAGAGGATTTCTTCAGGAGTGATCTCACTACCGCCTCTTTTAGGCAGTCAGGGACCACTCCCTCTCTCAAAGAGGCGTTTATTATCTCCTTGGCCCAGCCGGCGGTTCCGGTCCTGCCAGCTTTCACCAGCCAAGAGGGGCAAGGGTCCAGAACAGATGTGGTCGCCCGCACCAGTCCAAGGATCTTGTCAACATCCTCAAGCTGTACAGACTGAAACTCATCCAATAAATAAGGACAAGACCGCGTTCTGGATGCTTCGTTGGAACTCACTGTCATAACATTGGAGTCTAAGTCCCGGCGAATGCATGTGATCTTATCCTGGAAGTGCCTCGCGAACTCATCGCAGCGGGCTACAGATGAATCCATAATATCCCGAGGGCCAGAATGTAAAAGCCCTCATACAATTTTAAAGAGCTCCGCCGGGCAGGAGAGAGATGCCTTAATTGTGGCAGCAAAATATCTCTTTTTTGCTGCCCTCACCGCTACTATATACCGCTTAGAAGAAGCACTTACCAAAGCATAATTGCATTCGTCAGGAGTTCGCCTCCATCTGCACTCAAGCCTCCTCCTCTCTTGCTTCATCACTCTCAGCTCCACGGTATACCATGGAGCTGTATGAGCTCTACATAGGAGGGAGCGCATGGGAGCGATCGTGTCAACCGCCCGGGTCAGCTCCATATTCCACAATCCAACCAGGGCTTCGACAGGAGCGCCAGTCTTCTCAGTCAGAAAATCCCCCAGAGCCCTTTGGAAACCCTCAGGATCCATTAGTCTCCGGGGGCGGACCAATTTAATAGGTCCCCCACCCTTGCAGAGGGAAAGGGTCGCTGTGAGCCTAAACTTCAGCAAGCGGTGATCTGTCCATGACAATGTGGTAGAGGACAAATCCCCAACCACCAGATCACCATCTCCATGCCCAGTGGTGAAGATCAAATCAAGAGTATGTCCCAACACATGCGTTGGGCCGGTAACAACCTGAGACAGCCCCATGGTTGTCATGGAGGCCATGAAGTCCTGAGCCGCCCCAGATAAAGCAGTCTCGGCATGGACGTTGAAGTCCCCGAGTACCATAAGTCTAGGGGACTGCAACCGTACCTCCGAGACTACCTCTGTCAACTCAGTTAGGGAATTTGTTGGGCAGCAGGGCGGGCGGTACACCAACAAAATTCCCAGTCTGTCTCTCTGGCCCAACACAAGGTGGAGACACTCTAAACCAGTCGTCACCTGGACAGGGTGCTTGGTGAGTGAGAAAGAACTCCTATAGACCACAGCAACCCCGCCTCCCTATCCTTCGGTTCTACCATGATGCTGAACCACATACCCAGGTGGGCAGAGCTGGGAAAGAGCAACGCCTCCCTGATCGCCCACCCAGGTCTCAGTTATACACGCCAGGTCGGCAGCCTCGTCCACAATTAAATCATGGACAAGGGAGATCTTATGGTGAACCGACCTGGCGTTTAACAACAGCACATGGAGATCCGAAGGCTGACTGATAGAACAACCATCAGTCCTGGGGATGTGAGGAGAACCGGAACAAGTCCCAGACACTACTTGTCTGGGACGAGTTCCCCTTATCTGGCACGTTCTCCTCACAATGCCATACCTCCCATTACCCGTCACTACGCTAATTGGGGCCCCCGAAAGTCTCCCCGGTCGATGTATAATACTCTCTCCCAGGCACATATTAAAACAAATAAAACTCACATATACACACACACCAAGTCACAGACACTCACACAATGCACATTCATACCAATACACACTAAATTCACACACACACATGACATACACACACACAATCCTCACTCATACAACACAACAACATTAAAATAATAAAGTGCCAGTAGTGATGGCAATGTCCACACTCAGGTCAAGGCAATAGCAGCCGCAGCAACAGCGTCCACAACGGTTCTAGGCAAGCGACAGATGACAATAGCAGGTGACAATAGCACACAGCAATCGACCGCAGCAGCTGATAGAAGCAGGCAGCAGATGGCAGCAGCAGATGATAGCAGCAGCACAGTGATGGTATTAGCATCCTCTCCCGAGCGACAGCAACCCTATCCAGGCCAACGACCGCAACAGAGATCCAGACAGCTGGGGCCTGGTCCTGCAAGGTGCACACGTGCAGAGCAGGAGCCCAAGAAGGAGAGAGCAGAGATGTTGGCCAAGCAGCAGCAGCAAAGCAGGCAGATGGCTCTCCCTCCCTGGGCGGTGATGGTCCTCTTCCCTTGCAGGCACTGGATCAATATCATTATTAAGAAAACAGCAATTGCAACATTATTAGAAAAACAACAATTACAACTTATACCCCTTAAGTTTATGTTTACAGTCTGGAGGTTTGTTTGTTCAGCGATGCTCTCTTTCTAGCTTCCTCGCAGGCAGCGTGAAGGTCATTGTCCTGATCCTTAGCCCTCTTGCTGACATTCTCTAGTTGTTTGGTTACCTCTTGAAGTGCCAATCTCAAGGTGTCTCCTTCTGACACAGAATCTTCTTTCAGCTGTTTGGCCAACTCTAGTTCATGCTGCCTGGATGAAAGCACTTTCTTTAAGTGAAGCTGTTCAGTTCTCATTCTCCTCAAGTTTGCTGCCATCCTTATAAGCTCCTTGTCCAAGGATTCCTTCTGAACTACCAGGAGATCAAGCTTCTGAATCCAAAGAGCTCTGTTATTTATCAGGTCTTGTCTGAGATCCACCCGCTTCTTCTCATAGGCCTCTTGCATGTTCACTTGGGATTCTTCTGCTACTAATTCCTCCACTTGAGAAAGTTCTTCCTGCAGTTTCTGAATGGTAGCCGTAAACTTTTCTCCCATTCACTCTGGTCCTTACAAGAGCAGCAAAATCTCCCTGTCCAGCGATTCATCCAATGCAGCCCATTCAATTCCAGAGGCCTCTGATTGTTCCTGAGCTAGCTCCAGTTCACTGAGCAGCGAGTTGGTCCCTTTTATTGCAGGAAAGCGTGCATTAAAATGGATGTCTTAGTTAAAAGAACATACACAAATGCACTATATGATAATAAATTGCTTGCAAAAGGTGTACATTCCTCAAAACTGTTGACAAAAATGTATTTATTAGAAGAAATCACACTAAAATGCTGAAGAATTTTCAAGAGGGTTTTTTTAAAAAACAAAATTGCGAATTGCTGCAGAAAGGTGGAGAACTGAAGTTTGGAAGAATGTAAAATGGAGAGAAGCAAAATTGGCAGATTTTTCCATCCCTAGAGCTGGTAGGGTTGCCAGGTTCAGGGCCTGAGACTGATTCTGTATCTTTGGGAGAAGAAAAAGTCAGCCAAGTGCAGGTGTTCTTGCAACACTGTAATGGGGAAAACCACAAGGTGGAATTCTCCCTTCCCCCTGCACAACCTTTAAAGATATAGAAGACCTCTTGGTTGCCAGGCCCAGCCTCCAAGAGGTCTTCTGTATCTTTAAAAGTTGTGCAGGAGGAAGGGAGAATTCCACCTTGTGGTTTTTCCCATTACAGTGTTGCAAGAACACCTGCACTTGGCTGACTTTCTCTTCTCCTAAAGATACAGGATCAGTCTCAGGCCCTGAACCTGGCAACCCTAAGAGCTGGGAATGTCCCTTGCCTGAAACCCTGGAGAGCTGCTGCCAGTCAGTGTAGACAATACTGAATACTAGATGGATCAATGATCTGATTCAATAGAAAACACATCCTATATAGGGTGAGAAGTAAGAACAGTGGAGGCCTGAGATCAGTGGTGCCATGAGGTCATTTCCAAGACTGGACTTAATTGTTTTACAAGGTCTCCTGCTCCAATGTTTAAATCAGGAGTGAGGGACATGAGGCCCTCCAGATGCTGCTGAACTACAACTCCCATCAGCCTCAGCAAGCATGGCCAATAGCCAAGAATGATGGGAGTTGCAGTCAGTAACATCTGGAAGGCCTCACATCCCCCACCCCTGCATTAGATGGAACTGCACATTATTTCACTTACTTCAAAATATGGTAAGAATGCCCTGCTGCATTTGGAGGTCCTTCAGCTCATTTAGCTGAGTGAGGCCCTGGACCTCTGCCCCAAAGTTCTGCCTTGATGGCACCACTGCCTGAAACATACAATGGAAGGGGCTGGAGAAGAAAGTTACTGCCCATCTAGGACTGGTCCTGCTTATGACAGGAAGAACCATGCAGAGAAAAAGAGATACAGAAGCCATCAAACAGTAAAGAGCATTTCCTCTGTGTTAATCTATGTCCTTGCAGCAGGAAAAAAAAAGAAGAGGCACAGGTTCACCCAGTTATGCAACCGATTTTTCCCTCTCCACCCTTTTGGCAAACAGAAACAAAATGGATGATTTATGAGTGGGAAGGAAACAGGGAAATTCCCATAGACTTCCACTCTTCCCTAGGAATTAGCCACTGTGCATTTCCTGCTCCATAACAAATGATTCTTGGGCCATGCTCTTCTATAGGAATGTCTGCAATGAGGAACAAATGCTGTGACATGAGTCTCTTCTTCTTTACTTGTGCATAATGATAAGAACATAAGAACATAAGAAGAGCCTGCTGGATCAGGCCAGTGGCCCATCTAGTCCAGCATCCTGTTCTCACAGTGGCCAACCAGGTGCCTGGGGGAAGCCCGCAAGCAGGACCCGAGTGCAAGAACACTCTCCCCTCCTGAGGCTTCCGGCAACTGGTTTTCAGAAGCATGCTGCCTCTGACTAGGGTGGCACAGCACAGCCATCATGGCTAGTAGCCATTGATAGCCCTGTCCTCCATGAATTTGTCTAATCTTCTTTTAAAGCCGTCCAAGCTGGTGGCCATTACTGCATCTTGTGGGAGCAAATTCCATAGTTTAACTATGCGCTGAGTAAAGAAGTACTTCCTTTTGTCTGTCCTGAATCTTCCAACATTCAGCTTCTTTGAATGTCCACGAGTTCTAGTATTATGAGAGAGGAAGAAGAACTTTTCTCTATCCACTTTCTCAATGCCATGCATAATTTTATACACTTCTATCATGTCTCCTCTGACCCGCCTTTTCTCTAAACTAAAAAGCCCCAAATGCTGCAACCTTTCCTCGTAACGGAGTCGCTCCATCCCCTTGATCATTCTGGTTGCCCTCTTCTGAACCTTTTCCAACTCTATAATATCCTTTTTGAGATGAGGCGACCAGAACTGTACACAGTATTCCAAATGCGGCCGCACCATAGATTTATACAACGGCATTATGATATCGGCTGTTTTATTTTCAATACCTTTCCTAATTATTGCTAGCATGGAATTTGCCTTTTTCACAGCTGCCGCACACTGGGTTGACATTTTCATCGTGCTGTCCACTACAACCCCGAGGTCTCTCTCCTGGTCGGTCACCGCCAGTTCAGACCCCATGAGCGTATATGTGAAATTAAGATTTTTTGCTCCAATATGCATAATTTTACACTTGTTTATATTGAATTGCATTTGCCATTTTTCTGCCCATTCACTCAGTTTGGAGAGGTCTTTTTGGAGCTCTTCGCAATCCCTTTTTGTTTTAACAACCCTGAACAATTTAGTGTCATCAGCAAACTTGGC
The DNA here is from genome assembly GCF_030035675.1 of Rhineura floridana. Classification (NCBI taxonomy): domain Eukaryota; kingdom Metazoa; phylum Chordata; class Lepidosauria; order Squamata; family Rhineuridae; genus Rhineura; species Rhineura floridana. The sequence continues at coordinate 22,701,694 of NC_084494.1, read as the reverse complement.
CACTTCACTGCTCACTCCTAATTCTAGGTCATTAATGAACAAGTTGAAAAGTACAGGTCCCAATACCGATCCTTGAGGGACTCCACTTTCTACAGCCCTCCATTGGGAGAACTGTCCGTTTATTCCTACTCTCTGCTTTCTGCTTCTTAACCAATTCCTTATCCACAAGAGGACCTCTCCTCTTATTCCATGACTGCTAAGCTTCCTCAGAAGCCTTTGGTGACTTCCGGGAAGGGTGACTTAGCCTGTGCCTGCTTTTGAGACGGGCTCCTGCCTCAAAAGAAGCTTATTCAGATATATCAGTCAGTTTTTTCTTTTTTTTTTTGACTGATTAAACTTCTCCCGGGTAGGGAGAAACGAAGAGATTAACCTCAAAGCCTATTTTTGTTGGGACGACCAGATCTCATTAATTTATGGGACGAGGTCCAGCCGACGAAGGTGGGACGGATTTTCAACAGCAAGCTCTATCTGTTAAAGCGAACGTTCATCTTATCTTCTAAGAGAGAACGCACTAACAGGCAAGCACCCTTCTTTCTATATTTTTCTTTTACTTGACTTAAATTGTTGCTGTTTAAAAGAGATTTGCCAGATTGATCAGTTTTTGACATCTCACTGGGGAGCCATAACTTCTCTCTGCTACGCACTAATTAATAGCTTATCTCTGTTTTTGTTGCAAAAAGCTGTCCTGGATTTGCATTCTAAAGATATACACAGAAGAGGGATTTCTATTCCAGATTTTTATTTTGAAAAATATTATACTGTTTTGAGACTACTCTCTTTTTGGTCTATTTTATTTTGACGAATCTGTTTCTTGACGATTGCCATTAATTGTTTCGATCCTGGGAACTGCATTTTGTTTACTTAACTATTGGAGAGATAAGGCTGTCTGCTCTGTTTATACTGTGATGTCACCAAGTTTGGAGTATTAACCCAATTGTTGCTGAAATAAGAAGTGGTTTTCCTATATTTTTCTTTTAAAATGGCAATTAAGAAAGTGGCTGAAAATCTGGAAATAACTATGTTTCAGAAAATAATGGATGAGATTGAGATAACGAAAATTGAATTGAGTAAAATGAAGCAGGAGATTAAAGATATAAGGGTCCCTGTGAGAGAGGTGACCCTGGAAGGGGTCCCTGTGAGAGAGGAGACCCCGGAGATTGGAACAGGGGTCCCTGTGAGAGAGGAGACCCTGGAGACTGGAATAGGGGTCCCTGTGAGAGAGGAGATCCCGGAGATTGGAACCAACGTGGAACAGGAACAAGATTTGGAGTCTATGGACTTTAGAAATAAAATCTATTGTTTGGAACTCAATGTTATCTCTGAAGAAATGAATGAAGATTCTAGAGATAAAGTTATCAATGGCATGGATAATCTTCTGGACTGGAATGATGTGATGGAGCCCAATATAGAGAAAATCTATGGAATTAACTGCAGCCATGTGACAATGGAAAAACTTTTAAGAGATGACCCAGTGTATTTTGAAAAAAAGAACAGAGATATGATTTTACAGCAGTATTTCAGCAACCTATTCAGAATGGATGGCAAGAAAATATTTGGGATAGAGGTAATTCCCATCAGACTCTTACTATATGACTATGGCTTTGACAGCAAGATTATTATGGAATACTGATAATGGAAGATTGGATATTGAAATTACTGGACTTAACAAGACTACTGAAGATGGAAGATGGAAAATGGAACTAATAGAGATAATAGAACAATGGCTACTGAAATTATTGAACCTAACAGATTCTGATGTGATGGATTAATTGAAATGTTTATTTTGACTATGGTTATGACAATAAGATTATCATAATTAGTAATGAGATGGATTAATCGATATGCTTATCTGGAAAAAAAAAATTGATAGATATATTTCTTAAAGAATTGAAACCTCTCTTTGACTTTTTGTGGAAAGAATAAAGTAATGTTTATGAGATTTGATGATTAAGTAAGATAACTACTGGAGGAAAGTGATTTTATAATATGACTTAAGAGACAGGATTGTTATATATTATAGACTTATAACTGATTTGATCTTTGACAAATGGGAAGTCAATATTTTACTCTTTATTTTTTATTTTTGTTTTTTTTTTCTTTTTTTCTTTTTGTTTAACTATTTTTGATTTTGTTTTTTGTCTTTGAATGTTTTATGATTTTGTCTTGTATGTTTTATGAAAATCTGAATAAAAATTATTGAAAAAAAAAAAAAGAAGCCTTTGGTGAGGTACCTTGTCAAACGCTTTTTGAAAGTCTAAGTACACTATGTCCACTGGATCACCTCTATCTATATGCTTGTTGACACTCTCAAAGAATTCTAATAGGTTACTGAGACAGGACTTTCCCTTGCAGAAGCCATGCTGGCTCTGCTTCAGCAAGGCTTGTTCTTCTATGTGCTTAGTTAATCTAGCTTTAATACTACTTTCTACCAGTTTTCCAGGGACAGAAGTTAAGCTAACTGGCCTGTAATTTCCAGGATCCCCTCTGGATCCCTTTTTGAAGATTGGCGTTACATTTGCCACTTTCCAGTCCTCAGGCACGGAGGAGGACCCAAGGGACAAGTTACATATTTTAGTTAGCAGATCAGCAATTTCACATTTGAGTTCTTTGAGAACTCTCGGGTGGATGCCATCCGGGCCCGGTGATTTGTCAGTTTTTATATTGTCCATTAAGCTTAGAACTTCCTCTCTCGTTACCACTATTTGTCTCAGTTCCTCAGAATCCCTTCCTGCAAATGTTAGTTCAGGTTCAGGGATCTGCCCTATATCTTCCACTGTGAAGACAGATGCAAAGAATTCATTTAGCTTCTCTGCAATCTCCTTATCGTTCTTTAGTACACCTTTGACTTCCTTATCATCCAAGGGTCCAATCGTCTCCCATATCTTCACAATATGTGAAGCTGCTGTATGCCAGGCCATAGCTCCATGTTAGACAGTGCTAGGGAAGAAATTTGATTCTATTTGCATGTAAAGGCAAACCCTCGAAATTTCCACTTCTCCGAATTTTAGAATGTAGTGCTCCAGCCAAATAATGTGTACATAAATGTATATACTAGGATAAAGTGTGCAGTAGAAATGCATATTTGCAATGAAAATAACGTACAAAAAGGCATAATACTACACGTGTGCATATTAGGCAAAACTGCAAGCAAAATGTGTGTATTAGGAGAAATTCACACTAAAATGCAGATGGATTGTGGATGAGGGCTCTACCTTTTTTTTTTAAAAGCAAACTAATGAGGAAATGTGAGAGTTGAAACATGAGAAACCAAAATTGTCAGATTCACCCATCCTTAGTGGCAGAGCACGTGCCTCGTCTGCAGAAAAACTATCCCTGTGTACTATAACCAAGACTAGGAAATACTCCAAAGGAGCATGGCTTCTTTCTCCAAAGCCTGGAGGAAAGCAGCGGGGGAGAGGCCGCATTTATTGATATGAGACTTGGGGTTGACTCAGAGTAGACCTATTAAAATGAATGGGCCCAAGTTAATCATGTTCATTAAATGCAGCAGGCCTACTCTGAGTAGGACTAGCATTCGATACAGCCCACTGAGTTTTAATTAGTGAAATGTTAAACAGCATGCAGCATATCTTACATCAGGCCATGGCCCAATGGATAATGCTGGGCGGTGTTGGGAGCTGCTGGATCTGTGTGCAATGCAATCCAATGATGAATAACTGAACTGCAGATGACAACCTACCCATGTAAATTTAACTTTAATATGTAATGCTGTTATTATATGTTAAATATTTGTCTGCCAGTTAGCTACCAGGCTAGGTTCAAGATGCTGGTATTGGTGTACAAAGCCCTATACAGCTTGGGACCAGGATGCATAAATGATTGCCTTATACCTTACATACCCAACTGATCACTCTGTTCTACAAGACAGGGCATCTTGCAAATATCATTCCATCAGGAGGTCCATTCTGCACAATGTTGGAATCAGGCCTTTAGCGTGGTGGCACTTACCCTTTGGATCTCCCTCCCCCTGAATATCAGACAGGCACCTTCTCTAGTATCTTTTGGGGCCTTCTAAAGATTTATTTATCTATTTATTTATTTATTGCATTTGTATACCGCCCCATAGCCAAAGCTCTCTGGGTGGTTTACAACAATTAAAAAGATTAAAAACAAAGATGTTCCTATTTCAACAAGTCTTCTAAATTCTTTATCCCAGTTGGTATCTGTCTGGGATCTGAATTGGTTTTATGTATGTGCTATTGTTTTAAACTGATATTTAGTGTTTTTAAACATTACTTTATATGCAATTGTTTTTAACTGTTTTTTTAGATACGTAACTATTTTATTTATATCATATTGTAAATTGCTTTGAGATACTTCATGGAAAGTGATTTATAAATGAAATAAATAATAATTTGTTTCACACTGCTGGCTTTATATTTTGATAAATTTCATGCCAACTTATTTTTAACATTTTATTTTCGTGACAGCTTTTAATTTATATTTTTTATGGTTTTATTAAGAACCTCTTAGGGGTTTCTACTGATTAAGCATAGGAACAGGAGAGAAATTTGAAATAGTTTGCATTTAAAGGTAATCTGCCTAATTTGCACTTTCTGAAACAGTACATGAACTGAAACACAACCATTTTTTGAAATTTGCACCTCTCCAAACAGGGCCGGCTCCAGGAATGCCGGGGCCCTTGGGCATCAGCTGGCCCTGGGCCCTGGCATGTGTGTGTGTGCACTCACACGTGGGTCCCCCATGCCCCCACCTACCTGTCTGCTGTCTTTTACCATTGCCCTTAATGAAGATGGCAGTCATGGTTTCCCTAAGGGGATGATGCCTCCGCTGCCATCTTTGTTGATGGCACATGTGCGTGCTACGCGTGCGCATCTCTGCCATCAACTAAGATGGCGGCAGGGGCTTCAGTACCTTAGAGAAACCGTGGCCGCCATCTTCGTTAAGGGCAATGATAAAAGACAGCAGACAGGTAGGCGGGGTGGGAGGCATGGGGGGCTGCGGATCACGGAAGGGGAGCGGAGGGGCGGCTGAGGGGCCCCCTGTAGCTCCAGGGGCCATTGGGCCAGTGCCCCACCTGGCCGCACTTTAGAACCGGCCCTGTCTCCAAATTTTGCTGTGCAGTTCTCCAGCCAATCAATATGTACCAAAATGCATATACTAGGGTAACGTGTACATAAAAATGCATACACTAGTGAAAATAATATACAAGAATCATTATATGAAGGGAAATTGAGTTGAAAATGTCTGTATTAGGCAAAACTGCATACAAATGTGCATATTAGGAGAAACTCACATTAAAATGCTGATGAATTTGCAATGAGGACTTTTTAAAAAAGAAATGTAGAGAGCCTATTATGCAAACCTCTTCCTTTAAGTATTTAGGGATTCACTTTTTGGAAACACTTTCTTGGCAGTGTCATGAAGCTGCAGTCAAGTTAACAGCAATTAGATCAATGAAAGCTTGCTTTTCTTTTTTTAAAGGGAAGGGTAAATGTTCGGTATCGCCAGCAATAAAAATATTTGTAGGGAAACTGCTCACTCAGCTTCTTTATGGTGTGGAAATATGGAGTAAGAGCGGGCTAGAAGATTTACAAATTATCCAAAATAAATTCTTAAGATATATTTTAGCTCAAGTCTCCAATACCGCAGCTGTTCTTCTCCACACCAAAGTGGGTCTACCCTCACTTGCTGTGAGGGCAAATAAGGCCTGTTTTTTTAATATCTTTAAAGATTGCTGGATATGCCTGACCATCATATAACAAAATTATGTTTCCAAGAACAAAATTGTATAGGAGGTTGATCTCATGACACCATTGGAAGACTTGCTCAGTACTCTTTGTCAGTGAATTCATTATTTCAGGAGCGGGACATTAAAGTAAAACTTCGGGACTTGCTACATTTTATGGATGCAAGTCAGGACAGAAGCACTATTCAGTTATCAGGATTTAGCAGATGGTATAATGGCCTTGAAGACACTAGATGTTTATCCTCTTACCTTTATACTTTGACATTCTTTCCTTTAAGGCAAGCCTTTACTGAGTCATGCTTTCAGACAATGACTTCCGCTTTCTTAGATGGAAGATATGCTAAACTACCAATTGCTCAGTGTTTATGTATTTGTGGAGCCCTGCAAATAGAGAATATTGTTCAGTATATGCTGGCTTGTGAGTTGTACTCATCTCTTAGAAAGAAATGAATTGTTCCTTTGTTAAAAACAATGTCCAACAGAACATTATCTGAGAAAATATTAATTCTGCTATGTGATCGCGATCATTATGATACCAAGCAAGTGGCTGTGTTTGCTATTGCAGCCAAGAAGATCAGAGTAAAGTTCCAAAGATCTGTCTCTATAAATTGTAAAGGTGGTTTCATTTAGCTTACCGTTGTTTTAAACTCTTTTTAATAACCTATGGTTCATAAAAATAAAACTAATGTACTATTTAAGTGGTATGGGAGAGTTGAACTTAAGGTTTGAAAAATGAGAAAGTGAAACTGAAATGACAGATTCACCCATCCCCAGTTAAGCAGTACAGATATCTTGTTAAATAAATAAAAAAGAAGCCAATCTTCTGCCATCTTATCTAGTTTGATCCAGTGGTGGATGGTGCCTATTGGGACTGGTAGGGCAGAACCCACAGCAGGGAGGCCCTCAGCCAATAGTGCCAGAGCCAATGATGGGAAAATCAATTAATTCTATTTTTGCCCCCATCCCCCTCTGTGTTTAGTTCTACAAGGACAACACTGAGGCTAAAGAGGAGGCAACTGACAGCTAATCCCCACTCCACCCAATCCCATCCCATAATGGTTGTAAAGGCAGGCAGCTGGGGGCTGGCTGACAGCAGGATGAGATTGATAGGGCAGCACCCCATTCACCCTAATGGACCAGCCTCCACTGAGTTTGATCCTGAAGTCTCTGCATTTGACAGAGAAAGAAAAGCAAACCACTGAAACTAGCTGCTGCTGTGCAGAAGGATAGGACTCAAACAGAATGAAAAGCATAGGATGAGTACAGTTTTGACTCTGGATTACATAAGCACAGGACGACATCCTGTCCCACTGAAGGTTCCTTTTCTGTTCCCCCTGTTGCCCATTCTTTCCCCATTCCAACCAGGAGGTACCTCCCAGAAAAAAACAACATAAAACAAAATCATTTCGTAAAACAAAAACCAGTCACCCATCATTTTCTCCAATGCAATAGAATGCTCCTTGGATTGAAGAGAAAACAGTTCTCCCTGTGTGTTGCAACTCTCGCCAAGTCATCCCAGTGCTTCAGTCAGGACCGTCAGCGTGCTAAATTGTTACAGAATGAGAAAGAGAAGAGTAATTCAAAAGAAGAAGCAGAGGTCAGCCATTCAGTGGAGGCTGGCCCATTGGTGTCAACATGGCACTTTCCCATCAACCGCAATCTGCCCATAGCTAGCCCTAGTAGCAGTCTGTAATGTGGGGCAATGGTGCTTCCCTGACCTCGTCTATCACCAGCATCACTGTTACACCAGAATTAAGGTTCGTGCCGCTGGGTGAGGCCCAATATCAAACAACGGAGACTCAGAATTGCCAACCAAGGCCTTTTATTAACTATACGTTTGCAAACGGAGAGCCCACAGTAGACTCATGTCAGTCTGTGAGATCTGAAGCACACATTTTCTTACAGGCAGTTATACACTCTGAGTTTCAAGCAGTTGGCAACACATGGACATTCCAAAGGTGGGGGTTAGTCATGCTCTGTGCTTTTACACTGTGCACAAGGCTACAAGATAAGCAAACTGTATCCTCTGAATCATTCATTGTATTATCCTCAGTTTTGCTGACTTCTAGCAAATGGTCAATGACCTAATGTTGCCAACTTATTCTACATGTATTGTCAGCATTTCTATAGGTACAGGAAACTTTTAATTCAAACTTCAATGTAACAATAATCTATATTTTTATAACATCACTGTGGCTTATCAAGAGGGAGATAGGAAAGGGCCAGGTGATGGTGACATTGACATGGTGCAAACACACCAGCAGCAGTGCCAGATTGCCTCCATCGGTGCATTTGTACTGCAGTGACCTCACCACTGGCTCACCCCACTGCCACTATTACTAAGCCCCCACCTGCCTGTCTTCTTACTTCCAACCATTCCAGGAAGTGGCAGTGCCTGATGCCTTCCTCCTTCTTAGTCTCAGTGTTGCCCTTGTAGAACTCAGCAAGGAGGAGGAGGAGGGCAAAACTAAAATGAGATGGCACTGCCTGGCATTGGCTCTGGCTCTACCTATTGTTGGTCTCCCGGCTGTCCCCCCTTACCAGTCCCAATGGGCAGCAGCCACCACTGCATCTAAGGTTCCCCAAAAACTGGATATGGCTCTGCGGGGATCAGAAAATCAGTGTATTATTATTATTATTATTGTTGTTGTTGTTGTTGTTGTTATTATTATTATTACAATTGATAAAGCACTAAAAACATCTTAAAAACAAAACATCATGAACAACAGATTAAAAAACAATTCCAATACAGATGCAGACTGGGATAAAGTATTGTTATGGGTTTGGAGTTGAAATGGATGATTTCTATGAGTCCTCTTCCAGCCTCTGATTTGGAACCCTGCACCTGGAAGTGAGAAATCTGCTCTACTGGCCAGATCTCCCTTTGTTAGTCTAATAGAGTGGCCAGGTGAGTTAATGGGCCTATCAAGTACCCATTAACTGGCGAATGAGCCAGGGAGATCCTATTGTTATTGAAACTCTTCAGGAGAGCCACTCCCCTTCCTGAGGCCAAAGAGAGGTTTGTGTTTTGGGTTGAGTCTGAGGAAAGGCTGGGAACTGGAGGCAGGCAGAGAGGCTGGCTCTCTGCACCATGGCTTTAGGGTGCCTCCTGTAAGCCTGATGGAAAAAGAAATATCTGTTGGACTGCTGATGCTTTGAACCCCTCCATCTCAAGCTCATGTTGGAATGTGTGTAGATAAATAAACTATATTTCATAAAGACATCACATACTCCACTGGCCTTCTTTCCAAGGAAACCAAACCCCGGGTAAACACAGGGACCCCTGGAAATCTCTCACCACTCAGAGACTGGGGTGGTGTGCAACAGTATTTACTTAAAAGGCTTTTTATTTTAACACATACAGAAGTGTATGTAATTATTATTTATTTATTTATTTATTTATTAGTCGCCCATCTGGCTGGTTATCCAGCCACTCTGGGCGACGTACAAAATAAAACGTACAAAATACATTATTATTATTATTATTATTATTATTGTTGTTGTTGTTGTTGTTGTTGTTGTTGTTATTATTAATATTATTAATAATAATGATAATGATAATGATAATTGTGCCTCTGTTGGGGGGGATCAAATGTTCAAGGTTTGATTTGCCATTAAATCAAATAGGGTGCCATTATGGATTGGAATGCCCAAGGAGGGGAAAGTGTGGGAGGGATGGGGAAACCAGCCTTGCCTTCTTCCTGTAAAGGCTCTCACCAGGCCATGGAGAGGGAGGGGGAGAAGTGATGTACTTGAAAGGATGTCCGTATGGCCTGTACACCCTGTTTCGCTGGAATGTCTCCCTCAAAGAGCTGCTGTGCAGTGGAGCGAAATGGAACTCCAGGCACCTGTGGGGGAGGAACCTTCCTCCATCAGGATGAATACTTAAAAAAAAAAAAAGCATTCCAGACCAGGGTCTCACAGAAGACAGATCCAGTCACCAGGGTGAGGCTGCCCCCATCTGAAGGCTGTAGAAGTAGATTGAGGCTGGTAGCATCCCCGGGGTGACCACAGTGCTGGGGCCATAAAGCCTCCCAATGTTTCATAAATAAAACTAGGAACATGCTGGTATGGTCTTTATTCCCACACCCAGCAGGCTGATCCCAGAAGCCTCACCCTCCCTATACTCTTACACAGCATCCAAAGCTTGACTCTGCCGGCTCCACACAGTATTTGTTTACTCCGCAATCATCTCTCCTCCATTGATTTAAGCATGGGGTGTGTGTGTTTGGTTAAAGATGCATATCATTGGGTTACAATAGGCTAGCAGCTGTTCAAAATATATCAGTGCTATAGTGTATGCTTTGGCAGCCAGAGGAGGAGGGAGATGCAAAGGAGGACAGGACTCCGGATTCTTTAATAGCTGTGCAGAAGAGGGGATTCCAGCAGGGGCCATTGGAATTCCCTGTTCTACACACGGCATTGCATGCATGTACAGTACGCCAGAGACAAGATGCATCCTTCCTCATTCAGAGATTAATTCCTAGAGACTTTGGGTTGGCAGCTGAAACCTGTGGAATGGCACCTCCAGCAAATGGCACTTAACAAGACTTTAAACATTCATCCTCAAAAGGCGAAGGTAGGGACAGTGATTTACTAGGGAGTCAGAAAATCAGGATTGTCGGTGATAAACTGGAATAGTTGGTTCATATGGGAACATGAACTGCCACTGCTAGCCATGTACAGCAAGGATGTTACCATTCTGGTTTATGGGACACAAAACCTCATTGCTATCTACAGCTTGCAAGTGAATCCCTGGAGTAACTGTTCATGGATGTCAGGGTAATGAAGAGGATTAATGTACAGATCGGAACTTGGTTGTCCAATTCCTCTCAGACATCCTGAATGCTCCAAAGCAGTTCTTGGCTAAAAAGTAAATAAATCGAAAAGAATGTTTTGCGAGAGAAAATCTATGTAAAAACAATATTTAGATATGCATTTAAATGCACGATTTTGTGCTGATTTTTAATTGGAAATTTGCAGACAAATGCAAAATGAGGTGGAATGGCAGTATGTCTCTGAATGCCAGTTGCTGGGAATCGTGAGGACAGGGTGCTGGACTAGACAGCCCATTGGCCTGATCCAACGGGGCTCTTCCTATATCCTTATGCTCTATGGGTGAAAGTGACACAGAGACCAACAACAGACTCATTTGTTCACCCTTCATTTGAGAATGTGAGATGCCTGGTGTGGAGAAAGTTCCTTCTGGACTCCAGAACTTTCTCGTCCCAGCAGCTGGGTGCCACAATGTCTTACATACACATACATACATAATAGCTTTAGTTGTTTAGCAATATGCCATTACAAACATAGATCAATCAAAGCTGAGACACAAATTTGGCTCTTAATTTCCTGGCTGCCAGCGCAAATAAGGAATGTCTTGCATACAGTGTGGGGAATTGTTAAGCAGCCCAAAAGGAGACAAGAGGTGAGTAAGCCCTCTTAAAGCTACAAATGTTCAGACAGGCACATACGAGTGCATTTTGCTGTCATGTTCTACATGGGAGTAAAAGCTGTGTGATGAAGGTAATCTTCAGAGGGCAAATCTTCAAGCTAGTCATTGACCATAACAATAAAGATATAGATATCGATATATACCAGCAAATCTTGGGCTTTGGAGATGTGAAAGCTGATTGAAGGCTAACACTGCTGGTGGGAGTGTCATTCAGTGGCAACTTTTGTGGAGATGGTGTTCCTAGAAAATCAATTTAATAACAACACAAGTAGTGATACCAATCCCTTCACTAGCGTTACTAGGGATACGGGATGGGCCGAATGAAGACAGATTGGATAAAAAACAATTGATTCTATATTTATTGTGAGCTGCAAGGATGGTTATTATAAGAAAATGGAAATATTTACAGGGGTTAAATAAGGACTGAAGGTACAGTTAAATCTGGCCCATAGCTATTGCTGAAAAATTAACTCAAAAATTAAGGAGGAGAAGCCAGTGTGGTACAATGGTTAAGGTGTTGGACTACGACCTGGGAGACCAGGGTTCAAATCCCCACATAGCCATAAAGCTCACTGGGTGACCTTGGGCCAGTCACTGCCTCTCAGCCTCATGAAAACCCTATTCATAGGGTCGCCATAAGTCGGAATCGACTTGAAGGCAGTACACACACACACACAGAGGACCAAAAAAATCATTTTCAAGTACATGGCAAAAATGTATTTTATATATAAATTATGATAATGCTGTTCAACTGTCTGCAATGAAATACACCAATATTTGGAATTCTTAACAACTCTTCAGCTTCAAGTAAGAATATCAGAAGACCCCGAGGACAACATCCTGATACATACAAACAAAGCAAACTTTTAAAGGGCATGTGACTACCGTCTAATACTAATAATTATTATTCTTCCCAGGGATTGCAAATGCAATGACCCAAATTTGTACTCTGTGTGTATATGTGTTTAATATTAATTTCCATGCAACTTTCTCTTTTCTCTTTTATTTTCGTATTTCTTACATGTTATGGACCACATGTTTTTGATTAAGTAAAAAAGAAAGAAAGCTATCACTGCTGCTTCTGTTACATTGTGAGGATAGGTACTAATAAGATCTCTCCATCCACAGCACATTAATATTGGTCTCTTTCCAGCAGACGTTAATGGCAGCCTTGTTCACAGCATTTGGTGATGGAGGTTACTTAGCGTTTGGCCTGCTGGGCCACTGTCCAATGCAATAATATATCACACATAGTGGCCTCTCAAAATTCTCTATGCTATTTATGGACTTCAGCATTGTGGGTGGGAGATAAGGGAACTATTTTATTTAATTTTTCCAGGGGCAGGAAAATAATTTCAATGGTTTCTTGGGATCAGAGCTCACAATTAAGGATGGAACAATCTGTCAGTTTTGGTTCTCCTGGTTTCCCATTTTTCCAACCCTAAATTCAGTTGTCCACATTTCTGCAGAATTAAAAAAAAAAAAAAACCTTATGAAAACTCTTCAGCATTTTAGTTCAAATTTCACCTAATAAACACACTTTTCTATGCTGTTTTGACTAATGTATGCAGTTTTGCAAGCAATTTCTCCTAATATGTTATTTTCATCAATATATTCATTTTGATGCACTTTCCCCGAATATATGCATTTTTGTAAACACGGGTTGAAGAACTGCATTGCAAAATTCACATATTCTCAGTCTCAGAGGCTCTTCTCTCAGTCCCAACACCTTTGCAAGCACGAATGGTGGGGACACGAGATAGGGCCTTCTCGGTGGCTGCCCCCAGGTTCTGGAACTCTCTTCCTAGGGAAGCACGAATGGCCCCTTCCTTGCTATCCTTCTGTCGGCAGGCAAAGACTTTTTTATTCCAACAGGCTTTTGGACTAGAAGATGTTTAAGATAGGGCCTCATAAGGTCTGTTGTATTGTTCTGTGGTCCTATTCTTAATGTTTTAAATTGTCTTAGTATCTTAAGTGTATGTTTCATGGTTTTAATGTTATGAATATTTTAATTCTATTTTAATTGTATATTTTTGTATGTTTTTTACCAATGTGTAGTTTTTATTTGTAAGCCGCCCTGAATTCCAGTTTTGGAAAAAGGGTGGGGTAAAAATAAAGATTCATTCATTCATTCATATGTGCAAATTTGGAAGGATCTCTGTTTCCGTTCTCATGTTGTTCTGGAAGGTGCAAATTTGATAGATCTGGCTTCAAATCTAAACTGAATCAAACTTCTCCCCCATCCCTCCTCACAGTTAATAGTAGCAGGAACACAGCTTCGTTCTTTTTTCCTTTTTTAAAAATTTGGTGCTATTTAAACTGGCAGCAGCATCAACCTGTTAGCCTGGTCACCATTTTGAATCCTCCGCAGTGTCCCAGACCTAGTCTTTTTCAGGAACATTGTAGGGGGGAAATAGTGGCTGCCCAAGGATATTGGTGGAGGGATTTGAGGTAATATTTCACAAGCTGGTCTTCTTTTTCTAGGAAAATGTGGGGGGGAAAGAAAGTTTTTTTCTGAGTTTCCTTAGGGGGGGAAAAGTCTTCTAAGAAATTTTGACTCGGCTCTAATTGTAGTGCCATTTATAACTCCTGTTTCTGAACTTGACAACTGGGTTCCTCCCCTCCCAAATTAAACCAGTGCGGTTTTTTTAGGAAATCATGTGACTCTCCAAAGCAGAGATTCAGGAAGACATCAGCCTCCTTTCTTGCAAAAATAAATACAAATAAAATGAGCATTGAAACCTTGACTATGATGTAATTTTTCTGTTGCCTTAGTCAACCGGAGCACAGAGCACTTTGTAAAAAAGAATGAGGAAATGTGTTATGATTAATACTTAGGTTTCTACATCTTCACAAGATGCAGGTAGCAAAACACCCTGAGAGCTCCAGAGGTGGTAAGCCTGCCTGCCCTCTGCCCATTTCCCCAGCTCACAAAATCACCCATTCTGACATTGTCCACATCCACATTTGCCTTACTTAAGATACCATTATGCAAAATCACTCAGTAGTACAGGGTGGAGGATCTGTGGCCCTCCAGACATTGTTGAACTACAACCCCCATCATCCCTGACCATTGGCCTTATTGGCTGAGGCTGATGGAGTCCAACAACATTTGGAGAGCCACATGCCACCCCTGCACTCATGGGATGACCATTGAATGAAGTGAAGTTTCCATGCATATATCCCATTACATCCCTGACCTTGAGATAACAGAATTGTCTGATGCAGTAAATGACAGTAACAAAGGTTCTCTGGTGTCAGGTCCCAACCAGGGAAGTCCTCATCAGAGGAAGACCAGGAGGGTCCAGTTTTGGACCCAGCCCTGGCTCAGGCTCCATCTGAGGCTGAGGGCCCAGGGTCCTTTGATGAGGTCTAGGATGGGCCATCTGCATCCGGGGCAAGTTTGGCCTCTGACATCAAGACCGAACAGCCCCTGAGCCCAAGGGAGAGGTGTCATCTCCAACAGCAGATGGAGACCCAGCCCATCCAGAGGAGTGCCCAGCTACAGGCCTGGGCTCCTTAGGAGTAAAGGACTCCTCAGGAGTAAAGGTCTGACTGCAGTTGATCAATGGGAATCTGCTGAGGTTTGGGGTGTGGTTCAGCAACTCCAGCATAATAACCCCAGTGCTAGGCTGGAAGGGGCTGCTGGAACAATGTTTGTGCTCCAGTTTTGTAGTTGATCTGGTGAAAGGTTGCCTGTAGACCCCAGGCCTGCCTCTTGCCTTGCCCCTTATTTGAGTTGCTTACAGACTGCTTGATTACTCTCATCCTGATTCTTGCCTGATCCCCTTGGTTTGACTCTGGACTCTGACTTTGGACTGATCCTGAATGTTGTTCTGATGGGGAATCTCTTGCCTCCTTAAGAAGCCTGGTGAGAACAGGACACCAGGCAAACCTCTCCATGCTGTAGCATTTTGCTGTGGGTCCCATTTGTCATCTGCCTGTCCTCTAAAAAAGAAGGATCTCAGTGGATTATCTTAACTGATGGGCCAATTCATATCAGAGAAGACATTCCTTTAGACACTCCTGGTCTGGTATGAGTTTTTTCAACTAAGAACCAGATCTTTGAATTGCACCTGGAAACAGACTAGAAGCAAATGAAGCTCTTCTGGTATTGGTGAAACATGATAACTGTGATCAACAATCTGGTTGCTGTGTTGTGAAGTTTTCATTTATCAAAGAGGACCATCGGAGAACCTTCTTAGGATGCTGAGCAGGCAACAAATTGCATAGATTGAGCAGGCTACTGTGATTCTGTGTATATAGTGGGAAGTAAATTGATGTTATTCATTCTGGGTTGAACAAGGGCTGGAATCCTCCTTCTCCCTCCATCCCTTCTCTTCCTCCAGTGAAGCCCATTGGACTACATTTTCTGCAGACAGAGAGATGGAAAGATATCCCTGTGCCATTTTCCCATGCTGAACATGCCTTCTGGAATTTGCCTTAAACTGCCAAGTAATGGTCAGAGACCAGGAGACACGGTGACCTCTCCATTTCTCAAAAATTGCTGGTGGCTACACCCCACTTAAAAAAAAAAGCTATTATCTGTCAGGAATCGCTCTCCTACATCTCATAATCTTGACCTATATCTGCAGCATTACACTCTGTGCCACATTTTTCTGCTTAACTGACTTCAATTCGGCTGCACACGTTGATGAGTTCAAAGGCTCAACTGGACAATAAAATGTAGCTCCTGAATCACATGCTGCTGCATTTTTCATTAGCTGCCTGGAGCACAGTAAGCTTAGGGGGGTCTGATTTGGCTTTGTGTGATCACACAAGGAAAGACATTCTGGGCAACTCAGACATGCAGCAATGGAATTTTCTGCACACTTTGGATGGTAGTCAACTCTGGTCCTTCTCAGAGTAGACCCATTGAAGTTCATGGACATGAACAACTTAGGTTCATTAATTTTAATAGGTCTACCCTGAGTAAGACTTAGTTTTAAAGATATCATGTCCGTATCCATACCCGTTTGCCCAGGTTTTCCACAAAAGGAGACATTTCACACACTGCATTCTCCAAACCGTCAAAGCACCATATTTGCAGTCATAGAATTCTTGAGCTGAAAGAACCCTGCAGGTCATCTGGTCCAACCTCTGCTCAGTACAGGAGCTGCATTGCAGGATGCCACAGCATCCATGTCAGATGTTCATCTAGAGAAGGAAAAACCACTGTCTTCTGAGGCACTCTGTTCTACTGCCAAGCTGCTCTGATCATTAGGGAATGTTTAGCTAAATTCATTCATTGAACTAGTCCTGTCTTCTGAAGCAACCAAGAACACTGTAAAAGGAAGCACCCCATGTAAACAAGAGCCTAGTTGCCACACATAGCTCTCCCAATGCCATCATTACATAGAAATGTACAGAGAAACCAATCTCTGCCTCTCCCACCTTCAGATTACAAAACTGATGATGAAATGCATTCATTGGTTTTTTGCTGGTGGTGCTCCATTTGTTGAGTTTGTTGTCATTATGACAAAAGTGGCCATAGTCATCATCTGAGTTCAACCACTTTGGCTAGGTTGCTTCTAGGAATGGGGGAGAAATGGGGTTTGGGTTGGATTCTAATGCAAACCTACCAACATTGGACTTTCCAGAACAATATGTGAACTGAAATGCAGCTGTCCTTTGAAATTTGACGTCATCCACAATTTTGATGCTGTTCTCCAACTAAATCATGTGTGCAGAATTAAAAGGTCCTCAAATGCAAAGAAGTATCACTGAACACTAAAGTCAGGATCATTCAGACCATGGTATTCCCAATCTTTATGTATGGATGTGAAAACTGGTCAGTGAAAAAAGTGGATAAGAGAAAATAATCAACTTATTTGAAATGTCATGTTGGAGAAGAGTTTTGCACATACCATGGACTGCAAAAAAGACAAATAATTGGGTGTTAGAATAAATTAAACCAGAACTATCACTTGAAGCTAAAATGATGAAATGGAGGTTATCATACTTTGGACACATCATGAGAAGACATGATTCACTAGAAAAGACAATAATGCTGGGGAACAGAAGGGAGTAGAAAAAGAGGAAGACCAAACAAGAGATGGATTGATTCCATAAAGGAAGTCACAGACCTGAACTTACAAGATCTGAACAGGGTGGTTTATAACAGATGCTATTGGAGATAACTGATTCTTAGGGTCGCCATAAGTCGTAATCGACTTGAAGGCACACAACAACAAAATTTTCTTTAATCAAATAAATATACTGGACAAAATTGCATGTGAGAGTGTGTATATTAGGAGGAATTTGCACTAAAATGTTGATAACTTTTCAGGAAAACTTTAAAAATAAATTGCATACTGGTGCAGAAATGTTGAGAACTGAACTTAGGATCCCCCCGTTTAAATGCGAAAGCCTGTGTACTTGCCAATTATCTGATTAACTTGCATATCCCCAAATATAGGATATCGTTTGCCCTCGCAAGATTTAACGTCCTCCCCTCAGCACTTCTGGAGGGTAGGTATAAGGCTGCTCCTTTCTGTGAGCGTGTATGTCCTTGCGTGGCTGGGGTGATTGAGTCTGTGAGCCATGCATTGCTGCATTGTTCTTTCTATTTGGACCTACGCTCTCATTTTATCTCTCCAATTCTCTCCAAATATGATTTGGGCCCTGAGGCCGTCCTCATACAGTATCTACTGGCAGACCAGAACCACATGATTACCGGGAAAGTAGCTGCTTTTTGTACAGCTGCTGTTGCCCGTAGAAGGAAATTAGTGCCTTGTTGCTAGGAAGTGTTAAATGGGCTCACACTGTTTTAAATGATATCACAATTCATTGTTTTAATTTGTTCTATTTTTAAAATTTTACTTTTAATAATTTGTATGGAACTATGTTGTATTTTCTGGTCATGTACTGAAATAAATAATTCATTCATTCATTCATTCAACTTAGGATCAGAAAAATGAGAAACCAGATTTGCCCACTTCTAACTGCTTCACATGCTTATGGTTTTTTGGTCCTTTGACATGTTGGACATTAGCTTTAGTGAAGACCTGTGCAAGGCTGCAATATCCGGCCAGCTCAGCTTCCTCTGTATACTACAGGTCTCCAGCATAGCTTCCCAGTTGAGTGGCATGCAGCCTCTTAAACTACAAGCCCTACATGGCATGTGCATTGTACTTGAGTGCCAGAGTGGAAATGAGAATTAAGAGACACAGTCCAGGGTCTTGCGAAACGTTGATGATCAATATGCTGATAAGGAGGAAAGAATATGCTTTCTTCTTCAAGAAGACTTGTACTTGCCAAAAACCAAGCCACTCAAGCGGAGCTCAATAAAAGTGTAACTGTCTGAAACAAGGGATGGGCAGCCAACAGAAACAGCATGCACCAGGACTCAGCTGCCTTCTGGTGGAGGGAATGAAGGCATGTGGTGATGATTAAAAGCATGGGCGCATTGCGTTAGGGAACAGCAAACTGCATGCAGGTGCAACATATGTATGCTTACTGTAGTTCAGCCAATACAGCTCAGGCACACAACATTAGCCCTGGGTAGATGCTTATTTTGGTGTCCAAATGAATACATAGAAGGGGAGGAGTGATAACATGCCTGTGGCTCTGCCCCTTAGCTCCTTGCATTTGAGGACCAGTGGGGTGTAGTGATTTGAGTGTTGGACTGGGAGACCAGAGTTCAAAGCCTCAATCAGCCATGAAGCTTGCTAGGTGAACTTGAGCCAATCGTTATCTCTCAGTGTAACCTACCTCACAGGGTTGTTGTGAAGATAAAATGGAAAGTGGGAGAACCATGTACTCCACCTTTAACTCTTTGAAGGAAAGATGGGATATAAATGTTGCTGTTAGCCAAGGTCCTGTCTTCACGGGAGATACCCCAACTCATGTAAGCTCTATATGTGACAGAGGTAGATGTATAGATAGAGTGATCATGTCGTTTTAGACTCTGAACTTATAGTTTTGTGGAGGTCTCCTCCTCTGTAGAGCAGGGTTTCTTAACCTGGGGTCCATGGATGGGCTTCAGAGGATCCTTGAATCGGGTGCAAAAAAAATTAATTTCCAATGCTATAAAATTAATTGTATTTATTTATGGGGATCCATAGCTGTCATCAGATTCTCAGTGGGGTCTGTGGCCCCCAAAAGGTTAAGAACCACTGCTCTAGAGGTTCACTGTCTTCAAAATGTGTAACATTAGCCCTGTTGCATTTGGAGGGGGAGTCCTGCTGCTCATTTTGCTGAGTCGGGCTCCAGACATCGGCCCCAAAGTCCTGCTTGGATGGTACCCCTGTATACAAAACTGTAGGCTCATGCAAAACTTCACAGAAGCCCTTGTGCAGATGAGACCATAAACATATGGATGTTGGAAGAAGGGCCAGCAGGTGCAAGCCTGATCTCCTTTGTCCACAGTTTCATCTATAGTTCTATACACTAGTTCTGTGCATGGAAGACAATGCAATGAATGGCTACTAGCCATGATAGCTATGCTCTATGTCTACTGTCAGAGCCCATATGTCTCTGAATGCCAGTTGCTTGGAATCACAAGTGAAAAGAGCACTGTTGCACTCAGGTCCTGCTTGTGAGCTTTCTACAGGCATCTAGTTGGCCATGGTGAAAACAGGATGCTGGATTAGATGGACCACTGACCTGATCCAGCTGGGATCTTCATATGTCCTTACCCTGCATGCACATTTGCACAAAGCTTCTGCTAATATGGTTTCACAGGAGCCCTCCAAACACCTTGTTCCACTTCTCAGGTTCGGGGGGGGGGAGACTTAACACTTTCCCCCACACCTTTTGATCCTGCTTAAAATCTTACCACCATCACCACCATTCCTAGCTACTATGGACAGCTTCTCTCCTGGAGCAAAAAGCAGTTAAATGGCAGGGGACGACTTTCATCAACCAACAGCAGGAGGGGAAGTATTAGCATATGCACACATGGTGCATCCTTTCCCTTGATCCTCCCCGCACACATCCCTGTAGTTGTATAAATAAGACATGGCACCCCCAGAAAGAAAGAAACTCATTAAAGAGCTGTCTGCAGACTGTAGAGAAAAGCTTCTATAGTAAGGGAGGAGGCTGCAGGGCCTCACCTTCTCAGAGATATTTCAGGCTATTCCTCAAATTTCATTTTCATTCAAAGAAATAGGTCTCTCCCGGACCTTTTGCTTGTAGAACAGGAGTCTATGGTCCTTTGGAGAGTGTTGAACTCCCTACCATCAGCCCCCACTAGCATTGTCTGGACTCAATGGGCCTTTGGCCTGATCCAGTAGGGCTCCTCTTATGTCCTTAAAGCTCAGTTCATCTTCAGGAAAAAATTCCTAACTGTTAGAGCAGTACGACAATGGAACCAATGACCTACGGAAGTGGTGGGCTCTCCAACACTGGAAGTATTCAAGAGGCAGCTGGACAGCCACCTGTTGGGTATGCTTTAATTTGAGTTCCTGCATTGAGCAGGAGGTTGGATTCCATGACCTAATAGGCCCCTTCCAATTCTATGATTCTATGATTCTTTCTGGTCCTTAGTTCTTCATTTCTTACTACAGCTCCATGGGAAGGGCAACATGCATGTGTCCAAAAGCATGCTGTAAGGACTAGGTCACAATAAAAAACAAGCCTAAGATCATTATTAGTGAAGTTCCTTGCATGCCTCAGCTTCACCTCTGGCTAGAGTGGCATTTGCAGATCCATTGCAATGGTTTCATCCCCATGCCAGGTATGGGGTATGATGGCCTGGTCATGCATGCTAGTTTGTGACTGATTACAAGATAAGGATGCTCTCATTTCCATCTCCTTCTTTATAAGGTGCAGAAGTTACTCAATGCTGCCTATTTCAACAGTGAGAACTAGGGATTGACGTTTCTAATTTTTCCCATGTTAGCTTTGCGTGCTTTTTTAAAATCCTCATGAGCATTTATTCTACTAAACACATTTCTGTATGCGGTTTTGTCCAATGTGCAAGCAATTGCAAGCAATTTCTCCTAATAGTGCATTTTTGTTATTTTCATCAATATATTCATTTTTATACACTTTCCCCCAATACGTGCATTTTTGCAAACATTACTTGGCTGGAGAACTGAAATTTTGAAGAATGCCTGTGTTTTGGTTTTCATATTGTTACAGAAAGTGTGGATTTGAGAAATTTGGCTTTAAAATCGAACTGAATTGCTTTTCTCCACCATTCCTAATGAGAACAAGAGACATAAGTAGCAACATCTTCTAGGGAGTTAGTTCAGTCTCTTGAATGTAGGTTAGTCTAAGACAGGAATGGGCAATCTGTAACCTTCCAGATGTTGTTGGACTCCAGTTCCCATCAGCCCCAGCTGGCATCATCAGGAAGGTCACAGGTTCCACATCCCTCATCTAAGATTGGAGCTGGTGGAAAACAGTGATGCAATCAAAAACTGGCAAAACCTATCCAGTAATTTGAGGAGAAATGATCATGTGTATATATGGCTTTTTCTGAGACATTTTTGTTTATTTCACCATTCTGCTGAAAAGTTGCTAAAACAAAACACCCAATTTTGACGCAAGTGAAATGGCTTTGAAATTATCTTGGTCATTCCAAGCCAGCCTTGTTTAAGGCTTTGACTAGGCTCGCACCTCTCCCATTCCCAACCCTACTACTAAAAAATGAACTGTTAATTTATTTTTCCCGATTTCATGTTCTGTGTATATCAAGAACATCATAATTAAACTGCTTTCTTGCAGAACTTTAATCCCCCGCCGCCCTTGGTGTGCAATACAAGATTACCTGAAATGGCTTTTTAAAAAAGGATTAGGCAAATTCATGAAGGAGGATAGTTCTACAGGCAACTATTAGTCATGATTAGCCACTATTAGTTTAATGGAGACTCCACATTCAGGGGCAGTGTACCCCTGAATACCACTCCCTGGGTTATAAGAATGAGTGGGTATAGATGACTTTATTTCCTGCTTGTAGGCTCCCTGGAGGTACTTGGCTAGTCCCTCTGGGAAACAGGATGCTGAATAAGACAGGCCTTCAGTGCAACCCAGGAAGGCTATTCCTATGTTCTTTTTACAGACAATTTATAGCTTTTAAAATTGCATTGTGCAATCTTCTGGTAGCTATAGTATGGATGAAAAAGGAGACCAGGAGAATTAAATGTACTGCCTAGAATCACAGGTTTGGAAGGTACTTCCAGGGTCATCTAGCACAACCATAGGATACCTAAAAGACTGGATTACTTCTAATATAGCCAGCCGATCAGAGCGCTCTGCAGGCAAGGGCCTCCTGCAATACCATCTCATCAGGAGGTCCGTTCCGCACCACACAGGAATTTAGTGCGGTTGTAAGTAAGAAGGCAAGTGGGTAGGGGTTGGCTGAGGGCAGACTGAGGTTGGTGGGGCAGCGCCCCACTTGCCTTAATGGACCAGCCATCACTGTGAACCATGGTCAAATATGCTGTGTCAGCAGAAAGTTGTTCCTAATATCCCCGTTTGAACCCAGTACTATTAGATCGTGAAAGTCAGGGGTGGAAAACCTTTTGTAGTTTGAGGGCCACTTTTCCTTGTGGCAGATCCTCTAGGGATCGCATGCCAGCGGTGGGCATGCATACACACAAACACTCCCGCACCCACAGCTCATTGCCAGAGGGTGATCTTCCTGGAGACTGCAGCTGCAGGGGGAGGATTCCTTTTCTCTTAAAAGGTCCCTCACACACACCCCACAGCAATTAAGCTGGAGTCCAATTTTAGTGTGGGAGTGTTTTTGGTGGCTGCACCAAATGGGATGAGGAGGATTAACCCTTTCCTCCCCAGTTCTGCCACCCCAAAACCTTAACCCCTAACTCCGTCTCTGATAAAAGGGCTGCTTCAAATATGCCAACACTGCAACATAAGACGCTGAGGCTGCCATCCAAAGCACACTTCCTCGGGAGCAAGTCCCATTGAACTCAATGGGACTTATTTCTCCATAAATATTTGTCAGATTGCAATGTGTTTTTCCAAATCGCAAATCAGAGGTGGAGATCCTCAGGCCTGGGGGGCCAAATGTGGTCCTCCAAGCAGAGCCGCCCCTAGGCACTGGGAAGCAGGGCAGTTGCCCTGGGCCCCGCGCTTTGGGCCCCCCCACGCTTGGTGATCTGCTCACCAGCTGGCTCCTCCCTGCCTGCCTGCTTGCCTTCACCATGCCAGGCAGGGCACAGTGCTCGCTTGCTCTCTTTCTCTCCACCCGGGACAGGGGCTTGCTCACCTGCCCACCCGCCCACCATGCCAAAGCCACCACCGCCACTCCTGCTGCGGTCAGCGAGCGGTAGCTGCCTCGGGGACAGCAATCTGGGCCAGCAGTTCCTGGACTGGTGCCTGCACACCTACAGCAACTCGGCCAAGACCAAAATGGTGACCCGGAGCAAATGTGGGGAGCCCCCAACTATGCTTTTGCCCCAGGCCCCGCACATGCCAAGGGAGGGCCTGCCTCCAGGCCTCTATATCTGATGCTTGGGACACTCCACTGGCCACATACCCTCTCTCCAGGATTGCTCTTCCACAGAACAGGGGCAGCCACATTAAAAGCCCTGCTCCGAGTTAACTGTGGAGCAGGCTTCTGAGATCTTTGCAACTTGCAGGAGAAGGTCTCCTGCAGACTGCAGTGACCTACTGGGTATGTAAGGGATAAAGCGGTCTCTCAGGTAACCTGGTCCTGAGCTGGATAGGGCCTTGTATGTTAGTACCAGCACCTTGAACTTGGTCCAGTATCAAATTGGCAGCCAGTGCAAGTCCCGCAAGCAAAATGTTATATGCTGGTGATAGTTTCCCCCCACAAACCAGCTAGTTGCCATGTTCTGCACTGGCTGCAGACTCCAGAGTAACCTCAAGGGTAGCCCCACATAGAGCTCATTGCAGTAATCCAGCCATGAGGTTACCAATGCATGGACAACTGTGGTCAAGCTATCCCAATCCAGGAACGACTGCAGCTGTCATACCACTCAAAGTCAGTAAAAGGAACTCCTAGCCACTTTTGCCTCTGGCTCTGCCCACCACTGGCCCCTGGAAGGTTGCCCAGAAGGGAATGTGGCCCTTGGGCTGAAAAAGATTCTCCACCCCTCTTGTAAATAACATGCAGCTGGCATGTAGATGGTCACATGCATGTTACTGCACAGTGGCATTGGAATGTGCCATCACCACAGATGGCATGTTATTTTCCTATTCAGAAATGCTTTCTGTGTAGGATTTTTTTTTCATGTTTTAAGTGGTGTTTTGGGGAGCCGAGAATAGGAGTCACTGCAAACGCAATCTTGAGTTAGATCTGTCTTTGTATTTCCTCAGCCAGACTCCTTAAGCTACATACTCACTTTTTATTGTTGTCATGTGCCTTCAAGTCGACTATGACTTATGGCGACCCAATGAATCAGTGACCTCCAAGAGCATCTGTCATGAACCACCCTGTTCAGATCTTGTAATTTCAGGTCTGTGACTTCTTTTATGGAATCAATCCATCTCTTGTTTGGCCTTCCTCTTTTCCTACTCCCTTCTGTTTTCCCCAGCATTATTGTCTTTCTAGTGAATCATGTCTTCTCATGATGTGTCCAAAGTATGATAACCTCAGTTTCACCATTTTAGCTTCTAGTGACAATTCTGGTTTAATTTGTTCTAACACCCAATTATTTGTCTTTTTCACAGTCCATGGTATGCACAAAACGTTCCTCCAACACCACATTTCAAATGAGTTGATTTTTCGCTTATCTGCTTTTTTCACTGTCCAACTTTCACATCCATACATAAAGATTGGGAATACCATGGTCTGAATGATCCTGATATTAGTGTTCAGTGATACATTTTTACATTTGAAGACCTTTTCTAGTTCTCTCATAGCTGCCCTCCCCAGTCCTAGCCTTCTTCTGATTTCTTGACTATTGTCTCCATTTTGGTTAATGACTGTGCCAAGGTGTTGGTAATCCTTGACAAGTTCAATGTCCTCATTGTCAACTTTGTTGTTGTTATGTGCCTTCAAGTTGATTACGACTTATGGCGACCCTATGAATCAGCGACCTCCAAGAGCATCTGTCGTGAACCACCCTGTTCAGATCTTGTAAGTTCAGGTCTGTGGCTTCCTTTATGGAATCAATCCATCTCTTGTTTGGCCTTCCTTTTTTTCTACTCCCTTCTGTTTTCCCCAGCATTGTTGTCTTTTCTAGTGAATCATGTCTTCTCAATGTTAGTGACCCATAAAAAGGGCTGGCGAGTCTTTTGAAATGCACAACCTAACTCCCTCTGCTGAGTGGACTGACAGGAAGGAGATAAATAAAATGCTTCTGAATTCCCCTTTTGTGCAACGTTAGAGATCGGCTATAAATTATAGCCATCTTTCACAGTTGCCTAGTCTCCAGAGTCAGAAGACATCTTTGCCATTTCACCGAGATCTGTGCAAACTTGTCCAAACAAGCAAATAATTCAAGCGCATTGAGAATTAAACAGATTTGCTGTATTCTAATTTGGGATGGTTTAAAATTAATTATGTTAGTCCTAATTATGAAGATCAATTGATGTGAATATATCCACCACATTATTAGTCACAGTCGTAGTTGTTGATTTGGTGAGTTTCCACCCTGCAAATCTCAGCCAACTCTATAAGCTTTATGTAAGACAAACCAATGATCGGCCTAGCTGACTTTCCTCAGATGTTTAAACTAATGCTCTGTCAAAATCTGTCTTGATTTTTCAAAAGTTTTTTTCCCTTCTGCGAAAGAGGCTCCCATTTAAAAAGTATGGCCACCCTCACTTCCAACAGAGGCAACTGTGAGAGTATTGCAACCATTTGTCATGTCAATCTGGATGGCCAAAACCTTGAGAAAAATCTTTCTCTGTGCCTTTAACAAATGTTAACATGTGTGAGGCTGAACCAGCATGGTGTAGTGGTTACAGTTCTAGACTAAGATCTGGGAGACCAGGATTCAAATCCCCACTCAGCCATGAAGCTTGCTGGGTGACCTTGGGCCAGTCCCAGTCTCTCAGCCTAACCTACCTCACAGGGCTGCTTTGAGGATAAAATGGAGAGAGTGGAGAACCTTATATGCAACCTTGAGCTCCTTGGAAGAAAGGTGGGATATAAATGTAATAAATAAATAAAAATTGTAATCAGCAGAAACAAAGAGGTGAAGCTTTCCCCATCACTGCATCTCATCCTGTAAAAGGTTTCACCTCTCGGATTTCTGCCTGCTCGGGAGCTGCTTATGGAAGCTGCAACCTGTCAAGGGTGTTGATTCAGAACAAATTCTCACCACATCAAATGGTGCAGCTTATCAGGATCATTCCTTTGGTAGCAGGGTCATTTCCACTCCCTCTGTGCTCAGTTTGGACAGTTGGTATCATTGGGGATGGGTTGTGGCTCACCTGTAGAACACTTGCCTTGTATGCAAAAAATCCTAAATTTAATCCCTGGCATTGCCAGTTAAAAGACACAACTGCTAGGAATGATCTCTGCATCAGACCCTGGAAAGCTGCTGCTAATCAGAGTAAATAATACTATGCTAGATTTTTTTTTAATTTCATTTGTATCCCACCTTTCCTCCAAAAAGGAGCCCAGGGTGGCAAACAAAAACACTAAAAGGACCTTAAAACATCTTAAAAACAAAAGACTTTAAAACAAAGCATCTTTTAAAACATCCTTAAAAACAACTTTAAAAGCAACTTTAAAAACATCCTGAAAAGCAATTCCAGCAAACACTGGGATAAGATGAAGCAGTGATATGTCTCCCAGCATATATTCGTGCTGTGGGGAAATCTGTCCTCTAATTTTTCAAACTATATAATCCCCTGTGAAAGGGACTTCCATTTTTCTGCCTCCCTTGAGAATTTCCTTTGAATTTATGTGAGCTTACTTTATCATTGGAAGATGACTAAAGGTGGTGTGTGTGTTTTTTTCTTTCCAACAAAATTGTCTGTCAAAATTGTCTGTATTTTTAACTGATTGTTCGTGGATTTTATTATACTCTTATTGTAAAAGGCACAATTTGTGTGCATGTACAGTATATTGTGTCTTTTCCCTCTGCTGTGGATGTCTTGTTAGCCCTATACTATCTTTGATGTTTTTGTTTCCTGTAAATATATCACTCTGCAGCCTCCCTGGCTGCCTGCACTTCCTAATCTGAAAAAGGCCCAGGGGAAGAGTTATCTTATGATATTCTTCCCCTGGACTTTGATTCAAGTGCAGGCACCTGGGAAGGCTGCAGATTGCAGTGAGGTGAATTGTAGAATGACAGAAGGGACATAATAAAAACTCCTCAACTACTTCAAAAGTAAGGTAACCATGTCAAAAATTCTGCACCCAACTCAGGAGAATTTCAGCAAAAATATCCCTCCCCTTTGATAATTTTCAGATGCAGTTTCATTTCTCATTATGAGTATTAATTAATCAATTAGTATACAATTTTGGTGCCAAAATGGCTTCTGGGTGGTTTGCAATGATAAAATCAATGATAAAATCTATACAAGATACACAATAACAATTTCACCAGAGCATGAAAATAGACTTAGTTAAAATGTACGATAAAATGAGCCATTTAAAAAGCATGGCAATTAAAACGGTTAAGAAACAGTTAAAACAATGAGATGAGATCAGAAGCTCATAATAATAATAATAATAATAATAATAATAAATTTAATTTATGTGTCGCCTATCTGGCCAATGGCCACTCTAGGCGACGTACATACAATAAATATGGGAGAATACAATATAAAAATACAGTGAAATATATAAATTATAAGAGCAAACAATACATAATAGGAGGCATTTAAAACAGAAGAATATTAAGCCTCCCCAGAAGTCCCGAAAGCCTGCTGAAAAAGCCATGTCTTTAAGGCCTTGCGGAACATATTCAGGGAAGAGATGTGCCAAAGATCTTGTGGGAGGGAGTTCCAGAGAGTGGGGGCCGCCACTGAAAAGGCCTTCTCTCTAGTGCCCGCCAACCTAGCTGCTTTGGTTGGCGGGACTGAGAGAAGGCCTTGTGTGGCCGATCTTGTCAGGCGGCATGATTGGTGGCGTTGTAGGCGCTCCTTTAGATAAACTGGGCCGAGACCGTGTAGGGATTTAAAGGTTAAAACCAACACCTTGAATTGGGCCTGGAAATAACTGGAAGCCAGTGTAGATTGAAAAACACTGGCGTGACGTGGTCCCGGCGACGACTGTTTGTGAGTAATCGAGCCGCCGCATTTTGAATAAGTTGTAGTTTCTGGACCGTTTTCAAGGGTAACCCCACGTAGAGCGCATTACAGTAATCTAATCAAGAGGTGACCAGGGCATGTACTACCAGTGGGAGCTGATGAACAGGAAGGTAGGGTTGCAGCCTACGTATAAGGTGTAGTTGGTACCAAGCTGCTCAAAGGAATGCTTGCCTAAACAGGTATGTCTTCAAGAGCCGGCAGAATGCCAATACTGATAATGCCTCTGTTATTTCAGCAGAGAGGGCGGAATGTATTTATTTATTTATTTATTTATTTAATCTATATCCTGCCCTTCCTCCCAATAGGAGCTCAGGGAGCCAAACAAAAGCACTAAAAAACACTTTGAAAATGAAATGGACTGCCTTCAAGTTGATTCTGACTTATCGGGGAGCCTATGAATAGGGTTTTCATGGTAAGCAGTATTTAGAGGGGGGTTACCATTGCCTTCCTCTGAGGCTGAGAGGCAGTGACTGGCCCAAGGTCACCCAGTGAGCTTCACGGCTGTGTGGGGATTCGAACTCTGGTCTTCCAGGTCGTAGTCCAACACCTTAACCACTACACCACACTGGCTCCTAAACGTCATAAAAACAGACTTTAAAAATATATTAAAACAAAACATATTTAAAAACATTTTTTTAAAAAGCTTTAAAACCATCTTTAAAAAAATAAAAAATAATTCAATCAACATTGCATTAATTGCTGTGATGAATTAATTGCCACTCTTTAGTTTTCAGGTAGGGAAGAGTGCTTTTAGTTTGATCCCTTTGCATATACTGATGTTTTTATTAATTTTGTGCAATGCCTGGAAGACAGTTTATAATTCACTTAATTAAGTAAGCAAGTAAATATGCCATCACTTCCTTACACAGAACTTTATCATTTTCAGTTGGGTGTCACCAAAGTCAAAAATTCATTTGGGGGGAAATTCCAAAATAAGCTATCCTAATTTGAATTACCTTGCATACATTTTATGCTATCCTTAATTTGTGTGAAATTGAGTTTTCTGGATAGTGGTTGAAATGTGAGGCCATGCTCATGTAGTCACTTCTGCAGCACTCCCCTTGAGTTGTTGCTGGGGGTAAGGGAAGAAATTCAATTTGGTTCAGATTTTAATTTGCACATTCGAAAATAATATGTGAACCAAAACACAACTATCCTTCAACGTTTGCACTTCTCCAAATGTTGTGATATAATTCTCCAACCAAACAATGTAGACTTATTAGGGGAAAATGAGTATTAAAATCAAATGCATTATATTAGGGGAAATTGTTTGCAAAAATGTGTATATTACGAGAAATTTGCACTAAAATGCTGATATTCATGAGAACTTTTTTTAATGTAAACTGATGCAGAAATGTGGTGAACTAAAGGCTGGAAAAATGAGAAATGGAGAGAAAACAAAACTGACAGATCTGTCCATCCCTAGTTCTTCTCCATACATTTACATCAGTCTACCTAGTACTTTGCAGCATAAGCAAAAGTCTTGGTTGTGCCCCCAAAAACTTACAATCTATTGCTTGACAGTGGAAAGAATGGTGTCACTTCTTAACCCACCGTTTGCCAACATGGTACCCCCCCAGATATTGTTGGACTACAACTCCCATCATCCTTGACAAATCCCTGTAGTCCATCTACATGGAGCTCACCATGTTGGTTACCTCTGTCCTAACCAATAGGCCCATTGATGAAACATCAACCATCCATCCTGACGTTTTATCCAGCAATTCAACATAACATAACCAACTTAATCAACATAACCATCATATAATCAACATAACATAATGGTGGCCAACTGCCATTGCCATATATTCACCTAAAGTAGGCATGGAGGCGCCCTAGGTGGCCCCCTAGATGTTGCTGGACTCCAACTCCCATCAGCCCCAGAAAATGTGACCAGTAACTAGGGATGATGGGATTTGTAGTTCAGCAGCATCTAGAGGCCTGAAGATTTGCCACACCTGACCTAAAGAGATCTACCTTGCTCCACGTTCCTTCTCTCGCAAGCACCTTCCCCCCCTTTTTTGGTGTTGTTGAGTAAAGGTTCTGTCAGAGCTTCCCCCTCCAATGTGATGATTTCCTTGTGATGACAGCAGCCATGTAGGATCTCTGTTAGTGAGGTAATTATTTTGTGGATTAATTCCCTAATCCTGAATTTTTCTGAGCAATTACCGACTAAAATGTCAGCCAGAAACCAGCACTTTATTATTCTTTTCCACCGTGATGATGGGCGGTTGCAAGAAGCTGCACTTTTCTCTGAGGTGCCAGAATGCATACCAGTTTCCCTATCTGGAGGACCTGGCCCCACATGTTTGAAAGTGAATGTTTTGCCTAAACCCAACAGCGTTGTCCTTGGTTTTGCTGCACAATACTTTAAATATAGGAGCATTGGTGCTGCCTGCATATAACACAAGCACAAAGTATTAAGTGGTCTGTCAAGAATTTCCTATCTCTGTGGTTACCTAATTAGGGATGGGCTAGTCTGGAAATTTTGGTTTCTCTCATTTTCTCATGTTTTCCAGTCTTATGTTCAGCTCTCCACATTTACACATCAGTTTGCATTTTAAAAAAAGTTTTCATGAAGATGCATCCTAATATATACATTTTTGTATTCAATTTTGCCTACTATACACAATTTTGCAAAGCAATTTTCCCTGAGGTAATATTCACTAATATAAGCATTTTTATGCACTGTTTGGTATATACATTTTTGTACAAAATACTTGGCTAGAGAATAGCATTGCAAAATTCAGAGAATGTGAATTTTGATGAATAGCTGTGTTTTGGTCTACATCTTGTTTTGGAAAGAGCAAAGTAGGTAGCAAACTCAATTGTTTATGTTTGATGAAGAAATAACTGTTGTGTGTGTATGGTGAAAAATTAACTTAAATTAATAATAATAAAAAAGCTCAGATGATAGGGTGAACTTTGCCTGGGGTCTAAGTACAGATGGGGGAGAAATTCAATTCAGTTTGCATTAAAAGCCAAATTTTTCATATTCACACTTTCCAAAACAACATGAGAACCGATACACAGATATCCTTTGAAATTTTCACTTACCCAGATTTTGCAATGCAGTTCTCCAACTAAGCAATGTTTGCAAAATAAAGCATACATTAGGGGAAGGTGAACATAACAATGAAAATATTAGTCAAAATAACATAAAAATGCATTGTATTAGGAGAAACTGCTTGCAAAAATTGACTATTTGTAGTCAATACTGCATACAAAAATGTAGGAGAAATTCTCACTAGAATGCTGGAGAATTTTCATGAGGATTTTTTTTTTTAAAAAAGTTGCAAATTGCTGCTGAAATGTGGAGAACCAAATTTAAGATTGGAAAAATGCAAAACTGACAGATCCTTCCATCCTTATGTCTATGAGACAGTAATGATGGCTAGTGAAATAGTTTCATAACCTCCAATCCAGATGTATTTTTGTTTTGTTTTGTTTTAGCAACACAAATGCATTCTGAAGATATTTGGTGGTTCACTAGATCCCATAATTTGGGGGCTCAGCCCTGTCATTTAGAATAGGTTCTAGGGCTAGGTGTTGGTGAGCTGTGATGCAAATGAAATCCCTGCCTGTGGTTCCATTTTAGTCCAGGGTGGGAAGGAGCGATGAGGCACAGGGAGAATCCCCAGGTCTTGGGCAACCATCACTGAAATGAATAGAGGATGTGGTGCAGGAGTACTTTGTGGATTCACCACCACTGTGGGCAGGGACAGGACACTGATTCTCGACTTCTAATATGTTTCAGAGAGCTGTATATCTTTCTAACAAAAGGTTGACTTGGTCTCATACATGTACAAGTGGGGCTTGCAATAAAATGCTGCCGTGTGGAGACTGCTTCTGTTCAGGGTTCCAGCCAGGAAGGCCAAAGTGCCCTGTGGCAGGATACTCCAATACATTGCCAATCATCTCTCAGCTTTCTTCCTCCTCCCCCTCCATGCAGCAACAGATCGCATTCTGTGGATATTGAGTATTCTCTGTCATCATTGCACTGTTAGTTCCCTTTTTCTTTCCCCCCCCAAAGTTTTTTAATACTTCTGCGAAACTTGGGGTTCCCCCATGTCTGCTGACATCTCCTTCTTTTGCTTCCCCTGGTTAACTTGCACAAACCCTCTGGCTAATTGATTGGTTCAGCAATGTGTGGGCTTAACGGATGGCAGCAGCAGGCAGGAGCAGTGCTCTGATTAGCACTGGGTGGAGGAGGCTGCCCGCCGTTCCCCTTCTAGGCAATCTTCTGGGGGCCACATGACAGTGGTGGGCAAGGCCAGGCACAAAAGCGGGTGAGTCAAAAATGTTAGTTTCTCCATCCAGGCAAGCAAGAAGCATGATCAGAGTTCAAGGACACATTCTAGCCAGGCAAAAATACTCAAGGAGGGTGCAAGGCAGGGCCGGTGAGGGGTGTGGCCCATCCAATCCAGCATCCTGTCTTCTCAGTAGCCAACCAGTAGTAGTGTAGTGGCAAATTCAGAAGGGCGGAGTCTTCCCACCCACCCCCTCACAGCCATGCTCCCTTCTTAGATTATACAACCTCCTAAGATTATACAACAAAATGAGCACTCGGTCTCTTAATTTGTTTGCATTGCAATGATCTATGCAGATTTCCATTTATTGCTTTTCAGCTAGACCTACTCTTTTCTGTGCACATACATGGACAAATGTACTAAGATGCTGTACAGTAAGGAACTTCCTTTGCTGATTTTGTCATACTAAGACTCAGAGTAACTGTATTTGGGCAGAGCTTATGAGTTTTAGGAGGAAAACTAAGCATGGAAATTCCTGACCCTAACCTCTGGCTGCACCCACCGACCCACCCACACAGCATATTTAGTTGCATTTCAGCTTTTCATATTTATGAAAAGCTGAAACACCACCACAAACACATTCACCCCACCACCACCACCTGAATGTATTTTTTTCTCTTTCCCCCCTCCTCTCCTACTACTCCTGGCTTTGGGCTGGAACAAACTCACACATCTTCCCCTCCCCCCTTTTTTGCTGCTGCATTTGAGAATAATATCCTTGTTAACAAACAAACAAATTGGAGACCATGCAGCAGAGAGAGAGAAAGAGACCCCCTCGGCCCAAATTCTCCCCATCCCACCACCTTATCCACTTTCCTTTGCTTGTTTGCTCTCTGTCATCATCTCCACCCTCCTCAGTCCATCTCTTACACCTTCTCCCACAACAACAGGAGCCAATCAGCATGAAAGGGGAATGTGTTAGCTACTAAGAAGAGTCTTCTCAGTGGCTGACTCACTCCCTGTCACGCTGATTGTCTCCAATCAGCAGGAAAGGACACTGGAGACATAGGGACCCTCCTGGAATCCGGCTTCCAAAAAAAAAAGTAAGGCTTGTGAGACCCCCAGGACCCTGGATGACAACACCCCTGCCAAGCAGATGCCTATGGGAAGCATGCAAGCAGAAGCCTAATGGCAGCTGGTGACTTAATTTCAGTGGGACAGTGGAATCCACTCTGGGTTTAGTCCAGCACCTTGGAAAACTGTTTGAAACTTCAGACTAAAACCACTGAAACTGAACGCAACAGCCACCTTCCCTCTTGAGGTATTCAGGAGCATACTGCCTCTGACAATGGAGAGAGAATATAGCCATCAGGGAACATATCCATTGATAGTCTTATCCTCCATCGTTTTGTCTAATTGTCTTTTAAAGCCATGCAGCCTAGTGGCCATCATGGGTTTCTGGCCTGAGATGAGTCCTGGGGGCAGACAAAGAGGCCTAGAGTGCCACATTTGGCCCCTGGGCCTCAGGTTCCCTATCCCTGCCTTAAATCATATTCTCTGTTCCCAGTGCCCAGGCTACGAGTGTTGTTGTTTATAGAGTCAAAAACTTGGGGAAGTTAACAGTTGGCAGAAGTCCAAAGAAAAAAAATTTTGGCCAGAAAACCCCCTAAGGGGAAACACCCTCAAAAACAGGCCAATGAGGACTGACCACAGAATGATAACTGACTGTGGGGGAGATCGGCAAGAATGGAAATTTGAGAGACATAAGGAATGGAGGGGAATGGGCCAAATCCTGAACAGCAGCACTCTGCACTGTAACACTTTGTTGCAGGTCCCCCTTGTAAACCAATGTTAGCATTTTCAATATATATAGAAAGTCAGAATGCATTCTCCCAGCCTACCAGTGGGGGTGATAAACATTCATACTGCACTGTTGGAAATAGCACTGGAAGGCTGAAATAAAATGTAGTTGCTACATATTAGTACAAAACAGGGGGGAAATACACACTGTTGACCCAGGTTGTTTGTGCATGGGGATTGGTAGCTGATGTACCAGGATTGCCTTCTAAACTTCCACTTCCTGTGGGTCCCCGGAAGTTAAATTTCTGAAGAGTCTTAAGCATGCATTACTTAAAATGTTAAAGTGTGCATAAAACTGAATATATTAGTGAAAATAACATACAAAAATGCATTCTGTGAGGAGACATTGCTTGCAAAAATGTGTACATTAGTCAGAACTCCATATAAAATATGTTTATTATGAGAAATTTGCATTAAAATGCTGAAGAATTTTCATGAGGATTTAAAAAAAAAATCCTGAAGTGCTGCAGAAATGTGGAGAACTGCATTTTAGATTGTGAAAATGAGTGAACCGAAATCGACAGATCCTTTCATTCCTAGCTGCTGCACACTGGATCAACTGGATCCAAACAACCCCAAGGTCTTGTTCCTGGTCAGTCACTGTCGGTGCATATATGTGAAATTAAGATGTTGTGCCCCGACATGCATCAGTTTTCACTTGTTTAAACTGAGTTGCATTTGGCAGTTCCCTCAGTTTGGAGAGGTCCTTTTGGAGCTCTTCACAATCCCTTTTTGTTTTAACCACTCTGAGCAATTTAGTATCACCAGCACAATCTGTTACATTTTGGCTGTAGGCTTTAAAGAGTTAGAGTGGTTTAGATCCTAAAACAGCTACCCCGATTTAGATAATACAAAATAAAAAAACCCTCTTTACATATATTAAACCTCTTTACATACATTCATGGTTTTGCATCCATAATATATAGCTCCCCTCCATCATCTCTGTGGCATTTCTCTGGATCGAGGCCAACACCTTCTGAATTGTTGTGCTCTAGAGCACGCTTTAAACATTTTAGTTGCAACATTTTAAACATGAAATAGCTTGTTTGGGTATCTCTCTCCAATGTTTACAAATCCCAGGAGTTTAAAATTTTGAAATCTTCTTTCAAGGTTACTTTTGTACAGAAGAATAATCCCTTATCTTGTATTGCTAAAATAAATTTACCAGACTTAATCCAGGAGGATCGTGCCTTCGAAAACTGTTTGCGAATTTCTTTAGCATTTTAGAGAGTCCCTTCTGGACAGAACGCCCAGGACCAAGACCAGAGATATAACAAGGTGGTGAAAAGCAACCCACATGAGAAAACAACACCAAAAGCACTTGTTGATGGTTAGCCTGTCCTCCTACGCTTTCCAGCCCAGCAAGAGTCAAGCTGCCCTCTCTTTTTTGCCATTGTTCATCTCCTGATTTGTATCAAACACAGCCACGCAAAGAAACACAGGCCACATGGATCAACAACAAAGAGTCTTCTTTTATATACCCAGTTGATCACTGCGCTCTGCAGGTGAGGGCCTCAGGCATACCAATCTTATCAAGAGGTCTATTCCACACAACACAGGAAATGGACCTTTAGTGTAGTGGCACCTACACTTTGGAATTCCCTCCCCTTAAATATTAGACAGGTGCCATCTCTGTTATCTTTTTGGTGCCTACTGAAGGCCTTCCTCTTTCAACAAGCCTTTTAAGTAGAGACCTTATCCCAGTCTGCATCTGTGCTGGAATTGCTTTTCAAGATGTTTTTAAAGTTTTTTTTAAAAAAGGTGGTTTTAAGATGTTTTGTTTCAATGTGTTTTTAAAGAAGTTTTGTTTTAATATGATTTAACGTATTTTGTTTTTATGATGTATCAGAGTGTTTTTAGTGTTTTTGTTTGCTGCCCTGGGCTCCTTCTGGAAGGAAGGACAAGACTAAGTTCAAGGTTCTGGTTTTGGTATACAATTTGGAATTGCTCTTCAATGTTTTTAAAGTTTTTTTTAATAAAAAGATGTTTTTAAAGCGTTTTGTTTTAAAAAAGATATTTTTAAGATGTTAATATATAATAATAAAATAAATAAATAAATAAATCTCAAAGACTAACACATTTATTATGGCCTAACCTTTATAGTGGACTAGAATCCACATCAGCAGATGTGTGACACTACTTCATGAAAGCCAGGTGCCCCTATATATTGCTAGACTCCATCTGTCATCAGCCCCAGCATGGCCAGCAGTCAGAGATGACAGGAGCTGGAGTACCAGAATATCTGGAGGGCATCACATTGGCTACCCCTGCCTTAAGCCCATCACCATCATCATCATCATCATCATCATATCATCATCATCATCATCATTTCCAACATTTATTATTTGCTGCTGTATATGACCAGGGTTTGAATCCCCACACAGCCATGAAGCTCACTGGGTGACCTTGGGCCAGTCACTGCCTCTCAGCCTCAGAGGAAGGCAATGGTAAACCACCTCTGAATACTGCTTACCATAAAAAGCTTATTTGTAGGGTTGCCGTAAGTCGGAATTGACTTGAAGGCAGTTCATCATCATCATCATCATCATATTTGATTCAGCCTTGCTGGTGTCAAATATATATATATCACCCTTCCTCTCATAAGAACTCAGGGTGGCTAACAATTAAAAAATGCAACATTAAAATAAAGTTAAAGCCATAACACAAAGTAAAGTGCAATATATCTTACAACATGCAGGTCAGCGATAGGTTATATAATAGTCCCGAACGTGCCGCAAGAACATAGGAGCATAGAACACAGAGCATAGAACGCATTATACTGAATTGGACCACTGGTTCATCTAGTTCAATATTGTCTGCACTGGTTGGCATTATTTCACAAAATAATTCTTAACAAAAAACATAACAACCACAGATATACACTCTTTACAACCATAGATCACTCAGTACAGAATAAATAGGATGCTAATTGTTGGACCCCAGATAGTTATTCTAGATAAGTGACTATGTAGGAACATAGGAATCTGCCTTATATTGAGTCAAACCATTAGTACATCTAGTTCCATATTGTCTGCACTGACTGGCTGCACCTCTTCGGGATTTCAGGATTTCGGTCAGTCATCCTGTGAGTCAGAAAGCTTGTTTTTGGTTCCAATTTGGAGGAATTCCTGCCAAGATTCCAAACCAGGGGTGGACAGCCTTTTTCAATCCAAAGGCTGCCCTCCCTTCTGGGGAACCTTCTGAGGGCCACATGCTAGTAGTGGGTGGGGCAAGAAGCAAACATGGGTGGAGCAACATATGTAAATGTTTCCTTTGTACAGGCTAGTTTCTACACACTGTCACACACACCCCTTTCTAGTCTTCATCTATCCTCCTTTGCGCCTCCTTTGGCTCCTTTGGGAGGAAGGGTGGGATGTCAATTGAATAAATAAATAGCTCTATGCAAGCAAGAGGCATGATCAGACTTCAAGGACATGCTCCAGTGAGGGAAAAAAACTCAAGGAGGGTGCAAAGCAGGTCTGGTGAGGGGACACGGCCTGGGGAGAGGGGATGTGGTGAATGGACAGTCCCAAGGGCCAGATAGAGAGGCTTGGAGGCTGCATGTGTCCCCCAGGCCTGAGGTTCCCCAGCCCTCTTCCAGCCACTTGGGCACTGAGGAGGGAGAAGAGGAGACTCTAGGTTGTATCCAATGCTGCATTTCCTCAGCCAAGAACATTTGGGAAATGTGAAAAATTGGGGAATTCTCTGAGGTTTGTATCCGATATCCAATGTTAGTCATACTGAGAGTACACCCACTGAAATAAATGGACATGATTAACTTAGGTCCATTAATTTCAATGGGTCTTCTCCAAGTAAAGGTTAGTTGGACTACAGCCCTCTGAAATTATACACACACCTAAAAGGCAATTCTTGAAATTGCTGTGGTTATCAGAACCTGGAGTGCAGGACCCTGGAAACATAACCTTCCTTGTTTAGTCTCGACAAATGTGCAACCGGAAAACCTTGCCATCCTGTTTTCCAGGGCAGCAGGCAAATAAGAATGAGGGACAATACACCAGCCCTCTGACAGGCTGTGATTCATTTCTATCGTGTCTGACTTCCCCATCACCACCTCTTTCGTTTCAGGCCATGCTGTTGCTGGAATAATCCAGGCTCCTTCCGCAGAGAAGTTTCGTTTAAGCAACTTGCGTGGACCTTTTTCACACCCTTCAAAGTGGCTGGTTCTTGGCACTTAAACACAAAACTAGAACACAGCAAACACTACAGCAGGTATAGCCTGTCATGCAAGGTGTGCTTGCTAAGATTCCCTCTCCTATACAGCTATTGAAGGTGTAGGAATCCTGTCCTCTTCTACATCTGGCCACCTAACCTATGGCCAGGATGGAGATGGGCATCCCTAGCTGTGGATCACATCCTTATGCCATTCAGCAAAACATTGAAGGCAGCAAACAACATAAAAGCAAGGAAAATAACAGTACACACCATAGTGTATATGATTAAATAATGGTTAATAATAGATGATTAAATCTTTTGTTAAAACCCAGGAGGTAATGCAACAGTAGTTATTGAACAATGCCTCTTTATTTTGTTTAATTTCACTGCTTTTCACTTGGGATAACCAGAGTTAAGAACGCATCAGCTAGTTTCGCTTCTTCACTGTCACAGTGCTAAGTTCATGTGAAATACAGGAGCAATACCTACAACAGGATATATTGAGGGCAGCATCCCCCCCATATTAGTTTGTCCATGCTCTAAGACACCTTTCCACAAGCTGGTGCCCTCCAGATGTTGCTGAACTGCAACTGTCATCATCCTTGACCATTGGCCATGCTGGCTAGGGCTGATGGGAGCTGGAGTCCAGCAGCATCTGGAAGACACCAGGTTGGGCAAGACTGCCCTAAGATCTGACTGAGAGGGGCCTTCTCTATGTCCTGACTGTGGTGGGAGGGACAACGCTCATGGGGGACAAGAGAAAAGGCCTCCTCTGTGCCTGCGTCTAAACTCTTCTGCTCCCTGAGGCTTGCTTAGTTCCCTCTCTTACAGTTAGGGATGGGTGAATCTGCTTATTTTAGTTTCTTCTCAGTTCCTCATTTTTCCAATCCTCAATTCAGTCCTCCACATTTCTGTAGCAATTTGTGATTTATTTCCTTATTTATTTAAATCCTCACAAAAAGCCGTCAGCATTTTAGTGCAAAATTCTCCTAAGATGCACTTTTTTTTCTGTGCAGCTTTGACACATGCTTGCAAGCAGTTTTCGCTAATACAATGCATTCTTCTATCTGATTTTTTGCATTGTTCTGTAAACACTTCATTTTTACAAACATTTGTTTGGTTGGAGAATTGTATTGCAAAATTCGGAGAAGTGCAAATTTTGAAGGACAATTGTGTTATGGCTTGCTTATTGCTTGAAAATTTGTAAATTAGATTGTTTCTCATAAAAATGCAAACATGATCGGACTTATCCCCCCTATGCTTAATTATGGTAATTTGACAAAAGGCAAAAAATATTTTGTTTAAACAGGCTTTTGAAAATAGATGGTATTTTTAACCAATACATTTGTTTTATCTGCGGCACTTGCCTCAATTTTTGTTATATTATATTGTCTCTGGTTGGTTTGTTGTTTACATTGCATTTTTAGAGCATTATTGTAATTTATAGTTGGTGTGAATGGTTATTAGCTGCCATATGGTGTGTGTGTAAGCGCTGAAAATTTGGCATATAAACTATTTATATAAATAAACCAGGCACAGCTAATCTGGTGTTTATGGACTACAGGCCCCATCATCACTGATCTTTAGCTGTGCTGGATGGGGCTGATGGGAGATAGAGTCCAACAACATCTAGAGGGCATCAGGTTGACGGTTCCTGAAATAAATGAGTACATTTACAATATTTATGCCAGAATTTTGCCATAGTAGTAGACCATCACTCAGAGAATAAAGCTCTCTGGAATCTAATGGTCGCTTTAACCCTTGATTGCCTTCCCTTTGTGTAAATTTCAGGATATCCCTTCACACCACCTTTAACACTAAAGCTACAAAGGTCTTTCTTTGTACAGCAACCAAAGTAATCTGGTCTCTGCAAAGATGAGAGGGAAGCATGAACTAAATCCCAACACCTGATAAAAGAGCCACTTTCCACTTGGAAAGTAGGGAAATGCCCTGGGCAAAATATTTTCATTGCACAGGAAAGCACTGAATTCCTCGCATGGCTTTGGCATTGTGTCACTGTCTGAGACTCAGGCTGGTGATAGAGAGAAGGAAGGCTTAGTGCTGGCCCAGCTGATTATACTGAAGGACTTGAGCCATTGACTGTGCAATGCAAACAGCAGTTCCAAGCCAAGGAAACAGAAGGCCATTCATTGTCTTATTCTCCTTTGAAGGAACTGTTCCTGATCAGGAGACCCTTTGAGTAAATACTGTCCCTGGGTATCACACGTGAAGCAGGAGCACAGGGATTGTTGAGATTTTTCCACATGATCTTCAAAGTGCTGTTTTCCTTTCTACAATCCTCCCTTGTGTTGGTATATAGGGACAGACCAGAACATAGAAGGGGGCAAGATGTCCTCTTCCAGATCTTGGTCAGTTTCCCATGCAGTCTAAAGTGAGGAA
Organism: Rhineura floridana; assembly: GCF_030035675.1. Lineage (NCBI taxonomy): Eukaryota > Metazoa > Chordata > Lepidosauria > Squamata > Rhineuridae > Rhineura > Rhineura floridana. Next base: position 22,660,680 of record NC_084494.1, on the reverse strand, counting down.
ACTGAAATTGACACGTTCCAGAAAGGGCAGCAGTCATGTTAGTCTGTTGCCACAAAATCAATGAAGAGTTTTGCTGTGCCTTTAAGACTCTGGATTGCATCCAACTAAGTCCTACTCAGAATAGACCCAATCAAATTAATGGACCAACATTATTCATTCATTGCAGTGGGTCTGGAGTAGAGCTAACATTGGATGCAATTGGATACAACCACAGCAGAGTTATGATGGCATAAACTTTTGTGGACTACAGTTCACCTCTTCCTCCTTTCTCTCTCCATTTTGGAGAAAGGTATGTTGCAGTGAACAAGTGGGAGAGAACAAGGCCTGCAAAACTTAAAGGAAAATATGACATTTATTTTAAAAAGATAGAAAGAAAAGGAAATAATGATTTGGGAAAGGCATTGCTGAAAGCTGAGGAGGTAGATTCTCTGGTTGTGATGTTTGAACTCAAAAGGACTTAACTGGTTTTGCTGATGGCTATGCTAGTCTAAGCTAAAAACGATGCTCTAGGAAAAGCCTCCCTTGCAGGCAGAAATGAGCAAAGCATTTGATCAGGGTGCTTTGGTGGAACAAAAATGCAGTCCTTCCTCACTGAATGATGCTCTTCAGCTGGACTGAGGGCCAGAGGGCACATCATTAGAAACAAGCAAATCTGTCCATTTCAGTTTCTCTCAGTTTTTCATTTTTACAGTTCAGCACTCCACATTTTCCTAATATTTACCCTTGTACCGTTTTATGGTATTACGTCTTTATGTTTTTAATGTTTAATGTGGAGACTTTTGGGTAACAAGTGACTAACAAGTCTAAAAGATGATAACATGCAATTTTATGCTGATTTCACCAATATATGCATTTTTGTGCACCCTTTACATCATGTTTCCTCACATGACTTGGCTGAAGAACTGCATTGCAAAATTCAGAGAAACACACTTTTGAAGGATGGCTGTGCTTCAGTTCATGTATTGTTTCAGAGAGTGTGGAATAGGTAGTTTCACCTTTAAATGTGAACTAAATTTAATTTCTTTCCCCCCCCTGCACAACCCATACACATCATTTGTGATGATCTCACAACACTGTCACTTTTTTTTTCCGCCTTAAAGCAAGAATGGAGAACTATATCATGTCTAACCATTGTCCATGGTAAGTGGGGATCATGGAAGTTTTGTTGTTGTTACGTTTGTATCCCACCTTTCTCCAAGGAGTTCAAAGTGCCACTGAGCTCCATTACAACCATATGGGGTAGACTGGGTTGAGAGACAGCAACTGGACTCTGTTCTGCCAGGTCGTAGTCCAAGACTCTTAACCACTTCGCCACACTGATTTTCCTGTAGTCCCAAATCTGAAGGGCTGCAGGTTTCCTATTCCTGCATTAAATCAGCTGCAGGGTTGTTGTTTTTTGTCTATCAGCTGGGATGGTGGATAGAGGAGGATCATCCCTTTTCCTTTTATGTTGTTTTCCTGATCTTAATTCCCACGCAGAGACAACTACAGGGCAGGAAAATACAGGGATTGGGGATCTTCTGCGTAACGTGTGAGTTGGCTCCAGGTCCCTGGCCATTACGCAGCATCACCCAACAACAAGGCTGCAGATGCAGCTTAGGATGAAACAATAAATCCTCTTAAAGGTTTTGGGTTCAAAACTGATCATGAGGCTGGTCAGAAATGTGGCGTTTGTTTGGCGTTGCTCCGAGTGGCACATTAAAAAAAAGAAAGAAAGTTTTCGGGGAATCAGGTAGGATGGATGGTAATACATGGGTGGAACAAAGGCATAGCTTAGGCAGGGCTGGGGAGGGACTGAGACAACAGTCACTTTTTTCTTAGCACAGTAGTGATGCAAGCCCAGGGAGAAGGAAGCAAAAATGGACATAACTTAAATTCTCACTGAATTACGGGATGCTTTGAAACAGGCCGATGAATCAGTCACTGTATTCACTGTGCTGCTGCCCTAGCAGGATTCATTTATAAAACCTGCTATAACCAGGAAGGTGGTGTCCATATTTCTCAATGTTTCCCTACTCAGGCAGCAGAGACCCCTGACATATCTGGCATCCCTCGCACCTAACCTAGTCTAAAGGGGCGCAGAGTTCCTTTTTCTCAGTGCTTTTGCAAAACAACACTAAATCAGCCGTCACTCTTTCCATTCCACTTTCTCACTGATGGGGCAGCGCTTGGAAGATTACTTTAAAAAAGGAATAAATTACAATTACTGTTGCATGGCCCCAAAAAGGGATGTTACCATAACAATTATAATTGTTCTGAAAGGAATTGATTACTTTACCATTACTCAAAAGTAATCACCACAATTGCAGTTAAGTTACTTTTAAAAAGAAAGCTAGAATGCATAGAAGGTGCTGGCCTTGGCTGCTGCAAGCCTTAAGTAGCCTAAAACAACACTAAAAATAAACACACACAGACAGAAGGTAGTAGAATATATATTTTTTGATCCATAAGATTAACAGAATGGCATAACAGAATCTCACCTCCAACCCCCCAGCGATGATGATACCCCAACACAAGTATAATTTTTCACTTGAAATCAAATTTTACATTTGAAATGCTGCTTTTACAATATATTTCTGTTATGTCACAAGAGAACAAGATGCTCAAAGAGCACACATGCTCTCTCAGCCAGCAAACGTCATCTCTCTAATTCAACCACCTCCCAGACCCTGCCCTGCCACCAGATAAGGGGCACTGCCCCTAAGCCAACATTTTCCCCTGGGGTGCAAAAAAAGTTAAAACACTGCAAATGCAGCAAAGTAGCCAGGGAGCTGCAAATGCTAATGCAGCAAAGTAGCCAGTGGCAGAGGCCACTGTGCACTCCAAGTGCAAACGCAGTATTTACACACACGTGGTTGTCTCTCCCCTCCACAGTTCTTCATCTCCATTCTGCTGCTGCCTCCTCCTCCTTCATCCACATCCTTGCCCTCCAGGTCCTTTCTCCCTCCACGCCATTCTTCTCCACCACTGTCCATTTTTTAAACAATTTTTTCTCTTCACTCCACCCCCATCTCACTCTCCATCTCCTCCCTCTGTGCCTCCTAAACACCCACAGAGGATGAGGCAAGAGCGACACTGTGCAGAAGCCCAGTTTGAGGCATATGATTTTCATCCACAAATCAGAGGAGCAGAAGACTTCTCCTGCTCCGCCCCCCCAGTAATGCTGGAAACATCCCAATTACACCTCAAAAGTAATACTACTCCTCATTCTATTGCAATCAGAATATAAAGAAATTACCCACTTGTTCCGCAAAAAAGAAATAAATTACAATTCATTTTTCCTAACGAATTACTTCCAAGCTGTGGGCTAGAGGAAAGCACAATCTACCTCCAAGGCCAGGATGGGCAATCTGTCCCCACTCCACCCCACATATGTTGTTGGACTATAACTCCCATCATCCTTGACCATTGGCCATTCTGGCTGGGCCTGATGGGAATTGGTGTCCAGCAATATCTAGAAGGCCACAGGTCCCCATCCTTGACTTAGACTAACTGAAAGGGAAATGTCTTCTACATGTTTTGCTGTTGTTGCACTATAGATGCAGGTGGAGGAGGCAAGCCACCCTGAGGCCACACTGGCAGTATACTCATGCACCCTAAGGGTGTGGCCTCAGTTCTGAGCTCTGGATATTTCAATGTGTTCCAACTGTTTTCCCTATTTACCAGGGACCGTCCCTATTTTCTGGCATCTGTCCCTGATAAACCAACATGAGTATTTTACCTCTAAGTGCAACTTCAGACACGCCATTTTAAAAAGCTCACTGGCTTTTTTCTTTGATTTGGATTGCAACCTCAGATAGAGAACTCCTTCCCACTCCTACCCACCCTCTCATTTATCTGGCTGTTGTGCCTGCAGGGAGGAAGGGAAGATGATATCTCTTTCTACCTCCTCCTGTTCTTCTTCCTTACCTTCTTCCTGGTGCTCCATACATTGCTATGTAGCATTCTAGATATCAGGAGTCCTGGGAATGTAATTTTCCTAAGGCACCTGACATTACTATGGACATCTATGTCCTGGGAAAATCATATTTCCCAGGACACCTGGTGCCTGGGATGCTACCATAACAGATTTCAGGTTCCAGGTTCCAAATTCCAGAGATGGCCAAAAAGGGAGATAGAAAGATAAAGAAGAAGAAGTGAAATAAGGAGAAGAGATATGGAACTTTGTATAGTAGCCGCTATGGTGGAATAGGAGAGGAGAAAAGAAAGACTTCCTGCTGCTCCTGCTAATCAGCAACCATTACAAATTACAGCCAGGAGGTTTGAGGCTTATGGTGTATAGAAGTTGGGGTCTCATAGGATATAACAATTAAGAGTGAATTTGTTAAAGTAGTGACAGTGTATTAAATGTGGCTATGTTTTCTCTTAAAGTATATATTTCTAAGCATATTTTATCCTAAAATACACATTTTATACACACTTTTGTTTTGTTTGTTTGTTTAAAAAAGGCCAAAGTCCAGCCTGCTTGTAAGGCACATGATGCCACAACCTATAGTAATGCCTCTACTTTCTCCCCTTTATTCTGTGATTTCTCACAGAATGTTTTTTTAAAAAACTTTTTGTGTTAATTTTTTTTTTAAAAAAAACAAATTGCTGCAGAAATGTGGAGAACTGAATTTAAGATTGGGAAAATGAGAAACCGAGGGAACCAAAATGGCCAGATCCTTCCATCCCTCTTGTCAGTCAAGCACTGACTGATATTTGAATAACTTATCAATCCAATCAATGGAAGGGCAATGACCCATCAATTCAGATCATGCTCAGTTAACCAGGCCAAATGCATGTCGACATGTTCGCCTCCTATCAGGGAGGCATCCCAAATGACAAGTTTTATATATGCTGCGCACACAAAAGAACAGTTACAGCGGTAGATAATCTTGTGTTGCTGTTAAAAACTGATCAGCTGCATGCTTGGGGAGACAAACATAGAAACCAAGTTAACCAAGTCCAATGTTTCGATGTGCCTCCACCTTAGGATCACCTAGGAGACGCCCTCTCTCGCAACATGCTGCCTGCATCCTTTGCCAGCGTGCTAGACCCTGGAAACAGGTGGAGGTGTTGCCACAGGAACAATTGGATCAGCTCCAGCTAATGGGAAAAAAGGAAGAGGCTTGCCAGCCAGATCTGTTCCAAAAACACCAATAGCAACAAAGCACAGTCACAGAATAGACAGTTGAGAATGACACAAAGCAGGAACAGAAGACAACATGTGGAGCACTGAGCAAGGAAAGTAAGTCCAGACCGACAAGCAAGACAGTAGATCTCCCTTCCCACTCTTTACCCATCAGATACCCTCCTTCCTAGCACACTTTCCTTAATCCTTTCAATGCATTAAAATGAGGTTATCTAATCTTTAGCCTTGGCTTAGAAAAAGTGTACAGATATACACAAACACACTGAGTAAGTCTCACTTCTCAAGAAATGCCGTCCTTTGAACCTTGACAGAAAAATTCACCTTGAGTTAAACCCATTTGATTTTACAGCAAGCATATTTTCACAACCTTGTGAGTAGGAGCATGCAAGCTGCTTTTCTCCATGTTGTTACTCATTTCTGTTATTAAATGCCTCTTTATTGATTCATTTTTTTAAAAAACTACATCATTCATATAAATCACATTTGTTTTGTTCTTTGAATTCATTTTTTTCTTCCACCACTGTAGCAGTGGAGAAGACTCCAGCTGACAGCTTGTGGCAGCTGCAAGTTCATTTTCCCAAAATCCCCTGGGGGTTGCAACATTCTAGGAGAAAGTGGTGCCCCCCCCTACCCAGCACAGCAGTCATTTTTCCCCAGTGCAATCAAGAACAAAGCAACATCCAGGGCATTCTGGGGAAATGGCTAACAGCAGATCACCAATTAAACAAATTTCTGCTTCCCAAGAAATTTAAGAGCCCCTCCACGCTGCCCCAAAATGAGCAATGCACTGGTACTGATTGTGCAACAGAAATAAACCCCATTTGTACTCATTTGTTACTCATGGTGTTCACTTTGCAGAAATGATACAGAACAGAATTATGGACCAAAATAAACATGCAAAAGTGACACAGACAGCAAAGAGAGAGGTTGATTTCTTCCTTGGGGTGATCCACCCAGCTTTACCAGGCATGAAGAACATAAGATTGTAACATCTTATGGCCCAGCAGGATCAGGACAAGGTCCATTTTGTCCAGCACCCTGTTCTCACAGTGGCTAACTAAATGCAAACAGAACCTGGGTGCAACAGCACTCTCCCCACCTGTGGTTTCCAGCAATTGGTATCCAGAGGGATACTGCCTCCGGCCGTGGAGGTAAAACTTAACCATTGTGCGTAGTAGCCATTGATAGCATTATCCTCCATGAATTTGTCTAGTCCTCTTTTAAAGCCATTATATTCACTATCAGTCACTATCTTCCCTGTCATAAGGTCTCAGATCTTTTTTTGTAAATCAAGGTTCTCAGATAACTGATTTTTTTTTCTGAATTCAACACTAAATCCCATACATTTGCTGTACTCAGAAACCCCATATATTTGGATGGTATCATTCGACACACACAGCCCTGAGATTTGCATCGTATGGACAGCCCCCGGCACTTCTTTGGCAGTGTTCCCTTTAAGTAGTAGCCAGACTGTTTTGCATATGAGACCTGATAATATCATTACATGTGTTGCATGGCCCTCAGCCCAAAATACTGCACTGATTTCAGCAGCAGCACCTTGCCCGGGCTTGCTTTTCCTGTTGCAAAAGCCAAAGTGATCCACTCGCAATGGGAAAATGTGAAAGTGACCAGCTTCCTAGAAAGACAAGTGGGTGTATACATAAGATATAGAGACATTTCTTGCAATTTAGCCCATTTCATGCCAACATAAGAGACTATAACCCAGGAATGAGGAGCCTGTGGTCCTCCAGACATTGTTGGACTCCATCTCCCATCAGTCCCAGCCAACATGGTCAATGGTCAGGGACGATGGGAGCTGTAGTCCATCTGGAGGGCCACAGATTCCCCATCCCTGTTATAACTTGTTTTTCTATTTGTCAGGAGCAGCTGGAATCTCTGTGTGGCTGCTCCTTGTGGTGAACTACTGAACTGCTTTCTCAGTGAAGAACCTGCCTGCCCTGGACTTGCTCTGCCTACCCAGGCTGGCTGTTGGACCCTTTTTTGATGGAAGGCACTATAAAGGGCTTCTGATTTCAATTTAGTCTTGCTTGAGCAACCTGGCCTTCTTGAGGTGTGTTCCTGTATCAGCTCTGTTTTGCTCTGACTTCTTGATCCCTGCCTCTCTGTTTGTATTTTGCTCCAAATTCTGGTGTCCCCATTTCTTGCAAGCTTGACATCACCACTGCTGGAGAAGCTGGCATCTGAAAGCAATCAGGCAGGGGAAAGGTGTAGCGTTTAGATGGCAGTGGTGGCTGATGCCTAGAGATTTCAGAGAATTTCAACAAAAAGAGAAAGGGGGCGGAAATTGTCAATGTTCGCTTGTTCATCCCATGTCTGGAACGGAAATCATTCCAGAGAATACAATCAGCTGGTGCTGCTTTCAGTCTGCAAACAATACATAATTGATTACGTTTCCCACTATTTGCATTGCATTTCCTCTGCACTGCAATGAACAGTATTTGTTAAAGTAATGTCCATACAACTTACATAACATGCATTTACTTACGTAAAATATGTGAATTACATAACTCAATTTTGCCACAGCAGAGAATGAGACAAATAATAATAATACAGGTTTTGGAGGAAGATGAACTGTAGTGGAACAGAAACTGCGCTGCATGCAACAAATACAGGGTGGAACATTGCCTTCTTATATCCCTCCTGGTATCCATTGGGACTGGTAGGGCAGAAGGCAGGGAGACCAACAGTGGGTGGAGTCAGAGCCCATGAGAGGCGGAGCCAACCAGTTCGAGCTTTGTCCCTATCCTCCTCCATGCTGAGTTGTACAGGGCAACACTGAGACTAAAGACCCACCCTGGGCTCCTTTGGGGAGGAAGGGCGGGATATAAATTAAGTAAATAAAGAGGAGGAAGCAGGCAGACAGGGTCACCTCCTGACCTGGATCTAAGTAAGAAGGCAGGCAGGCAGGGGCTGGCTGAGGGCAGAATGATGCAAGAATGGCAGTGCCGCATTCATCCTAATGGACCAGCTGCCACTGTTAGATGGTGAGTTGTCTTGGTTCCCAGTGTGCCCTGTAAATGTCAGGCGGCAGCACCACCACCAAGCACAAAAGCATCATCTTTCATCTCTTGTCTTTATTATTCCTCAAACTGCATGCTGCCACTTTGTCTCACTGGAATGCTCATTCACGTATTACTTTGCCAGTCTAGCGTTTTTCCCCGAGTGATTCATGGGCTCCTGAAAAGTCACAGCAATAAATCACCAGAGGCAGAAGCCAAAATAACCTTCCACTGGACTGACTTCAGCAATACCCGACAGCACACAAATAATACAAGCCATCCATCTAAGCTGAGAAATGGGACTTCGTGGTACACTTCTCTGGAGGGGCAAAAAAACTAAGGAGAGACCAAGCTAAGTGGCAAACCAAGTTGTCTAAGAACTTTGCTCTCCCGCCCATTCACCTTTCAGTACTTGCTATGGTGTTTTCCAACACAAATGTTTCCCATTGTCCTTTCTTGTGCCAGGCATATATAATTCAATCCTACTCTTCAGAAGTTTGTGCCACCCACAGAGCCCTAGTATCTGAACTAAGGATGGGCAAATATGTCAATTTTGGTTTCTCTGAATTCCTCATTTTTTCCAGTCTTAAGTTCAGCTGTACATGCAGTCAAGGATCCTGAGAAATATAGGCTCCCTGGCTGCATAGAGGGAGCCTATGATTCTATAGCATATACATGCACAGTGCCTGTTTACAGCTTTGGAAAAACATGTAGATGAAAGACACAATCCAATGGGTGCAATCATGCTCCTAGTTCCAAAGCTCTGTCCAGGCATTCATATTACCCCAGATTCATATTCCCACCCATATGCATTCCTCTGAATTAGGGACGGAAGGATCTGTCGACTTTGGTTCTCTCCACTTCTCATTTTTCCAATCTTAAATTCAGTTCTCCACATTTCTGCAGCAATTTTTCTTTAAAAGATCCTTATGAAAATTCTTGATTCTAGTGTGAGCATTTCCTAATAGCCATATTTTTCTATGCAGTTTTGACTAATGTAATGTACACATTTTTGCAAGCAATTTCTCCAGATATAATGCATTTTTGTTTGTTGTTTTCATTCATGCATTTGTTTTTATGCACATTTCCTCCTACTATATGGATTTTTGTAAGCATTGTTTGGAGAACTGCATTTCAAAATTTGGATACGTGTGAATTTCCAAGGATGCCTGTATTTTGGTTCTCATAATCAAGGCCGGCTCCAGGCATGCGGGGGCCCTTGGGCATCAGCTTGCCCTGGCCCCCCAGTGGGTGGGTGGGTGTGCGCGTGCATGCGTATGCGTGCATGTGTGCATGTGTGCATGCATGGGTTCCCGTGGCCCCCCACTGCCCCCTACCTGTCTAGTCTTTACCATTGACATTAATGAAGATGGCAGCCGCAGTTTCCCTAAGGGGAATGAAGCCTCCGCCGCCATCTTTGTTGATGGCACACGTGAGTGCTACGTGTGCACATCTCTGCCATCAGCTAAGATGGCAGCAGCGGCTTCAGTACCTTAGGGAAGCTGCGGCCACCATCTTCATTAAGGGCAATGCTAAAAAGCCGGCTGACAGGTAAGTGGGGGGCGTGGGGGGCACAGATCACAGAAGGGGAGCGCAGGGCCCCTCAGGAGCCCCTCAGGGGCTCCTGTAGCTCCGAGGCCCTCGGGCCAGTGCCCAACCTGGCCGCTCTTTAGAACTGGCCCTGCTCATAATGTTTTCAAAAGTATGAATTTGATAGATTCAGCTTTAAATGCTCTGAATAGGGCTGAACATCTTTTAATGAGATGAGCTATGCTAGTCGGGCAGTATAGAAATTCAACAAATAAATAAATAAAAATAAAATCAAGATACACTTTCTGAAGAATTAAAAGACAGATCTGATTCAGCAGGGAAAGTTCCCAAAGCAATGTGCAGAAAAGCTATGATCTGTCAAACCAATTTCCAAAACCACCTTCCCCATCCTATAGATGTTCTTAGACTTTAACTTCCATCACAGCCTCAGCCAGAGTGGCCAGTGGTCAGGGATGATAGGAGTTGTAATCCAGCGACATCTGGAGGGCACTAGGTTAGGGAAGTCTGCTCTAAGGGAAGGTCCTAGATTTTGGATCTAGTTGGGCCTAAAAGTTATTTTTGCTTCTGCTGTGTTGGAAGGTTCAAAGAGAAGTGTGCAACCATTGATGCATGCCTGGGTGGACTCTGACCTTCAGTGGTGCCACTTAACTTTTGTTTTGCTCTGAGAAGAGCTATTTATACATTGGACCCAGAATAGCTTCAAATATGTGTGTTGCTTAAATCCAGGATCTGTGGAGAGAAAATCCAAAATTCATTCTGTCCACTTAGCTGTCAAATATGATTGGTCTTGGGTTCTTATGACAGTTCTGGGTTGGGGGTTGGGGAAGAGATGCCATTTAGTACATGCATATCTTCCTTCCTATAATCATGTAATGGGAATGATCCTGAAAACAGCATGCAAATATTTATATGCATCCTTCTGTATAAGACCTTTGTGAACTGGTTCAAAATTCAAGATCACTTAACTGATTGTGCAAAACATTTTTTTTAAGTTATCTAATTGAAAATGAAAATGGGAACAATTAATTTAGGATCCACTTCTGTGAGCTGGGAGTAAGTCCTGTTGGACCCAAGGGGACTTATATCTGGGTAGGCATGTATAGGATTGGATTATTATGTTGCATAGTTTGGCCTTGTGTGTGTATTTTGCTTTAAAGAATAGCCACGTGTGTTTGAGGTAGGGATGGGTGAGAAATTAGATTCAGTTCATATTTATTTATTTATTAGATTTCTATTCCGTCCTTCCTCCCAGTAGGATTCAAACAAAATTTGCACTTTCCAAAACAATGTCAGAACCAAAACACAGCAACCCTTTGAAATTTGCACATATTTGAAATTTGCAATGCAGTTTGCCTACCAGACTATGTTTACAAAAATGCACGTTAGGGGAAAGTATATCTAAAAATGAGTATATGAGTGAAAATAACATACAAAAATGCGTTATATGATGAGAAAAGGCTTGCAGAAATGTGTACATTAGTCAAAACACCCTACCAAAAATGTGTTTATTAGGAGAAATGTGCACTAAAATGCTGAAGAATTTTCATTTTAAAAAAAAAAAAATCACAAATTGCTGCAGAAATGTGAAGAACTGGATTTAAGATATGAAAAATGAGAAACTGAGAGAACTGGAACTGGTAATACTTTCCATCCCTAGTTTGAGGTGGAGAAATCAAGACAGAATATGTGGCATGGGTAGAGGATTCTTAACTTCCTCCACCGATGCTGCACTCCTGACAGACCCACACATGTCCCAATGCCTGCTTCTCTTCCTCCCTCCCTATGGAGTGGTTTTCATGACCAGTGGGAGAGATGAGAAGCAGTGCCCATTCCACCAGCTCTGCTGAAAGACCAGATCCTCCACTCCTTTGGACTGTTTCAATCCCAGCTGGTCATTGAAAGAACTGCTGTTTAACTTTAAAGAGCTGGTGTCTGGGTTTCCTTTCCCCCCCTCTTCCCTCCCTATCCCCTTTTCCTCTTGTGCCATGTCTTTTAGATTGTAAGTGTTCAAGCACAGACTGCCTTGTTATAATTGAATGTAAGCCACTCTGAAAGCCTTTTTAACTGAAGAGGGTTTTTTTTAAAATGCTCTAAATAAATAAATCATACATACATGCATACTTTCATAAATAATCAGAACCATGGTAGAGGTGCAGTAGTACCGCTCCTCCTCTTTATGATGCTGATCCTGAACATCTTCCTCTTCCCTGTCACTGTTACAAATTACAAAATAAACACAGAGCACCAAACTACACACTTAAAAGAATGTATAATTTGGCCCGTAGACACCAGGCCAAGACTCTCTTTCAGAGGCCTTTTAGGTTTCCCTAATTAAACTCCTTTCTGCTGCTCCAACCAATGTGCTGCTAATTGTATGTAAGGGGCCTTTAAAAAACTTAATACTTACATTGTTTGGATTGGCCTTTGGAACCTAGGAAGCTGCCTTATACCGAGGCAGACCATTGGCCCATCTAGTTCAGCATTGTCAGCACTGACTGGCCACAGCTTCCCAGAGTTTTAGACAGGAGTCTCTCCCAGCCCTACCTGGCAATGCCAGGGGTTGCATCTGGGACCTTTTGAAGGCTAAGCAGATGTTCTACCACTGAGCTATGGCCCTTCCCCTTTGCTTAACAACGTAGCTCTTCGCTATGTATTTTTGTGTTGCTGAATTTGTTCAATGGTTGGGCATTGTTAATTGATTATTCTGAGTTGGAGTGTCTTGGAAGAATTGTACTTGTTTTGTTCTATAGTAAGGCCCCACTCATACGGCGGGTTACGTTCCAGGCCCCCACCTAAAAGCGAAACCTGCTGAAAAATGGAACTCCTTCAATAAAATGGCGTCTGACACCCGAAAAACACCATAAAAGCGGAACAAGCACCGTATGAGTGGGACCTTACTCTAATTTTAGCCACCATATTAGCGGAATGCCCAAAAGCAGGCCACCAAAAAGTGGGGCCCTACTGTATTTTTATTTCTGCTTCTTAGCTGCCTTCAGTCTCTTCAGAGGTGAGATTAACAACAACAACAACATACATACAATTTCTAGTCAGCAAGATGGGATGCAAAAATTTTAATAACTACACACACACACCTTAATTTCAATGGGAATTCACCCCCACCTTGCAATTTCTAATCATTTGATTAAACATCTAATCCATGTTTGTTCCCTATTGGACTCTGTAACAAGGGTGGACAGGCTTTGTCTTTGTCATATCTACTCTTGTTCTTTTACAAGAACCACAACAGCTATCAATGAGAGCCAGGTGCAAAGGACATACAGTTAGAAATAAAGATCAGAGTGCTTCTGTGCACATTCTGGGCCTGGGAATTTGCTTATCGTATGAAAACTGAGTATGAAGCTCAGTATGAGAACTCAGCTTGTGGACTTCCCATGGGCATCTGGTTGGGCAATGTGAGAACAGGATGCTGGACTAGATGGGCCTTTTGGCCTGAGCCAGCAGGGCTCTTCTCATGTTCTTAACTGAGCTCATACTCTGTTCATACAAATCGATTCCTGCTCAACTTTCTTTATTTCAGCAGCCTAATTTAGAGAAAAGACATTTTGTTGTGGCTATTAGAACCCCTCGAGATGTCCGGATGACCTGTTTATTGAGCATTCATCCTGATTTGCTTGCACAATGTTTATGCAGAGGTTGGATTGTATCCAGTCTTTATTGAGCTTCATTCTGATTTATTTGCAGGATGATTATACAGCAGTCCTGCATTCATCTCAGTGTGTTTGTGGGGTGTTTATATATCTTCCTTTTAGTTGGTCATCTGTCCCACACTCTTAAATGCATTTCCTCATCACTTTACAAACCACAAAAAGGCTGATACTTTTTTAAAGGGGAAGAGTTTAATTGTGCACTTTAATTGTGCAACACTTTAATTGTGCAAATCTAAAGTTCCAGTATGCACTTGCATCCCTCCCACAAAATAGTGACAGACGGGAGGCACCTTTAAAAACAATTGGGAGTCAACACCCCTTACTGATCTATAGCAAATCATCTAGAGATCTACTGGACCTTTCTTACAGAGGAACACATATTTGCACATCAAAATCTCCCTTCCAGCTCTCCTAAAAGAAACCCAACCCCGGGGTATTGTGTTGGAGTCTGTAGGAATTTCCAGGAAAATGTAGCTGTATTGTCTATGGCAAAAGTTTATTGATGCTGGTCTCTTGCTTATGGAACACACTGGTAGGGACCGCTGTTTGAAGGGGATATGTGCTACATTTCATTATGTACTCAGTGTGTATACATAAACAGCACCATAGATTTTTTTTCCTCCATGTTGTCTTTGACATAGAGGTTTACCATACAGTAAGAGATGGGTGAGAAATTAGATTCAGTTTGCATTTCAAGCCAAATCTATCAAATTCTCACTTTTCAAAACAATATGACAGCTGAAACTCACCCATCCTTCAAAATTCACTCATATTTGAATTTTGCAATGCAGCTCACCAACCTAACAATGTTTACAAAAATGCATATGTTAGGGGAAAGGGTGCATAAAAATGAATATAGGAGTGAAAATCATACATAAATGCATTATATGATGAGAAATGGCTTGCAAAAATGAGTACATGAGTTAAAACCACTTACAAAAATGTATTTATTAGGGGGGATTTGCACTAAAATGCCAGAGACTTTTCATGAGGATTTTTTTTAAATTGCAAATTGCTGCAGAAATGCTAAGAACTGGATTTAAGACTGGAAAAATGAGAAATGGAGAGAACCAAAATTGACAAATTTTTCCATCCCTACTCCAAGTTTTGGTGAACTATAGCTCCCATCACACTTGACCATTGGCCTTGCTGGCTTGGACTAATGGGAGTTGTAGTCTTAACAAAATCTGGAGGGCCAAATGTTTCCCATCTCCAATCTAACCCAACTGGGCCAATGATTCTTCAAACACACACATATAAGTTGGGCCAATAACCTTTCCTTTCCTTCCTTTTTTCTCTAGGTTTCCTCCCCCACCCCCACCCCAATTTTCTCATATTATCTTCTCTTTTGGCTTTTTTCACTCCATTAAGGTTTCGGGGAAAGGGCAATATTATAAAGTGGTTTGCTGAGCAGTTTGGTAACTTTGAACTGTTTTGAGCCAGTTCAGATTTATTTTAAAGAGAATCATACAGCAGCACTATATCCAGCAGTCAGTAACAGCGTGTTCTATAAGCAAGAAGCCAGTACCAATAATCTCTACTTAGACGGCACAACAATGTTTTCCTAGAAATTCCTACTGATTCCAACCCAATATTTAAAGACTGAGCTCATCTGAAGGAGATCTGGAAGAGAGATTTAGGCTGCAAGCCTAATTACTAGGGCAGGAGTTCCCAAACTACAAGCCATGGACCACCATTGGTCCACAGGCTTCAGATGGTCGGTGGCATGTCCACATTAAATATCTATATTGATTTTTAATTATATTTTTATTGCTTTCTTGTTTCTTGTATTTTATTTTATTGCATTACCATTTGAATTCTGTGGAATGCAAATGGTAAAATACAATGAAATAAAAGAAGCAGTACTGACACAATTAAAAATTATACAGCATCCAGCACAGCACATTTCCATTGGTACAACAGGAAAAGCACTATCAGGACAGGGAAAACCTTGCTTCAGTTGTCCATGCTCTGGTAACCTCTAAATTAGACTACTGCAATGCACTCTACGTGGGGCTGCCCTTGAAGACGGTTCGGAAACTGCAGCTCGTGCAAAATGCGGCGGCCAGACTGATAACTGGGACCAGGCGGTCCGAACATATAACACCGATTCTGGCCCGCCTGCACTGCTTGCCTATATGTTTCCGGGCTCTATTCAAGGTGCTGGTTTTAACCTATAAAGCCTTGTACGGCATGGGACCACAATACCTGATGGAACGCCTCTCCCGATATGAACCTACCTGCACACTGCGCTCAACATCGAAGGCCCTCCTCCGGGTGCCTACTCTGAAAGAAGCCCGGAAGGTGACAACAAGAAAAAGGGCCTTCTCAGTGGTGGCCCCTAAACTATGGAATATTCTTCCTGATGAGATACGCCTGGCGCCAACATTATTATCTTTTCGGCGTCAGATAAAAACCTTCCTCTTCTCCCAGGCATTTTCAGCATTTTCAGCATTTTAGTAGTATTTAATATGCATTTTAGTGTGTGTTTAATTATCTTTTAATTCTTGATATTTTTATCTTATTTTTAAACTGCTCAATGAGGTTTTAATTGTATGTCAGATGTTTTTTACTTGTTGTAAACCGCCCAGAGAGCTTCGGCTATGGGGCGGTATATAAATTGAATAAATAAATAAATAAAGCAATCATTAAGTGGTCCACCAAGACCATCAGCATTTTCATGTGGTCCATGGGGGGGGAAGCTGGGGAACAGGGCCAGTTCTAAAGGGCGGCCAGGTTGGGCACTGGCCTGAGTGCCCCAGAGCTACAGGAGCCCCTGAGGGGCCCTCCGCTCCCCTTCTGTGATCCGTGCCCCCCCACGCCCCCCACTTACCTGTCAGCTGGCTTTTTAACATTGCCCTTAATGAAGATGGTGGCTGCAGCTTCCCTAAGGGAAGTAGAAGCCGCTGCCACCATCTTAGTTGATGGCAGAGATGTGCGTGCACAGCACGCACGTGTGCCATCAACAAAGATGGCGGCGGAGGCTTCATTCCCCTTAGGGAAACCGTGGCCGCCATCTTCATTAAGGGCAATGGTAAAGATTAGACAGGTAGGTGGGCCGTGGGGGCCCGTACAGGGGGCCATGCGCATGAATGTATGCACGCATGCATGCACACGCGCACACACACACACACACACACTGGGGGGCTAGGGCAAGCTGATGCCAAAGGGCCCCTGCATTCCTGGAGCCAGCCCTGCTGGGGAATGAGTGTACTAGGGAGTTCGCCCCACTGAACAAAGTGGGGTTTGCTTCTGAGTAGGCAAAGCATGCATAGGATTCAACTGCTAGATATGTAAGCTTCTTTTTCTTTCTGGCAAAAGTATTAATCCAGGCATAACAGGGAATCCAACAGAGAATAAATAGAGAATTTTATGACCAGAGAACCAAATCACTAAAATCTGAGGGTTCAATAGAATTTTTTTTAAAAAAAACTGATTTGGTTCCAGTTCAGACACTAGCTTTAATGTATCCACTTGAACTGGTTCTGATTGGTTTTAAACAGCATGACAAAATTTTGACCCACTTCTTTGGAATCTAGATGGGTTCTGGCCCACCATGTTCCTGACTGGAAACCATTCCAGAAGAATAAAGTCCGGGGTAGAATCCGGATGAGATGGATTCTGTTACTAGGCATGTGTATTGGCTCTGTGTGAACCCCAAATCATCAGCAGAAGCAGGGGTGATTTGTGGGGGATCAGTGTCTTGACAGAGTGAAGCAGATCTCCCAGGGAGGATCAGAAACCACACAGAGCACCTCATGGTTCTTCATGACTGAGATTTTTTTTAAAAAAAAAACACTGCATAATGTGCATGTCTTACCAGAGAAAGACTATGTCTCATTTAGGGATCCGTTGGCCAGTGCCAGTTTGAAAGCATTCACTCAACCTAAGAGGCCAGTATTGATTCATTCTTTGCCCTCTAGCCACTGCGTTCACTGATCTGTTTTCCCCTTGCCAAAAAAAATGATATTAATATTGAAATTGTTAAAGGAAATATTGATAATGTTAAAGGAAATATTGATAATGTTAAAGGAAATGCCAGATGTGGGTGTATCCATGCACACACCATTCTTCATTCTCTTCCCAGGCAAGCAAGCAAGCATTATCACAGTTCAAGAACACATCCCACCAGTTACAAATCACTAGAGGAGGGTGCAGAGGAAGGCCAGGAAGGGGTGTGGCCTGAGAAGAGGGTGTGTGGCCTGGACAGAGTCCCGAGGGCTGGATAGGAGGTCTGGAGGTCTGCATTTGTCCCCTGAGCATGAGGTTCCCCACTCCTGCTCTAACCATAAGGGAAAGACCAGGATGGGGTGTGGATGTGGGTTAGGGTGGTGCTTTCCATAGACAACTTACAATCCATCAGGCAAACTTGTGGGGAGTGAGGACAATAGAGCTCCTGTGCAACTGACCTATCTCACATTCAATCAGAGGGGAATTTTTTTACCATGGATCTCAGATCACAGTGGTTTGGGGGAGGGATAAATAAATATAAACAAAGCCACATGGAAGAAAGTGAATCCCTTTTTCTCCCTTCCTCCAATCAACTTTAAAGGTGTATGACACAAAAGTCCTTGGACCTGTTTGTCTGCAATTTGACAGGTACCCAGGCACCTTTCTTAGGTCTGTAATTTTCAAGCCAATTGCCCACAAAATGCTATGGAAAATGAAGTGATTCCTTTTTGACACACCCCAAACTAATGGTTGCCCTTGCAGGGAAACCACAGCTGCTGTCCTCCTGAGATTTGGCAGAGTTCATGCCCTCAGAAGTGGTGCCATGGCTACAGATTTCATCCAATTCTCCCTAAATAGTTTTTTTAAGTTAGATGTGTTTCCTTTTTCTGAAAAATCAAGGTGTCCAGCTCTCAAACCCCTGGTTGTACTTGCCTATAAATTGGCGTACTTAATCCACTCTAGAGGGATTGTTATGCCTTCAAATTTCATCAACTTCTGCCAAAGGGAAATAAGTTACAGCCATTTTTCAATTCCCCATAATAGTGAATGGCAGAAAACAGCGATGTTTTAACAGAGCTACTTTGGACTCAACATACAAGTCAGATTGGACAGTCTATAGAGCAACTCAGGCTTCTTCTTTCCTGAAGTGAAAGATACAGATCTTAACTGAATCCCGAGGCCAGTGCACACCACTAATTGTTATGATTCCTACTATGCAACACAGATCAAGGGTGCATTTTTTCCTAGCTTCATAAGGACTGGCACTTGGAGAACTGAGATTGCTATCAATATGATGGTGCTCAGTTCATAATACTACCAAAAATTATTAACTAGACCAGTAATTACAAACCTTTGGCAATATTGTTAACAGAAGCAAGAAAGCTGAATGTGGCAAACCTTGAACTTATCGAGCAAGGCAATTCTTCAGAACTTATTTTCACTTTTACTTAGATGAGGATCATTGATAAAGGAATCCCAGCAGGAACCATTATATTTATAGGTCATATCTTTTATCCACTGTCTCATTGGAATTCTGAACACACTGAAAAGTAGTTGAAGAACATGATCTGAACTAGTATGATGTTTTTGATTGCAAAATCAGCCACCCTCTGTTTTGCCTGCCTCGCTAATGACCGGGGGAGTGGAGAGAGGAAGGTCCTTTCTTCCTACTCTCAAAATAATCTATTTATTGAACAATTTATTTTGTACTAGTTACCAGTTTGGGGTTTAGGAGTTTGCTTCCAGCTGTCATCCAGACAAGCAAGTGATTTTAGGTTTGGGCTCAGTGTTGGTTCATGGGGGGAAAGCACTGTTTGGGAGTGGGGGTGTTCAGGTTTGGATCAACTCTCTACGTGTTGGGTTTTAGACTTATACACAAAGTTAATTGCACCTAGAACGTCACAGATCACTAAATCAAGAGCCTGGTGAATGCCATGACGTGTAGGTTCCTCTGAGAAAGTTTCAAGTGTTCCTGGATACGCTTTTCACAATGCTTGATCTTTTGTGCCAGCTCTGTGCCCTGTGTAATCTGTAACCAGGATTCATTAGAGTTCCCCCTGTTCCAGTTCCATTCAGCTAGGAGAAAAACAATCTGTCACTCCCAGGCTGCAAACAACATGGGAGTTATTTTGTTTTTTGTTGTTTTGCTTTGAAAATGAAACTGCTTCTCTTGTGTGTATTATTTTATAGGCTAACTTAGCAAAAGGACATTTCCCACTTTGCAAACAACGCTTGCAAAGGCAAACATCAGCAATCCTGATACAGACACATCTGAACAGATATCATGTAGAACAGATATCATAAACACTGACTGATAAGATCCATCCTAAAGTCATATATTACATAATTCCCTTATACAAAATAAGGGTTTAGGATGGACCTTATCTGTTTGTATTTAGCAAATCTGTGTGTGTGTGTGTGTGCCTATGCTTGCATGTGTGCATGCACAACACAGAGAAAAATACACACACACACATATTAGAGATGGGGAACCTCAGGCCCAGGGATGAAATGGGGTCCTCCAGGTCTCTCTTTCTGTCCCTTGCAATCTACTCAGGCCATATCACTCACCAGGACTGTTCTGTACCCTCTTTCATAAGAACTTATTATAGGGTTGGAAAAGGTTCAGAAAAGAGCAACCAGAATGATCAAGGGGATGGAATGACTTCCCTATGAGGAAAGGTTGCAGCATTTTGGACTTTTTAGTTTAGAGAAAAGACGAGTAAGAGGTGACATGACAGAAGTTTATGAAAATTATGCATGGCATGAAGCGAGTGAATGGAGGAAAGTTTTTCTTCCTCTCTGATAATGCTGCAGCTTGTGGACATCCAATGAAGCAGAGTGTTGGAAGATTCAGGACAGACAAAAGAAAGTGCTTCTTCTCACAGTGCATGGTTAAGCTATGGAATTCACTCCCGGAAGGGCAGCGATGGCCACCAACGTGGAAGGCTTTAAAAGAGGATTAGACAAACTCATGGAGGAGAAGGCTATCGATGGCTACTAACACTGATGGCTATGCTCTCCCTCCATGATAGGAGGCAGTATGCGTCCAAATACTGGTTGCTAGAAACCACAGGAGGGGCGAGTGCTCTAACACTCAGGTCCTGCTTGTGAGCTTCCCATAGGCATCTGGTTGGTCACTGTGAGAACAGGATGCTGGACTAGATGGGCCACTGGCCTGATCCAGCCAGCTCTTCTTATGTTCAGTATACCTCTGAATAGCAGTTGCTGGGGAGCACAAGTAGGGAGAGTGCTGTTGCTCTCATGTCCTCCTTGAGGGCTTCCCATAGGCAACTGATTGGCCTCTATGAGAAGAGGATGTGGTCTTTGGTCTCATCCAGCAGGGCTCTTATTTCTTAACCTCTGACTATTCTGTGGCTAGAATGCCGCCTACTGTACAAAGGTAAGAGCCATCTCCTTTCCTCTAGCCTGCCCACCACTGTCATGTGGCCCCCAGATCATTGCCCAGGAAGGAATGTGGCCCTCTGACTGAAAAAAGTTCCCCAAATCCTGATACACACATACACATATAAGAATAAGACTGAACAGAGATGGTCATGCCATTTCACTACCCCATTAATGGATGACATTCCAATTAATGGGGCGGGGGGATTTTGAGTGTGAGGGGAAGTGTTTTGTCAATGCGCATGCTCATATCATTCATGTAGAATGAACTGAAAGAGTTCTCCCATTTCAAATTTAATTCTAGAATTTATAGTTAAACTGGGGCCCAGGTAGAGTTCAGTACAAGACAGAGTGAACCCATGGAACGATACAGGAATGGTACATTTCTCTCCTTCCTAATCCCACAAGTATTCCTAGGTGCCCCAGGAACTTCTCTCCACAACGTGTGAAACAATATGCTACATTAAGCTCAGTAGTAGAGCATCTACTTTGCAGAAGATCTAGTGTTCAGTCCCTGGCATTTCAAGGTAGGACTCCTGCCTGAAACCCTGCAGAGCTGCTGTCAGTCAGCACAGTCCAGGGGTTCCCAACCTGTGGTCCGTGGAGCATCAGCAATCCACGAGCTTTATTCAGGTGGTCCACAGCATGTCTAAAGATCAGTAGGAGCAGCAGCTGTGAACAGTGGGCACAGCAACTGGTCTGTCCTTTTTAGAACCCAGCAGTCCAATCTGCCTGCCAAGGTAACTAGGACAGACCAGAAATGATGGGGAAAGGTGGCATGTGGACAAGAAACTGTGGAATTTAGATTTTAGCCTAATAAAATGCAATACCTAAGAAGCAAATTAAAAATCATGCTGCATCTAGCACAGCTACAACAAGCTAACTGTTTTCTGAAAACTGTTTTGTTACACTTTTGTATTAGAATGTTATGTTATTAATTTGATACGTTATTAATTTGATATGTTTTAATTGATAGCCTGTTTTATGATGACTTTAAATGGGATAATGTTTAGGTAATCAATTGGAGTTATTGTTGGATTGTTATGTCTTGAAATGATTTGAAACAATTGTTATGCTTTTGAAATGATTGTTATTGATGTAGTGATTTGCATTTTTGTGCTATTTTGTGCTCACAGCCACTTTGAGCATATTTATATGGAAAAGTGGGATATAAAGTCATGTAATAAATAAATAAATAAATAACAACAGGAAGAAAAATCATTAAGTGGTCCGCCAAGACTATCAAGCCATTTTCAAGTGGTCCATGTAGAAAAACGTTGGGGAACCCCACGCATACACAATACTGAGCTAGATGGTCCCACCATCTGACTCACTATAAGGCAATGTCCTGGCTGGTGTGTTTGGCTGCACTTCCATAGCATGGTTATCAGCTTATCTTTTGAGTCAAGAATCCAAGGTCTTCTCCCTGATGCCAGGCTAACAGGTGTCATTCCTCTATCTATAGTCCCAGGCTATGGTCTGAAGGCACACGAGGCCAGCACTCTGCTGAAGGTGAGCAGGGTCAGGTCTGGTCAGTGCCTGGATGGGAGACTACCTGGGAACCATATGTAAGCCGCCTTAGGTTTCTATCATGAAAAGAAAGGCGGGGTAGAAATGTACTAAATAAATAAATATCTATACAGAAGAAGCAGTCAGTCTCAGCTCACAGCCAAGCCACAGAAGCGACAACAACAATAGCATCTGAACGGTGGTCTTGGGGCAAACTGGCATACTTTCAAAGGTGACACAAACAGAAAAGCAGCCGTGGCAGAAATCACTGGGCTGGGCAACGGTTTGTTTCAACTTGCCTGCCGTCTCTTCTTCTCAGCCGCCCCTAATCCTGGAATGGCAGATCAGTCACGGTCTCCCAGTGAGCAATGTGTCAGGCTTCTCACATCGCAAGATAAGGAGGAGAAAGCAGAGCCTTATATGGAAATAAACGTTGCCTTTCCATTTGTGGACAGCACATAATTGGGAACGTAGAAAGGTATCCGATACCAAGTGATACTATTTATCCATCTGACCAAATATTGTCTGTTTGAGGGATTGGGAAGCTGAATGCGGGTGCAATCCATGGTACAATTCATGACCTCTCCAGGTTGGGCTGAGAGAGACCCCAGTCTGAAACATCTGCTCTGCGTAGACAGTATTGAGCAAAATGGACCGGTGGTCTGACCTAGAATAAGGCAGCTTCCTATGTCCCAGAGCATAACTTGGTTATAATGCACCTGTCTATCTAACTGGCAAACCTACAGCAGGGTATAAGAATGTACAAATAGGTGAAGATAAAGGAGAAGGATTGTAGCTGCCTAGAGTAGAATTTAGGGGTTACAAGACATTGATTTTGCCGCAACGAACTTAGACTGTGAGTACAGCAGTCACCTTCAGCAAAGTGTTTCCATTGGCCACACCTGGAGGGAGAATAGGTTGTTCTGCTGATCAGTTGCGACATCTTTCTGAAGGGATTTTTTTTTTAAAAAAAAATGCACTCAAGCTGATCCCACCAGGTTTTACAGTAAAAAGAGGTGGGGTTTGATCAGCGTTATGTGCCCTCATTTTCAGAAAAGAAGGATGGAGACGCACTGGAACCGACAGAACAGTGAGTGTGTCCCTATCTTTAGAGCGAGAAGACAGAAAGCAGGTTGGGGAGGGAGAAGGGGCAAAGGCTTTTGAACAAGTTGAGATAAAATCAGAAAGTGGAAGAGGAAAGAAAGGTGCTGTGGGAAGAGACAACAGGAACGATTTAATGCTTCTCTTGTAAAGTGCGGTTGCACATGACATTATTTTCAGCATAGGTCTTCGTAACTCTGGCTACTGCGGGTGCCAGAGCACACAAGGCTGAGACATAGGAGGAGATCCCAAAATAGGTGCGTGGACTAGGGATGGAATGATCTGTCAATTTCCATCCTCTGTTCCTCATTTTTCCTGTCTTATATTCAGTTCTTCACATTTCTGCCGCAATTTGCAGATGTTGTTTTTTTAAAAAATGCTCATGAAGATTCTCCAGCATTTTAGTGTGAATTTCTCCTAATATATTTTTGTATGTAGTTTTGACTAATGTACACACTTTTTGCAAGCGATTTCTCATAACATGATGCACTTTTTAATGTTATTTTCACTAATATATTCATGTTTACACACACTTTCCCCTAACCCTGTGCATTTTTGTAAACGTTTGGTTTGGAGAACTGCATAGCAAATTTTAGATGAGTGCAAATTTCAAAGGATGGCTGTGTTTCAATTCTCATATTGTTTCAAAAAGTGCAAATTTGATCGATTCAACTTTAAATGTGAACTGAATCACATTTTCCCCCCATCCCTAGCATGGACCCTCAGAAATAGAGTCACCACCAACATGGCAAATAGTAGGTCCAGTTACCTACTCATAATTATTATTTATTTCATTTATTTATACAATTCATGTCCCACCCTTCCTCCCAAAGAAGCCCTGGAATCCAGTCCCAGGATGGTTTGCACTTACTTAAGCAGTGGGCACACTGGTTGCCTACAGCAAAGTGTTTCCATTGGTTACACCTGGAGGGGCAATGAGTTGATCTGCAAATCATTTGTCTGAAGCTGAATTTTAAAAAGAAAACAACACTCAAGCTGATCCCACCAGGATTTAGAGTAAAAAAGGGTGGAGTTTTACTAGTGTCATGTGCCCCCATCTTGAGAAAAGAGAGTGGAGACGCACTGGAATCACCACAATAGTGTGTCTCTACCCTTAGTCCTGTTCTTCCAGTCATATCCATGGAATGGATGGGGACAGAGGTGCTCCCAGTCAGTAGAACTGCTAATCTGAAGCCAGGATTCAGCTTGTTTTGTATGGCATAGTACAGGCCTTGAAAGGCAGGTTCAGAGATGTGGGGTACTCCTAGTTGCAGCCAGGTACCTGGATTTTCAAGTGATGACTGTGACCAAGAGCACCTTTAGGAGTTTACCTTACACCATTGGTCCATCCAGCTGAGTTTTGTCTACAGTGACTGGCAGTAGCTCTCCATGGTTTCAGGCAAGGGACATTCCCAGCTCTACCTGGAGATACCGGGGATTGAATTTGGCAATTTCTGCACATAATCCATGTGCTGTGCCACTGAGCTTAAGCCCTTTCCTAGGCTTATGGTGGTGTATCAGTTGTGTCCATTTCTAGCAACTGCAGATCTGATCCCTGTGACTCTTGTTTTGGTTACACTGTGATACTGCAATGCTCTCTATATAGGGCTGCTGTAGAAAATGATCTGGACATTCCAATTGCTGCAACTAAGTTGAATGTTGGAAGATTCAGGAGAGACAAAAGAAAGTATTTTGTCACCCAGCTCATAGTTAAACTATGGGATTTGCTCAGAGAAGGTGTAGTGATGGCCACCAACTTGGATGGCTTCCAAGTGGAACTAGACAAATTCATGGAGCGTAAGGTTATCAGTGGCTACTAGACTTAGGGATGAAAAGTTCTGTACATTTCAGTTCTCTCAGTTTCTAATTTTTCCAATCTTAAATTTGATTCTTCACATTTCTGCAGCAATTTGAAAATTCTCCAGCATCTTAGAAATAAACACATTTTGGTGAGCAGTTTTGACTAATGTCCACATTTTTGCAAGCAATTTCTCATCATATAATGCATTTTATATGTTATTTTCCCCTCATATATTCATTTCTATGGACCCATTACATATGCATATTTGTAAACATTGTTTGGCTGGCAAACTGCATTACTAAATTGGGACAAGTGTGAATTTTGAAGGATGGCTGTGTTATGGTTCTCATATCGTTTCGTAAAGTGCAAATTTGATAGATTTGGCTTGAAATGTGAACTGAATTGAATTTCTCCCCCATCTGTACTACCACCTATGATACCTCCAGGGTGAGAGACACCATGCCTTTACATACCAATAATTAGGGAACAACAGAAGGAGAAGCCTTTTTCACTCATGTCCTCTTGCAGGCTTACCAGAGGCACCTGGCTGGCCACTTTGGGAAATAGGATGCTGGACTAAATAGGCCTATGGTCTGATCCAGGAGTTATCTTCTTATTCTAGTTCAGTTCCCAGCATTCCCCAGTCTTAAAAGGACCAGACAGCAGGAGATGATGCTTAGTATACACTCCTATCCATGGCACCATCTTTTTTCAGAGATGATGCGTAAGAACATTGCCTTAGACCTTGCAGAGCTTATTAAGCTCTGTATATTGGGCTAGGCCAAGTGTGCAGAACTTTTAGATGTTGCTGAACTACTATCAGTCCTACCCATCATGACCAATGGCCAGGGATGATGGGAGTTGTAATTCATCAATATCTGGGGGACCAAAGGTTCCCCACACCTGGCCCAGATGCACATATAGTCTGGCTCAGTATAAGGCAACTTTCTATGTTTCTGTGTTTAAAAGAGACCACATCATGCTGCTTGCTAACCTGAGAGCATGTATCCATGTGTTACAGCTAAAGAGAAAAAAAATCCCACCCACTTCAAGGTCTGAAGACAAAGCTTGATATGCATACTTGTAATTTCATTGACCCTGGAGGGCTTGGCAGGAAAAAAAACACTCTCCCAGTTGGGTTTCAGCAACATTACCTGGCTGGAAGGATTGTTTGCTAATTAGCCTGGCATGTGCATTGCTGAACTGCTGGAATGTTTGGAGACTGCACTGCTGATCCAAGTAACTGAGTGCAGAAGGAATGAGAGAGCCACCCCTCAGACTTTTTGCCCTCCATTCCTTTCAATAGTTTGTTTTGCCGTTTTGTTGCTATACATAACACTGCACTGTGTCTGCAAAAGAAAAAAAAATCCTTTGATTCTATGCTGTGCCATGAGCTAATGCACCATGTATGGATTGTGTGCTGTTTCGATGCCAAGGTATGACAGGCGCTGGATGGCGGTTCTCAGATTTTGTACCTTCAGGGAATACTCTGTCAGCCAAGTAACCCCCTGAGCATCTTCCATGAAATTAGGCCTGGCGTTGCATGCAACATCCTTGGGTAGCTACTGGAGAGTCAGCTAGTGCTGTGCCAAAACCCACCCTCCAATTTCTTAACAGTTTTCTTCCCCTGCAAACTACAGCTCCCAGGATTCTTTGGGGAGAAGCCATGACTCTTTAAAGTAGAATAATAGTAGAATAAATGTATGATGTGAATGTGGTCTAGGATACATGAACATGGAACTGAATGGACTCTGTTCAGTTCAGCTGTTCATTTGTTCCACAATAGGAATGTGTGTTCCCTATTCAACAGGCATACTTCATGATGCTGGGGAAGGCAGGGTGTGTGTGTGACTGACGCATGCACTTGGCATTCCGAGCTGACAGTGTTCACATCATCTCTTAGCAGGGGCAAGGGGTTTTATGAGACTCATCATTACCGAGACAAATATTACTTTTGGATATTGACTCACTTGATGAGTTGATCAGTGCTTTATTGTAGCCTCTGGTTAGAGCAATCTTTATGGCATTCAGAAGAACTTAACCATTAACATGCTATTAGGAAGAAGCACCATCGCAGATGGTTGAGTTATTGAAGGTCAAAGATAGTTCTCTAAATTGCTCTACTTCCCACCCATCACCCTTCAAACACACCTGTAAACTTGGCTGCAGGGAGATTGTTCAGTTTTAATAATGAACCCGGGGAGATAACTATGGGAGAAGATTGCATTTTAATCATTAAAATGAAATGCAATCAGGCAAGTTCTCCAGCCGTATAAAGGAAAATACACTATTAGGGTGACTTATTGCACCAGTTAATACATGCTGCAGACACTGCATTCTTTTGAACAGTTGCTACAACTTCTGGAGAGGCTATCAAGAAGTCTGGCCCAACTTATTTGAGGGCAGTTTTGGGGCTGATACAAGGATCAGTCCAGGGCAGTAGCCCAACATTTTTGGGTGAGGAGGTGAGGATCATTGCAGAACAGCCGGAACAAACTAGCCAAGATGGCTGTGCTCTACCTCTACTGTTGGAGGCAGTATGTTTCTGAATACCAGTTGCTGAGAATTGTAAGTGGGGAGAATGTTGTTGCACTCAGATTCTACTTGCAGGCTTTCCATCCACATGGGGTTGATCACTGTGAGAACAGGATGCTGTTCTCCTGTTAGAAGGATGTGGACCTTTGCCTGATCCAGCAAGACTCTTCTTATCTTAAAAATACAGTGAACGATATTAAAGCTATAGCATTGCATATATGACTACTTTCAATGAGCAGTTGAGCAGTTTGAGTCGAACAAGCAGGACCTGCAACAAAATACTGCAGTATGAAGTGTTCCCTGTCCCAGATTTCAGCTGCTATTCCTCTTCTCTCATGGTTTTATACCCCCCCGGGGGGTTGAGTAATTCAGTGAACATGTAATATTTCTTGTAAACCTCGTGGAGGTTTTCTTACAATCAAGTGGTACATACATGTTGTTAAATAAATAAATAAAATAAAATGCATGGGATCTAGTAGGCGAATAGCTTTGTAAAGTTTATCATACAGTGCCTTCCAGAATGGAAGAAACAACATCTGGGAAATGGCGAGAGAAGGAACTGATCAGACTTTGCCAAGGAGATAATAGAAGTGCCACATTAAGAAAGCCCTATCTCTGGTTAGTACTACTTATCAATTGGCTTCTAGTTAATGATGGACAAGACTAATGTGTGCACACACAGGCAAGGATCCCTTGCTGGACCTTCTCCAATCATTCTTGTCACCACCAGAAGAAACAACCAACAGAACAAGCAGCCTTCCCTCTCTGATGCTTGCTATCTTTCCCCACCACCACCCCACCCTAGTGCTATTCCTTATACGGTAAGCATGGAGACATTACTTTCACTTTTAGCAGGTGCTTGTCTGCAGCATTTTTTTCTTTATACATCTGGATGAAATGCTTCAGGCATCCCTGCTTCAACGTGTGCTGCCTCCTGCAGATCTCTGACAAGCTCAAAATCCCTCTGAGGCCCCCAACTGGCTTGGGATTCATCAGAATCCTATCCATATCTCCAATATGCATGCATGCATGCATGTTGAAGATTTACACCCTGCCTTTCAATCAAATCATCCTCAAGTCTGCTCAAGGTAGATTTTAAAATACAAAATGAAATAAAATATAAATCACCTACTCACACATATGCGTACAATACAGCAGGCCTCTGGCTGATGAACAGGGACAAAGGGTGTATCCCTTCAGCTCTGCAGTCCCAGGTAACTGTCAATTGGCACAATGTTCTTTCATGCAGGGAGAGAGGGAAGCAACCCCCCTGAATATCTGCTCCTTTTCCAGCAAATGGATGGGGCTAATCTAGTCTTCCCCTTCACATTATATTTTTCTCGGAAGGCAGAGGGGGGTGCAGTTTCCCCATTGCCGTTAGCCTCCATATAGTTATAGTCACATTCACACCATACATTGAAAGCATTTCCACACCACTTTAACAGCCCCAGCTCCCTCCAAAGAATCCTGGGACATGTATTTTGTTAAGGATGTTGAGAGTTGTCAGGAGACCCTTAACAAACCACAGTTCCCAGAATTCTTCGGGGAAAACCATTACTGTTAAGAGTGATATGAGGGTGCTTTATATGTCTGGTGTGGATGTGAGCTTACTCTCTATAAGTAAGACCTGTTTTGGATGAGGTTGCACGCCCCTGGAAGGAGAAGGTTCGTGTCTTGGGGGTATTCCTCAATCCAGCATTGTCACTGAAGACTCAGGTGGCCTCGGGGGTTAGAGTGCCTATTTCCAGCTCCATTTGGTTAACCAGCTACAGCCTCTTTTGGACAGAGATGACTTGGCAACAGTACTCCATGGTCTGGTAACTTCCAGACTGGATTATTGCAATGCACTCGGAAACTTCAACTGGTCCAAAATGTAGAGGCCAGATTACTGGCTGGGCTTCCTTTTAGAACTCATATAACCCCTATTTTAAAAAGTTGCATTGACTGCCAGCTCATTTCTGGGCACAATTCAAGGTGTTCACGTTAGCATTCAAAACCCTAAACAATTTAGGCCCTAAACATCTCCTTTCCTACAAACCCTCGGGTGTTGAGATCAGCAAAGGGGGCCTTCTTGGTAGTTCCGTCACCCTCAGATGTTGGGGGAATGGTGACCCTAGAGGGGGCTTTCTCTGTGGCAGCCCCTGTGGAATTCCGTCCTTACTGAGGTGCATCTGGCACTGTGGCTGTAAACTTTCGGCGAATGCTAAAAACACACCTCTTTAACTCAGCCATCGGCTCCTGAGATGTATGTTTTCAGAACCCACCCCATTGTTGTAATTGAAATGTGTTCTAATTTTTTAATATTGTATTTTAGATTTTGTAACCCGCCCTGAGACCTATTGGTGAAGGGCAGGCAATAAACAGCAATAATAATAATAATAATAATAATAATAATAATAATAATAATAATAATAATAATAATAATAATAATAATAATATGGTGCCTCAATACTCTTTTATTTGGGCTGGAATGGACTAAAATGGATGCCTCTCTGAACTGGACATATGAGGATCACAAACTTGTATGAATCACAAACTTACACGTTTTAATCGACCTATTTGTGAATCCACTACAAGAATGCAATTCTGTACTTGTGTGTTCAGAAAAGGAATCCCACTTCAAGTTCAATAACGCTTACTTTCTGGTAAACAGGTATAGAACTGCAGCCTCAAATTTATATCATGGATTGTTTGGTTGAACACAGTGGCTAAACACTGGCACCATTTCTTCAAACTGGGCTGGAGATTTCAGCACAACACTTAACTCCAGAGCCAAAACTTAACTGGTGAGATCCTGTAGAAGCAAAAGCCACCAGAGTTTCTTGACCATCATGGTCATTTCATTGTCTTGAATCAGAGACACTTCTGTGGAACCCACCAGTCTCTGCCACCATTGCGACTTCTATCTGTGGCACTCCTACTCCATACTCTAAAGCAGGAGAACACCCAGGGTCCCAGGGTCTGGTCTGAAGGCACTTGAGGCCACCATTTTGCAGATCTGAGTCTGGTCAGTGCCTGGACAGGTGACTGTCGGGAAACCACGTTTTCTGCCTGAGATTCCATGATGTAGGAAATGTGGGGTGGCAATGCTATACCAACAATCAATCAACTATTTGCTTTTGGTTTTCATTTATTACAAATTAAAGCTTGTATTTTACAATGTTTTAAAAAAGCTAAAAAAATAAATATATGTACATTTGTATTCGAACACTGGGATGTTACATTGAGTGTGCATACAAATATGGATGGAGGTGCATTGTGGGCAGGGACGTTTACAGCAGTCACTTAAGTTGCATAGATCTAATATTGCACAGGTAAAGGCTGGCATTGTCCTTTCTACACAAGATTTCTACTTCCCCAAACATGATGGCAGCAGATCCTTTGACACTAACAAAATCTTCTCAAGTGCAAATACAAAATAGATCTATTGTTATTTTTGTTGCTGTTACACTGTGATCTAAGATTCACATGTAACATACACATCAAAATAATTTCCCAAACCCCTCTTTACCATAAGATTTAAAGCAGCTTTATGAAAAGAGTATTTTGCTCATGCACAAGTTACAACAGAGACATCCCAACATCAACAGGCAGACATTAAACCATAACACAACAATAATGAACTGTCTACAGCATCCAGACTGTAAATCCCAAAATGCATTTATTTGGAGCACTGATGCATTTGCAGTAACTAGATGTGGGTATTTTGTTCTCCACGCTTTGTAACAGAAGCTACAGCGCAAGAGGAAAGTAAGTAAAGTGTCCTGTGCTTTAGGCATACAGGGGATTCTGTTAAACCAGGAGCTGAATTGTTTTCTTCCCATAGGATCATAGAAATGCAATAATGATATTTGACATGG
This sequence comes from Rhineura floridana, assembly GCF_030035675.1. NCBI lineage: Eukaryota > Metazoa > Chordata > Lepidosauria > Squamata > Rhineuridae > Rhineura > Rhineura floridana. The sequence goes on along the minus strand of NC_084494.1, from coordinate 22,629,145 downwards.
GTAGAAGCCATGTGTCAGGGGACCTGAATTGTTCCAGAAGATTTTGCCTACTGATTGTCTTTATCCCTCCCCCAGTGGCCTGAAAATGTATATTATTGAAGCATATCAGTTCCTTGATAAATCTATGCCCTAAACAGGCCCATTAGACAGACCAAGAACAGAGCTATGTATTTGGGGGCAGGAGGAATCATATGGTAGTCTTAAGACTCAAGTATGTTCTTATACTATGTACAGGGTTGCATTTTTTTTAAAAAAAAGTCTCTTGTAAAATGCTCCTTTGCATGCAGAAAGGTGGTACATCAGCCATAAAGATTCTATCCTAGCTCAAATATGCTACTTTCCTAGATGCAGGACACCTTTTCTAAGGAGGAAGCATTAAGCCACAGTTTGGAATGATATGGTTCCACAAGAATGTACTCTATGACAGCCTTTCCCAACCTTTGGGTCCACAGATGTTGCTGGGCTACAACTCCTATCAGCTCCAGCCAGCATGGCCAATGATCAGGAATTATGAGAACTGTAATCCAGCAACATCTGGGGACCCAAAGGAAGGGAAAGGCTGAATATATCAGTCATTTCTTACTCAGAAACCTAGCAGAAAAGACTTTTCCTTCTCTTGCCTACACCCATTAGCTTCTGGCACTGCATTCCTGCACTTCAAAAAGCTAAGGATGAATTCATACTGGATGTTTCTTAAAAGTGTAGTGTATGACCTGTCTAGGTGGAGAGCCTGCAGTCTTCTAGATGTTGCTGGACTCCAACTCCCATCAGCCCCAGCCATCATGGCCAATGCTCAGGGATAATTGGAGCTGTAATCAACCAATATCTGGAGGGCCACAAGTTCTCCACCCCATCCTAACTATAAGGTGGCCAGTTGCTTCACTGAATGCAGTTGCCTGTCATCAAACCTGTACTTCTTTAGATTTCCAAACAGTTATGAGAACATGATAATGGTTGCCTCACTGTGTATCCCAAAGTTACGAATGACAGATTCCCCATGTGATTTGAACTACCCAATCAAGTACATTTTTAAGTGACGGTGCTGTTCATATGGGTCCACTCAAAGGAAGCTACAGTAGCTTTGCCAGAAGCATTCTAACCCATCAATAATATATATCCAAAGGACATTATGAGACATTAACTCCACAACCAAGTCACCTAATATGAGCAACTTGGCTCAACATTACAATGCACTGGTGTCTCCATCTCCCTCATCCTGACTCAAGGGCTGGCTCAGGAGGAAGATTGTGCAAACACAACCCCAACACTCATGGAAGAGATCCTGGCCTAGTTCAGAGGACAAAACTGGCTTGTGATGAATATGAATTGAAATAGAAAGGATCACTGTGCAGCGAAGCACATGGCAAGATAGTCATGCATCTGGCTTATCGTTGAACCTCCCCCAGCCCCCCCTTTATAGTGCCACTGCAAAGACTGTGAGAGCAAGATGAGGAGTGGTATAGGAAATGTGGCCTGAACAGCAAGTTGGTCATGTAGTCAAGCAATGGCTCGGCCTCTTTAGCGCCTGCTACTGTCCTCTACTGTGGATCCACTCAACCCAAGTTCCTCATTGTCCCTCACTGTAGGCACATTTGTAAGACACATTTAAAGGAAGTTAAGCCATCACAGCTCCAAATAAGAACCCATGGGGACTTTAGTTGAAGAGGGGCATTAGCTATAGAAATAGTTGGCTCTGCCAGTCATTGGTTTTGGCTCCACCTCCCGTTGGCCTCCCTTCCTTCCACCCTACCAATCCCAATGGGCACCAGCCACCACTGATCAATGAACGTATTTTTTTTCAGGGAGAGGGGGTGCTACCAAAAACAGGATTGTAGCAAATTCATTACCAGAGATGAGGACGTTGTTTCAACACACATCTTATCCTGTTATACAGGACAGCAGAAGTTGATCTCTGCCAGACAACGAGAATCAGAGTCAAAGAAGAAGGGAGCAGTCAGTAAACCAGCCAAAGCACGTTTAAAGTCAAATGTCCGAAAAAGAAGAAGCAAACTAGACAAGGTCCTGAGGTAGAGGTGTCTGACATGACCACATTCAGAGCTGCACATGGCAGTGGAGTCCATAACTGCATTTGCCTTGCTCTCCTTGCATTTGCCTTAGCAGCTTACACAGACATCTGTTATGAAGTCCTGTTGGTATCCAAATCCTCTCTCTCTCTCGATCCAACAAGCTGGACAAGCCTGCCCGAGGTACCAAGGAACAGGAGAAAGGAGAGGCCATTGTCTCTTTAGGATCATCTCTGGAGTACTAAGGGGGCTGTGCTGCCGCTGCCACTCTTCTTTCACCTTTCACTGGCTGTTGTTTTGTTGGATTTCCCTCCATCTCCTTCAACGGGCTTCCACTCGTTTGACTTCCCACAGAGCAGGAGCTTCTTTGCAGCTGCAGAACTCTGGGTGCTTAAGGCAAAGGGCATGTGTAAGTCCCTTCTTCCCACTTTGTCTTCCAGATGTTCTTCTCCCCATGCAAGTGCTGGTAGTTGTGGAATCCCTGGAGAGGTGTGCTGCTTCCTGGCAAACAAGGCATTTGAAAAAGCAAAATCCCCTGCAAAGCAGAAGAGATGAAATGGTCAGCACTTCATTCAGTTCCCTCTTAGCACTCTCTTTGGGGCTTAAGGTTGCCAGGCCCAGGGATGGGGAACCTGTAGCTTCCTGAGGCCATTGGCCTCCCAGCTCCTATCACCCCAGCCAGCACTACCAGTAGTCAAGGATGAGGGACGTTGTAGGTTCCATATCCATGCTTTAAGACTTGCATAGAATTGCAAAAATTACACCACATGTGGCTTCTTCTCAGGACGGAAGCCCTGTGATGGGAAAACTCACTCCTGGAGGATTTCTGCCTTCTAAACAACTCCCAAAGGCAGAGGAGAGCTCTGTCAGGGCAGCCCAGTTTTTGGTGGGGTTTTTTTGTAATGTCGTTGGAAACACCGTCAGGAATTTTAGAACATAGAGAGATGGTACACCACTCTTTTCAGGACAGGTCTATAGATTTTGGGGGCCTCACTGGGACACTGGGGAAATGTGCTCCTAGAGACCGGCAAGCTTCCTCGGACTCTGATTGGATGTACTCAGGTTAATCTGAGCTGGCTCTCCAAAGATATGTTGCTTGCTTAACCTGAGCCAATGCAAACCCTTTCAGATTCCATTACACCCCCAAATGGGGACCCAATATGACTTGATCCCTACCCATCTTATATTTGTGTCTGCAGTGTTTTTATATTTGTGTCTGGAACGTTACACAGGAACCACCCTCCTTTCCTGCTTCCCACCCACTTGCTTCTGCTGGTCTTAGCAATGTCTCTAGTGTTCATACAATGTGCCATTGTGTGCAGGCTTGCTCGCTTGCCCATTCTCTTGCTCTCTCTCTCTCTCTCTCTCACACACACACACTGGGAGAGAGGGAGAGGGAGCACTAGTATAGCTATTTGGGGGGACTGTGCTTTGAACAAGATTGTGTGTCCTGCTCCTAAACCTCACTGTCTTTTATTTACCCCACAAACCTAGCCAGGTTCAGAGATGTTTAACCAGCGGTGGCTGGTGCTCATTGGACCTGGAGGAGCTTCAGGCCAACAGTAGGCAGAGCCAGAGTCAATGATAAGCAGAGCCAACTAACGCTAGCTTTGTCCCCATCCAACTCCCTACTGAGGCCTGCAAGGGCAACAAGGGAAGAACTGCTGCTGGGGAGAGAAAGTGTGCTGGGACCATCAAGGGCAGAGTTTGGAAAAGTTACTTTTTTTGAACTACAACTCCCATCAGCCCAATCCAGTGGCCATGCTGGCTGGGGCTGATGGGAGTTGTAGTTCAAAAAAGTAACTTTTCCAAACTCTGATCAAGGGCCACACTTTTCTACCTACCCTGACCAATCCCCGGCCTGGACCTTTATAAGAAGGAGCCGTTCCTGCTCCCTCTGGCTTCTTTCTGGGGATTACCGTTTGCCCTTTGGCAGGAACATGAATGTATTGTAGCTTCTTTTTTTGGAAAAAATGTTAAGATGTTGTTTTAAATTTTTGTAAGTTGTAGTTTCCCCACCCCCTTGAATTATCCTTTGCATTTTTCTTTGTAAGCCACCTTGGGGGCTTTTTCTTGGCCTGAAGGTGGCATAGAAATGAGCGTCAACATAACGCTGAGACTAGGGCGGACGAAGCAGATAGCCAGGGCCACCCTCTGGACTGAAAGTAAGTAAGGAGGCAGGCAGGCAGACGACTGCTAGCTAGTGAAGCCTGGTAATTGATAGTTCCAGGAGGATGGTATTGATCTGTAGCAAAGAATGATCAGAGCAGTCATCCAAAACAAAATTCCCAGGTGGGGCTTCAAGGGCAAGGGGAAGCCATGACAGTTAAAAGCCTGTTTCAAAGGCTTCCAAGCATCTCTGGAAGCAGAGTGGCACTGTTGACAGAGGACCTTTACCTGAGAACTTTCAGAAGTTCAGCTTGCGGGGCTTGGCACTACGGCTCTGGAGAAGTTTTGCCAGCAGCCCTGTGTTCGTTGGCAGCCATGGGTTTCTGAGATCCCTAGGGGGAGAAAGTTGATACACCATATGAGATAGTGCTCAAAGGGACGCAGAGAGCAGTTTTTGGTTTGTTCATTTTTTATGAGAGAGAGAAAAGCAGTATCAACATCCCTTAAGCGTATCCTTGCACTGTTTTCTCATTGCAGCTCCAGTTTAGGTACACAAGTTTTGTATTTTGGGTTTTATTTAAGGCATGCACTACCCAGTACTTGGAAATATTTATAGCCAGATTTATTACTGCAAGGTTTTCCAAGAAGCCCATTAAACGACACAGTGACCCTGCTTTCCCTCTCTCTGTGACCTAAGCAATCCTTACATTATGCAATCATTGCATTTATGGTTATAGATCCAAAAGGGAGTGTCTTTGTTACACAGTGAGGAGTTCAGAGTATGAAGGATTGTTCTGTGCCAGTCACTCCTTTTATAAAGGAAGAGCAGGATCATTCAAAAGGCTGAGTAGAGCTGGGCCCCATCTGTACTATGAATCCCAGGAGCTATAGTTTTCCCCTCACAGCACTACAATTCCCAGAATTCCCTGGGAAGAGGAATTGATTGCTAAACTACTCTAGGATCAGAGCTTGGAAAAGTTATTTTTTTAAAACTACAACTCCCATCAGCCCCAGCCAGCATGGCCACTGGATTGGGCTAATGGGAGTTGTAGTTCACAAAAGTAACTTTTCCAAGCTCTGTCTAGGACTATAGCTCTGTGTGGAGAACAGATGGTCTCCTAAAAAGAGTGATTAAACACATAAATAAAAGTGGGAATTCCTTAGCTTAAATCCCATTTAACCTATGCAGTCACTGGGAAGCTGCTATCTCTCAGCTGGTGGGTGAGGATGACATTTGATTCAGTTCACTTAAATGCAAAGTGTGTTAAATTTCTTCACCATCCCCAGGTGAAGCTACCAAATTTGCACTTTCTGAAACAATGCGCAAAGCAAAACACAGCAATCCTTTGACATTCACACATTTCCGAATTTTGCAATGCAAGTTCTCCAGCCAAGTAATGTGTACAAAAATTCATAGACTAGGAGAAAGTGTGCCTGTAAATGCATATAGTGGAAAATAGCATACCAAACTACATCATGTTAGGGAAAATTACCTTTCAAAAATGTGTATATTGGGCAGAATTGTTTCCAAAAAATGTGTATATATTAGGAGAAATTAGTACTAAAATGGTGATGCATTTTCATGAGGCCTTTTAAAAAACTGCAAACTGTGGAGAACTGAATTTAAGAATGGAAAAATGAGATACTGGGGTGGGGGAAATTGACAGATTGACAAATCCCTATTTTCAGCCTCGGGCAACTCCCCCCTCCATGATGCTAAGAAGACTGGTCTACTTAACAGAGGTGTTGTAATCATTGCTGAAAGTAGAGAGCCAGCATGGTGCAGCAGCAAGCAAAATAGGTTATAGAGCTATGGAGAACCGGCTTCAAATCACCACTCTGCCATGAATATTACTAGGAGACCTTGAGTAAGTTTCTGTTTTCAGCCTAACCCACCTCACATGGCTGCTGTGAGGAAAACATGAGGGAGTTCAGTAGGATTTACTCCCAAGTAAATGTGTTTAAGACTGCACCCTTAATACATAAATGTTATGCATCGTATGTGAAAGTATTCCAAGTGCTGTGTCAAGCAAAAGCTGGATTTTGCACAGTTAAGCAAATCTGCATGTATTGACTTGTTTTTTCATAATTTATGTTTCAACTTGTCCGTGGGGAAGATGCGAAGTCATATAAAGGGGCCTAATCCCCCTCCTTCCAGAAAGTCATGTTTGATCTTCTCGCTGGCCCGAGCTACCATGATGCATTGTTCACACACTGTCAAGTTTATCTTCACAGCTTAAAGATTAGAAACTTGTTTAAAGGGACAACTGAGATTCTCCTGCTGCAGAACTCTCACTTCGCAATAAATCCCATGTTTGGGCAGTGCTCCCATGGGATCAAAGTTTCAGAAAGGAGAGAACCTACTAACTAATGCAAATGGATCAGGAGGAATCAAAGAAAGGCCATAATGCAAGGAGGGGGAAATGGAGGAAAGGAGGGTACTGAATCTGTTGCCAAAGAGAATAATTTGCAAGCCCTAACTCCCCTTCCTAAAGGTGGCCACTTCACAAAAGTGCAAACCCCCCTGCAGATTTGCATATGTTAATTTATATGGAGAGATGCAAATTTAGAAAGGATCTAGGACAGGGTTGCCAGGTTCCTGTCCTGAGACTGATCCTGTATCTTTAGGAGAAGAGAAAGTCAGCCAAGTGCAGGTGTTCTTGCAACATTGTAATGAGAAAAACCACAAAGTGGAATTCTCCCTTCCCCCTGCACAACTTTTAAAGATACAGAAGACCTCTTGGAGGCCGGGCCTGGCAACCAAGAAGTCTTCTGTATCTTTAAAAGTTGTGCAGGGGGAAGGGAGAATTCCACGTTGTGGTTTTTCTCATTACAGTGTTGCAAGAACACCTGCATTTGGCTGACTTTCTCTTCTCCTAAATATACAGGATCAGTCTCAGGACAGGAACCTGGCAACCCTAATCTAGAAATGCTATCCATCTCACCATACTGGGTGATCAGGTAGCCTGCATGCCTGCTTAGTCTGTTGTCCAGATGCTAAATTCTTGATTGCCTCTGGTCTCCATTTCTTTATCTTTAAACTCTATCTTTAAACTCTGTTATAACCTTTTACAGAGAGGACGCCTTCAAATAGAGGATTGCCCTCTGACAACCCAGCTTTCCTATGTAAAATGACACACATGGCCACTCTTTCCAGAGTTTGTTTGTGAACTGGTGGCCTCTTTTCAGATCATATTCAGTATTTTCCATGATCAATGCTGAGCTCAGGCCTTGGTGTAGAACACTAACACTAAGCCATGATTACAACAGTAAGCCATGATTTATAAACTATGGTTTAATAAACCATAGTTGAAGTTGATTGCCCTGCAGCTTAACTATGGTTTATTATCTATGGTTAGGGATGGGAGAGAAATTCAATTAAGCTCACTTTTTAAAGGTGATCCTACTGAATTTGCACTTTCCAAAATAATATGTGAACTGAAACAAAACACAACCATCTTTCAAAAATCACACTTTGAATTTTGCAGCTCTCTAGCCAGGTAATGTGCCCAAAAATTCATAAATTAAATTGTGCATTAAAATGCATATATTAATGAAAATAACATACAAAAATGCCTTATACTAGGGGAAATTGCTTTGAAAGAATGTGTCTTAGGCACAATTTCACAGAAAAATGTGTTTGTTAAAATGCTGAAGAATTTTCATTCAAAAATGATCGCAAATTGCTGCAGAAATGTGGAGAACTGACTTTCAGATTGGAAAAAACACAAAACTGAGACAACTGTAATTGACAGATCCATCCCTAACTCAGGTTTGTAGATGATTTATAAATGGCTTGTATTAACCATAGCTTAGCATTACATCTGAACATAGACACCATTGGACTACAGTTCCCATCATCCCTGATCATTAGTCATGGGAGTTGTTATTCCAAACATATGGAAGATCCCAAGCTGGGGAAGGCGGATCTAAGGGAAGGGCCACATCCTAACACTTACCAAGGTTTCCCATGGCAGAAGGTTGCACAGACACTGTCCTTTGAATGCGAGCATTCACACCTCCTGAGTGATCTTGTCTGACGCTTTTGTATATTTCCCAGGCCATAGGGCGTGGAGTGGCTGATAAAAAAAAACACACGAATCATTAACTTCCATAGTTTATTGGAAAGGAAGGTTTATAATGCAGGCCTGGCCAGGGACCAAGCAAGTCTGACAATAACAAATCTTGTTTGCAGTCGCAAGGTGAAAAGAGCCAACCTCTAACTGAAGAAAAGAAGTTGTGATCTACTCTGACCCTCACATGCTCACTCTTTCACTCTCTATTTCCACAGGCAAGTAGTGGGTGATGCAAATGGGGTGAGGCTCTCACTGTTCTTCATTAATAATATCAAGATGTCGGAATGACCCTCCTCCCTTCCCCCATACCTATATTAGGGAAGAAAGTGCAGACAACAGCCAGTGGTGAAATGCTAAGCTTGGCTACTCAGAGGTAAGATCCATTGGCACTTAATCCCTCCCCCAGTAAGTGCATGTAGACTTGCATTCCAAATCAGTTGCGCTTGGGTCCCACTGAAATCAATGCAGAAAGTTAGCCATGGCCAACTAAGTCCCATTGATTTCAATGGGACCAAAAGTGCAATCAAACCCCAAAACCTCTACCCATTAGATTGATATTTATATCCTGCTTTTCCTCCACGGAGCTCAAGATGGCATGAATGGTTCTCCCCGCACAGCCCGATACACATTTTATCTTCCTAAGTACCCCACGAGATGCATTAAGCGGAGAGATAGTGACTGAGCCACATGCACCTCCCAAGCTTCATGACCGAGTGGAGATTTTATTCCACCCTTTTCTCAAAGAGCCTTCTTGGTTTTCTCCCCTCCCTTCCAACAGCCCTTTGAAGGAGGCTGGGCTAAGGGAGAGAGTCACTGGCCCAGGGTCACCCAGCGAGCTTCATGGGCAGGTGTGTGGGTTTGAACCTGGATCTCTCTCCAGTTCTGGTCAGACATTCTAGCCACAGTCCCATGCCCCTCTGTTCCAGATACACAGAGCTACTATTTAATATGCTATGTATGGGCAGGACATATACTGAAGGTGTATGCTTTATTTTTAAAAAAAATAAAAAGCGCTTGGTAACGCTGCTAGGAGAATTGCCGTCTATTAGCCCTGTAGTGTTTCCAACTTTGATCTCAGCCTCCCCTCCTTCCTGAACATGTTTGAGAATGGCATGCTCTTTTCAGAGTGAGTAGTTACTCAAGACCGCACATTAGCAGGCATAATTAGAACCACACCTGAGCCAGTGTCATCTGTTTGGCTCAGATCTTAAGCTGCTTGCGAGAGATTGCTTGAAAGCTGCCCAGATCTCTGCTGTATCATGCAACGGGCAAGCACCTTCCCAGCCAACCGCAAGACTGCAAGGCCACCCCACCTCAGCTCCTCAGAAACACAAACTGGGGAAGCAATCGCCACAAAGTATTTCTGGCTGGTGCAAAAGGGGGCATGTGGCTCAGTGGTAAAGTGCATGCCTTACAGGCATGCGGGAGGTCCCAAGTTCAGTACCTGGCATCTCTAACTGGGCTGGGAATGCCCCCTGCCTGAAACCCTGCAGAGGCGCTGCCAGTCAGTGCAGACAATACTGAGCTAGATGGACCAGTGCTCTGATTTGGGACAAGGCAGATCCCCATGTTCCTAACATTTTCCATTGAAAGGGGTGGGGACAAGAGTTGTAGCCAACACAGTTCTACTCAGAGCAGACCCATTGAAATTAATGGAGTTAAGTCTGTCATGCCCATTCACTTCAATAGGTCCTCTCTGAGTAGCATTTGATACAGCCCAATGTGACCATCTGCACAGACACAGGACAAAGGCTCACGTGTGGCTTTTTAGTGCCGTGTACAGAAGCGCCTTCAGAGATGTATCACTGGGGCTCTCTTTCCACAGTCCATTCTGTTTGCCTGTAGATGTGAACAAACCCCTCTGCTGCCTGCCTGCCTTGCAGCAAATCCAATCACTTGCACTCCTTTGACCAGGGGTGCCATCAGGCCAGGTCATTAGGGCAGAAGTCTAGGGACCCACACAGAAGACTGAGTGACAGGGCCCCCAAGATGCAGCAGGGCTGACTTGCCACATTTTAAAGAATGGGCCATAGGTCAGTGGTAGAGCATCTGCCTTGCATGCAGAAGGTCCCAGGTTCAGTCCCCAGCATCTCCAGGTAGGACTGAGAATGTCCCCCTTCTGAAAACTTGGACAGCCCCTGCCAGTCAGTGTAGACATTACTGAGTTAGACGGACCAATGGTTGGTCTGACTCAGTGAAAGACATCTTCCTATGTTCCTATCTTGATTTTTGGTGGGCTGGGGGTACCATAAGATCATTACGTCCACTGCCTAAATTGACCTAACTGCACCACTGGCTCTGACTGGACATTCGCCCCTCTTAAGAGCCAAACAGCAGCCCCATACTCACCCAGGCGTATTGATCCAGATAATATCGAGGTGACAGAAGTAAATGCACTCTTTGTCCATCCAGTTGGTGCAGGAGCAGCGCTTTGCCCTAAGGTGCCTGCCATTGGCCTCTGCCAGGTGGGACTCTGCCGGGGGAAGCCCCAGGCCTGCCAGAGGAGAGGAAAAAATGACAGGCAAAGGGATCAATCATACAGCGCTCTGCATTGGAAGCATCCAGAATGCAGTGTGGCATGTAAACAGAGCGATTAGCCACCTAATCTTAAAGAGATTTTCTGTTTTAGCCACTTTATAGCTGCCACAGCCTTACAGATTAGGGCTGCGGGATTGTAAAAGTGATTTGTTGTTGTTTTGCACTTCCAGGAACTGGAAGAGTTCAGCAAGAAAATATCTGGAACTAGGCAGCAAAGAAGATAAAGTGTGTACAGCACTCCTTCAGGCCAGGTACACACTTTGCCCCTGGTCTCACACTCAGAGCATGCTGGCATGAAGTTCATTGGCAAAACAATCAATAGCACTAAAGAGGAGCTATCTCTCAGCACTTGCCTACAGACCATGGCTCAAAGTGAGCAGGATTATTATTGTCACCATCGGCATTGACATTTTGGCCCCTTATCCAGCTGCAATTACAGAATGCATGCACAAACTACTGGTGCGCTGAATCAATTTTTTTGCATGCTCCCAAATGTGCTGAGCACCCCCCCTTTTCTTCTTTTTTTTCCAAACAAAAGCAAAAGAATTTTAAAAAATGTGCACACAGGGAGAAAACTCTTTCAAGAAAAGAAAGGAAGGATTTGTTATGGCATTCCTCTCTTGGCAAAGTTCTAAAGGAACTGTTCTTTCTGTCTGTCTGTCTATATCTCTCTGTCTCTCTCTGATGGATGCTGCTGGCATGTCATAGCAGTGGCAAAGCACCCATCCATCCCTGGCAAGGTGAGACACATTGACTTTCTTCTCTCTTGATCTCCAAGCCCATTTGTTTGGGACGTTGCAACAGCAAGAGGATTAGACTAAGCTTGACAAGTAGCAAAATCACTGTTGTCTCAGTAGTAGAAAGGTGACTCCCAAAAGTGCCAAAAAGGGAAATTTGGGTGGGTGGGTCGGTGGGAGTCAGGAACATAGAGAACTGGCTTATACTGAGTCAGACCTTACTTCATCTAGCTCAGCAGTGTCTCCACTGACTGGCAGCGACTTAGCAGTGCCAGCCCTACCTGGGCCTGCCGGCGATTGAATCTGGAACTTTCTGCATGCGGGGCAGATCTGTACCATGGAGCTACGGCAGATGCTGGCTCATTGAGCTACGGGACTCCTCTACGCTATCGAGGACCTCTCCACGCTATCGAGAGCCCTGCCTTATATCGATGCAGACCACTGTGCCTTTCCAGCTCAGGATTGTGTCCACTGACTTGGCAGCGGCTCTCCAGGGTTTCAGGCAGAGCGACTCTACCAGCCCTACCTGGAGATGCCGGGGACGGAACGCTGCAAAGCAGGCGCTGCCCGCCTGAGCTACGTTCCTTTCCAAAGGGCCACGAAGATGCATGCTTGCAAACAAATGCAAAAACCAAAGGAAGAAGGGGGAAAAAAATCCTCTCGATTCTCTCACCTTCTTCCAGCAGGACGCAAAGGGTGATTGCAAGGGAAAAGAAGCCGGAGGGATTGTTTACCATTGTGGCGCGCTTAATCCTTTAATAGGCGGCAAGTGGAGCTCTCCCTCCCAGAGCTGCAAAGAGCCTCTTCTGAAGCTGTCGGGGCTTCGCGGCAGGTGCTTTATAGCGCCGACGGCCTGGCGCGTCACGCCAGCTCGCCTTGGGCACGCCTCCTTCCTTCTCTCCCCCCTCCCTTCCCCAAGCAGAGGGGGGCTGCCTCCTGACTTGCCAAAGCCCAGTAGGCACCCAGCCAGGCCGTCGGGGCTGGCGAAGCCAATCTGCGGCCGCCGTCGCTGCCTCCCAAGGAAAGCGGCCCGAGGTGCTGCAAGGCGCCCTGAGCCATGGACGAACGGGAACCTCGCAGGCTAGTTGCCTCATAGACCAAGACTCATTGCTCCACCTAGCTCAGTATTGTCGACACTGACTGGCAGGTCACACGCACACAGAATTTCAGGCAGGTCTCTCTCTCTCCCACACACACACCCCAGCCCTACCTGAAGATGCCGGGGATTGAACCTGGGACCTTCTGCGTGCAAACCCAATGCTCTACAGCTGAGCTGCTGTGTCCCCCCCCCGCGCCCCGCCCCGTGGACGATGATGCCCTTCCTCCGAGCACCTGGCGTGATGGGTGCGATCCTGTTGCCTGAAGCCTCACAACGACCCTGTGAGGCAGTTTAGGCTGACAATGAGAGGGAGGCGGATACCTAAAAGCTGGAGTGGGTATCTGAACCCAAAGCTCCCAGCCCATAGCCAGGTTAGTAGTTTTCCACCTTCATGGAACCCCAGACTCCCCTTCAGTCTAGACCTGCCCTGTGGGGTCCCGGTTGAAGTGATGTTCTGCCTGTGGCCATCTTTCACCAGGATGACGATGGCAAAGGAGGAGAGTGGTATTTGAGGGCCAGAGGGCAGCCAGGCTGACGAGAATCAGGGCTTGTGGACTGAATTACCCCCCCCCAAAAAAACCTAACACCCCCCCCAATAATTTGAGCAGTGGAATTGGGGAAAGTGACCCTGCTATTATTAAACACTCTGGAGTATGTCTCCTTTTTCTTGCAGCTCGTTTTCTTTCTCTCATGTGTTGTTCTTATATTTTCATCCCGGGACCGTGAGTCTGCGGGCCTCCTAAACGAAAACTCCTATCATCCCTGACCATTGGCCATCTTGGCTGGGGCTGATGGGAGCTGGAGTCCAACAATGTTTGGAGGGCCGCAGGTTCTCCGTCCTGGTGTGAAGCTAAAGAGCAGCACAGTATCAAACAGCGGTGGTGCCGTCAATGGAAATTGCCTCAGATCAGGATATAAGACACAGGCCCAGAACTTGCGTTCAGTGGGAGGGGTCCTGTAGCTGAACAAAGGCAGGCAACGCTTCTGCTTCTACAATCCACCTGTTATGAGGTTGCTTTCTATCTTTGCAACCCTGTGTTTATATTCAACTCAGTGCTTCGTTTCAAGGAGTTTTCTTGTTTAAAGTCTCATCCCACATCCCGGATTTCTCTAATCCCAAATTAAGATTTCTCTAATCCCAAGTGGTTAAGGTATTGGACTACGACCTGGGGGATCAGGGTTCGAATCCCCACATAGCCATGAAGCTCACTGGGTGACCTTGGGCCAGTCACTGCCTCTCAGCCTCATGAAAACCCTCTTCATACCCTGTGGGAATCGACTTGAAGGCGATCCGTTTCCATTTCGCTCAGTGGTAGCGTATCTGCTTTCCATGCAAAAGGTCCCAGGAAAACAGCTGCCGGTCAGTGCAGGCAGTACTGAGCTGTGGCCCAATGGTACGACTCAGTATAAGGCAGCTTCCTATTTGTGTCCCTAGAAGAAAATCTATCCCATGGCTCGTTCTAAAATAAATTGAAAGAGCCAGCAGAGCCAGTAACAACTCCCCTCAGAACACACCAAGGGGAACCCCTGTGCATTTCAAAGGCAATTTGACACGTGATCTTAAGCAAGCGGAACACAGTGTATCTACTGTGGGTTTTTTTCATTCAGTACTCTTTATATCCCACCTTTCCTCCAAGCAGCTCAAGGTGGCATGCTCTGGTCTTCCCCCCACTCCCAGTTTATTCTTGCGACAACCTTGTGAGGTAGGTTGGGCAGAGACATAGTGACCTAGTCACTAGAGATAGTGAGCTACATGGCTGAGCAGAGATCAAAACCAAGGCCTCCTCAATGCTAGGCTGAGACCCTGACCCCCCACAGTAGCAAGCAGAAGTTACACCTGACTCAGACCTTCCTCCATGTCACATCATCCAATGAGTCCTCTCTTTCTTCATTGATCTATGGTGCACATTCAGGGAATCACTTGAGTTTGAAGCTCTCGGTATATGAAGTGAACACACATATGTGGAGGACTCAACCTTCTTCCCCTGCCATCATATCCTACTCTTGTTTTGTTTTGACATTTCCAAAGTGGCTAGTTAACAGAACAGATAAATCATCCCTGATTAAAAGTGCTCCCCTAAAGGCTGGAAGAATAATACTTGCCACACTTGCCCCTAATACATGCATTTTTGCTGTTCCACTCAGGTCCTGCTTGCTGGCTTCCCATCGGCATCTGGCTGGCCACTGTGAGAACAAGATGCTGGATTAGATGGACCACCGGCCTGATCCAGCTGGGATCTTCGGATGTCCTTACAGGGCTGTTGTTAGGATTGGACCAATATACTGAGGGCCACTGTGATGTTGTAGTTACAGCATTGGCTTTAGAATGCTGTAAACATTGCTGTTGCTGTAAACCGCCCAGAGAGCTTTGGCTATGGGGTGGTATATAAATGTAATAAATAAATAAATAGAATGGGATGAACCAGGTTTGCTCAGCTACATAATCTCCTGAGTGATCTTGAACCAATTAGTGTCTTTCCATTTGCTTTTTTTTAATCTTTGTAAGATTTATAACCCTCCTTTTCTCCAAGGAACTCAGTTTTCCACTTTCTCCCACTTCCTGTTTTAGACTCACAACAACCCAGTGAGGCAGGTTAGGCTGAGAAAGAGTGACTGGCGGAAGGCAATCCAGTGATGGTTATGGCCAAGCAGGGATTTGAATCTCCAATCCTGGTCTGATACTCTAACCCAGGGGTGGCTAAGCAGTGGTTCTCCAGATGTTGCTGTGCTGTTGCTCCCATCATCCTTGACCATTGGCCATGCTGGCTGGGACTAATGAGAGTTGGAAGATCACAGTTTAGCCACCCCTGCTATAACCACTGCAGCATGATGGCTGTCTCCAACCTACAAGAGAGGAGGAAGTCTTTGCATACACTGCCTTGAATGCTTTGTAGAAAGAGTTGGGTACATATGTGAGGTATCTGGAGCAGCTGAGAGTGGTATATAGGTCTCCTCCAGATGACCATTTACCAAAGCTTACATAGTGATTAGACTATGACCAATCTTTATTGTGCATTTCTTCTGTTTTGTTGTACGACAGTGAGCATTCATCCTGCATTTACTAGGGTGACAGAGGACTTGATTCCACTTTAAATGCATAAACCTACAGTTCCAGGATGCACTTGAATCCTCCCACAGAATACGGACAGTCTGGAGGCACCCATAAATGCTTACTATTTGGAATGGAGTCTAAATCCATACTCTGGTTGCCAGCTCTACCTGGAGATGGGTGAGAAATTCAATTCATTTCACATTTCAAGCCAAATCTATCAAATCTGCACTTTCCAAAACAAACTGAACTGAAACATAGCCATCCTTTGAAATTCACGCTTATTCGAATTCTGCAGCGTAGTTTGCCAGCCAAATAGCATTTACAAAAATGCATGGATTAGGGGCGAGCGTGTATAAAATGAATATATGAGTGAAAATAATATACAGAAATGCATTAAGACAAGAAATTGCGTGCAAAAATGTGTACATTCATTAAAACTGTCTACAAACGTGTTTATTAGGAGAAATTTGCACTAAAACGTTGCTGAATTTTCACGAAGATTTTTTTTTTTTAAGTCACAAATTGATGCAAAAATATGAACGGAAGTTAAGACTGAAAACATGAGAAACTGAGACAACCCAAATTGATGGAACTTTCCACTCCTAGTTCTGACCCATCAATTTCACCCCTGACATCTGGCAAGATGCTTGGGTTTGTTTTTCTGGAGGCTGTTTGGGGGGGGGGGACAGCTGTGTCAGGGTAGTTGCTTCACCTAGAAAAGTCCTAACCATCAATTCTCCAGGGGGCGGGGAGGAATCAAGTAGAAGGTGGAAGAGAATGAAGGAGCTCAGAATGTAAAGGTATCCAGTTAACATCACATAATCCTCTCCTGCCAAGGAGACCGCAGGCCATTTAGGGGCATGTTCACTCAGGCAGGTGTAAGGTGGCAGGGCAGGGAGAGATCATTTACATTTTGAATGAAATAAGGAATAGGAATGATGATTTCATTTTTGAAATCTTTTTAACAGCAGCAGGGCAGAAGGGAGGGTAGATAAAGGCAGTCTCAAAGAATGACCAAATAACATCTTGCACCAGTTCTTAGGAACTGTGAAAACAAGAAGCAGATATAAATATTGAAGCAAGGCGGGAACATGTGTACTCTGGCAAACAAACCATCTAACTTATTTGTAGCCAGGAGTCCTGATGTGACCTTTGTGGGGTAACTGGCTGCCCCAATTTCTTTCATCCTTCTTTTGTCCTGACCTATCCTCCAGATAACTCAGGGAGGCACACATTTCTCCCTTTGAATCTGCACAACAATCTACTGAGGTAGGCTAGGCAACCAAGATACACTGTTGGGTGGTGGTGAGTGACCATTTCCCCTATGCTGTTTCCTTAATAACACATCCCCTCCCATTATGTTTTCCCTAACTCAGCATGATTTAGCAAAAAGTGCCCCGGAAACACACACACACACAGGAGAAAGTCTCTGTCTCCACCCTGATCTTTTGTGATCTGTAGTTCAACCCATTTTGTATTTTCAGTATTGGTTTTACTATGCTGCTTAGATAAATCAGTTTGAAGCAGTGTGGAACATTGGAAGCGACCGTAAACTGGATCAGACTACTGGTCCATCTAGCTCAGTTAGTAGCCTTCACTGTAAAATGTGTCTACACTGACCAGCAGTGGCTCTCCAGGGTTTCAGACAGGGAGCTTTTCCCAGCCCTACCTGGAGCTGTCAGAGATTCAATCTGGGATCTTCCGCATGCAGAGCAGATGCTCCACCACTGAGCTACGGCTCCTCCCTAATGGCTTATCCAAGGTTAGATATGGGGGAGATTTGATTCAGTTGATATTTGAAGCCCAATCGGTCAAATTCGCACTTCCCAAAACAAGATGAGAACCAAAACAGCCATCCTTCAAAATCAGCACTTATCTGAACTTTACAGTGCAGGTATCTAAAATGGAAATGGACTGCCTTCAAGTCGATTCCGACTTATGGCGGCCCTACGAATAGGGTTTTCATGGTAAGCGGCATTCAGAGGGGGTTTACCGTTGCCTTCCTCTGAGGCTGAGAGGCAGTGACTGGCCCAAGGACACCCAGTGAGCTTCATGGCTGTGGGGATTCAAACCCTGGTCTCCCAAGTCATAGTCCAACACCTTAACCACTACATCACACTCTAACCAAAGGGGGGGGAATAATATTAGAGGAAAGTGTGCATAAAATGAATATATTACTGAAAACAACATACTAATGGGTTTGTATTGGGAGAAGTTGCTTGAGAAATGGGTACATGTGTCAAACCTGCATACCAAAATGTGTCTATTAGGAGAAATTCACACTAAAATGCTGAAGAATTTCCTGCAGAAATGAGGACTAAATTTAAAATGGGGAAAATGAGAGAACCCAAACTGAGTGATCATTCCATCCCTTCCCAAGGTACGTCTTGCGGCTGGGCAGGGATATGAACCCAGGCCTTATTCCTCTAAAGTCCAACACTCTAATCTTTGCACCAGCCCTTTGAGTAGCTCTGTGGGTGAAAAGTCTCAAGTCTTTGGGAGTTGTTCCTCATACACGTCTTCTTCATGGCAGGTTACTTTGAACTTTTTCCTCCCACCCAATGATTGCCACCCAGCTCCTTTGAAATGTTTAGGAAGAGCTCTTTTTAGATATGAATATATATATATATATATATATATATATACATATATATATATATATATATATATATATATAAAGATTCATAGGGTCATCATAAGTCGTAATTGACTTGGGCATATAACAAAACAAAACCCCAAAACCAGGGAATGAGACAATGTTCCACTCATACCAGCAGATGGCGCCTAAGAAATGCACACAGGAAAGCAGGCATTGACCACAACCTGTTCATATTATGCTAACTATTGGGACAAAAACAAGTCTTTGGACCCCAGAGCGTGTTATGCTAGTAGACCATTGCATGTAACAGTTGCCTGTATGTACTGATCTTTCAGCAGCCTGCAAAACATTCAGCACACATTTAAAGCACTTGACTTCCCCCAAGGGATCGTGGGAACTGAGAATTTGGTATCTAAAGCATGTTCCTATTTTCATTTGTAAAATGATTGAAGCCCATGGGCCATAATATGTTCTTCCTCACAGTCTCTTTTTCTTAATTACAAGTCCTGGCTGTAACATGTAAGAAGAGACGGCCCTACCTTTAGCCAGACTAAGGCAGCTGCCTTAGGCGGCAGATGCTAGGAATGGTGTTGGAGAACAGAGTTGTGTGTGCCATGCCTGGGCTTCTGCTGTGCACCACCTAAGCTCGCTTGCTGTCCTCAGATATGGTGAAGGATACTATCCAGATTTATCTGCCGTTCCAACTGGATTTTGTACAAGGCATTGGAAGGGGGCGTCATTTTGTCCTTCACCGCAGGCAGCAAAAAGTATGTCAAGTTCCTTTAAACACATTTTCTTATAACTCATAACTGGAAGGACCATATAAGAACATAAGAAGAGCCCTGCTGGCTCAGGTCAATGGCCCATCTAGTCCAGCATCCTGTTCTCACTGTGACCAACCAGATCCCTATGGAAAGCCCACAAGGAGTTCCTGCAGTTTCCAGTACCTGGTATTCAGAGGCATATTGCCTCTGACAGTGGAGGTAGAACATAGCCAGCATGCCTAGCAGCCATTGATAGCCTTATTCTCCATATTTGTCGTCTAATATGAATTTGAATATTAGGCAGGCGCCATCTCTGCTATCTTTTTGGCGCCTTTTGAAGACTTTCCTCTTTCAACAAGCCTTTTAAGTTGAGACCTATTCCAGTCTGCATCTGTGTCAGAATTGTTTAATATGTTTTTAATAATGTTTTTAACCCTTTTTTAAAGTTTTTTTTTTAAAAAAATGTTTTTAATGCTGTTTTGTTTTAACGTATTTTACAATCTGTTTTTATGATGTTTTAAAGTGTTTTAGTGCTTTGTTTGCTGCCCTGGGCTCCTGCTGGGAGGAAGGGCGGGATA
Organism: Rhineura floridana; assembly: GCF_030035675.1. NCBI lineage: Eukaryota > Metazoa > Chordata > Lepidosauria > Squamata > Rhineuridae > Rhineura > Rhineura floridana. Next base: position 22,609,569 of record NC_084494.1, on the reverse strand, counting down.
CACATTGAATAAATAAATAAATAAAATAATCCCCTTCTAAAGCCATCCAACCTGGAGGATTCTGTGTGTCCAAGAGAGGATTTGTAATGGGCAATAAACAGGGATATGAAAAGTCAGCCATGTCTATTCCAATCTCGTTCATCACAATCAGCACTGTTTCCATTCTGCTGTAGTTTAGTTTCTGGCAAATGCTATGTTATTTGTATTAGCTACCTACTAATCAACATATGTTACCTAGCTGTTTCAAAACTTACATTCATTTTAATGTAAAGGAAATAGCAAAACAATGTTAATGTAATTCATTACATATTGTTTGCCAGTTAAGTACAACAATGTGAACAAATACCAATTGTATTTGATTGACTGATTTGCATCCCTGATCACAGATAATTATGGAAATGGCAGCAATTTCTACTTCCTTTTCCATTTTCATCAGAATTCCCTAACATCCCTAGCATTAAATGACCAGCGTTGACAGCTCTGAAAAATGTTCAGTGGCCAGCTGAGATACAAAGAAAAACTATATAAAAGGAACATGATGGTTGGACTCTACTACTAACCACCCAATCAAGGAGAAGACGGGGATGAAAAGTTTGAAAAGCAAATTGCTAATTTTGGAGGAGGCATGATGTAGTAGTAATGGGGGACTTCCCCAATATATGTTGGGAGACAAATTCTGCCAAACGTGGCCCTTCCAAGAAATTCCTGACTTGTGTTGGAGATAACTTTCTCCTACAGAAAGTCGAGGAAGCAACTAGAGGATCAGCTATCCTTGATTTGATTCTAATCAATAGAAATGACTTGGTGGATGAAGTGGCAGTTACAGGAACTCTGGGGGAAAGTGACCACACTATACTTGAGTTCTTGATTTTAACAGAAGCAAAAGCTGAGAGTAGCCATACACATACCCTGGACCTCAGGAAAGCCGATTTTAATATTTATTTATTTAGACCATTTATATACCACTTATATTTAAATAAAACTCTAAACAGCGTACAAGTAAAAACATCAACTACAAAAATATCAATAAAATACAATTAACTGAACAAAACATCCTCTCTAGTATCAACATAATATAAACACTGAATATAAAATCAAGCACAAGAAATACAAGGATAAAAACATAATATACATAATAAATTGAACAAAATATTCCCTAGGTTTCAAGGGGGAAAACAATTAAAACAAGCTTTTTAAAAAAACATAATAGGTTAAACAAATCAGCTCATTTTTTAAGGCAGTGGAAGCCAACAGGATGCCCTCAAGCAGATGCTGGACTGTAACTCCTATCATCCCCAACCATTGGTTATGCTGGCTGGGGTACTTGGAAGTTGAAGTCTCAAGGGCACCATTTGGCTACCTTTGCCTTGCTTTGATCAAAGAGTGTGTTGGGGACCCACAACTGGGTAGCCTGAATCTGACCTAAGGTGGGTTGCACTATCAACAATACCACCATCTGCCTATATAGTGAAGCATTGAAAAGTGAGTCCCAAAATACATTATTCGGATTAAGGGTGAGACCCAAGTCTAAAAATGTCAAAGATCATTGCTTTAAGGCGCTTTGCAAGAGCTATCTATAGTGGTTGCTACATTAGGACTTAAAAAAAAAAGCTTAGACTGGCATTTTTTTATCTCTTTACCCTGAGTTGTTTGGTTTTTATTGAATCGTTGTCATGGCTTCAGTGCAAATTGCTATCAACTCAGTATGGCATACAGGCTTATCCTGGTACAAAATATAATAGGCTCTAAAAATGTTCTAAAGATGTCACTGTGCTGGAAATTACAAGTGAGTATGCAGAGAGGAATGCAATCATATTTATTTCTGTGTTTGTGTGCATAGGTGTAACTTTGCTAGATGAAGGAATTGCCTGAGGCCTTAAAGAGAGTCAATATGCCTGGAGACCATTGCCATGTCTTACATCACATTTAAAATAGGGATTTGAGTTCCATTCCACTGAAGTCTTTTCCCACCAACAATTGCTTTTTAGGCATGTTCACACGTTACACTGAACATAGGTAGAAGCTGCCTCTACACATGTTCAAATATTTGTGTGAAAGAGTGTACACTTCTTGATCTCCATAGGTCAATTATGATGTACAGAGGTACACAGATCCTATATAGCTAGGGTTGCCAGGTTCAGAGCCTGAGACTGATCCTGTATCTTTAGGAGAAGAGATAGTCAGCCAAGTACAGGTGTTCTTGCAACACTGTAATGGGAAAAAGCACAAGGTGGAATTCTCCCTTCCCCCTGCACAACTTTGAAAAATACGGAAGACCTCTTGGTTGGCAGGCCCGGCCTCCAAGAGTTCTTCCTGTATCTTTAAAAGTTGCACTTGGCTGACTTTCTCTTCTCCTAAACATACAGGATCAGTCTCAGGCCCTGAACCTGGCAACCCTATACAGGCATACCCCACTTAACGTTGCCCCGCTTAACGTTGCCTCGCTATAACGTACATGCTCCATTCGTCCCCATACCCCGCTTAACGTTCGTGCGCTTTGCAATAACGTACACTTTATTGGCATGACGCCGCTGCCATGTAGTGGTGATTGTGTGCAGTACAAGTGAAGACAATTGCTTCACTTAAAGTTTATTTTCGCTTAAAGTATACTCTCCAGTCCCATTGCGAATGTTAAAGCAGGGTATGCCTGTATAATATAGCATCACAAGAAGCTGTTTTCTACCTGGTCAAACCACTGGTCAATCTTGCCCAGTATTGTCTGCACTGACTGGCAGTGCCACTCCAGGGTTTCAGAGAGGGGTCTGTCCCTGGAGAGGGCAGGGATTGAACCTGGGACCTTCTGCATGCAAAGCAGGGGTTCTACCACTGACCTACAGCCCTTCCCCGCTTGTTGAATGTTACCTGTGAATAACTGTATGAGTGTACAGCCCAACTATTGTGCACACAGGAGGGTTGTGCACACTTTACACTGAACAAAGATATAAGCTGTCTCTGCACACGTGCAAGTGTTTGTGTGAAAGAGTGTACACTTATTGATTTGTACAGCTCAATTATTTACACAGATATTGTCTACTCATTGGACATTACATTCACGTTAAGTTGGACATGTGAATAACTACGAGTGTACAGCTGAACTATTTGTGTACACAAGTACACAGTTTGTACACTCGTTGCCATCCCTTCAGAGCTTGGAAAAGTTACTTTTTTGAACTACAGCTCCCATCAGCCTAATCCAGTGGCCATGTTGCCTAGGGCTGATGGGAGTTGTAGTTCAAAAAAGTAACTTTTCCAAGCTCTGTCTTGGGATAGACAGTTGCAAAAGAGGACAGGGCTCATGCACCTTTAATAGTTGTAAAGAAGAGGCCATTTCAGCAGGTATGACTTGAATAAAATTCTATTCTCTACACAACTATTAAAGGTACAGAAGCCCTGTCCTCTTTTGCACCTAGCTATTCTGTCCCCCACCCCTTTCACTATTACAAACCACAAAAAGCTCATCTCTGCTTGCTCTGCATAGGGTTGCCAACTTTTTAACCAGCCGTTGCTGCTCTGTTTTTAACTGTGGCTAGATAATGGCATGAAGTCAAACCTTGTCACTTCACCTGGTCATTGCAGCAGATAGAGGGGCTAACTCTAAAGGTGACAATGTTTGTGATAAGTAGGTTCTCATGTGCTCAAGAAATGTCTCTTGTGCGCTAGCTTCTGAAAGAAGCAGAACATGTTAGTGAACTAGGGTTGCCAGGTTCATGGCCTGAGACTGATCCTGGCAACCAAGAGGTCTTCTTTATCTTTAAAAGTTGTGCAGGGGGAAGGGAGAATTCCACCTTGTGGTTTTTCCCATTACAGCATTGCAAGAACACCTGCACTTGGTTTTACTTTCTCTTCTCCTAAAGATACAGGATCAGTCTCAGGTCATGAACCTGGCAACCCTACTGACCAGAACAGTTTCTTTTTTATGATCACTTTACTAACTCAGCGGGAGGAAAGCTGACACAATTAAAAAGGAACAGTTGGAGATGGCAAACACTGAACTTGGGATTCTTCAGACATTGTACCACTGAGATACAGCCCCTCCTGAAGTTATCCAATCCTCTAACTCAGGTGTCGGGTGTTGGATGTTGTATCTGGCGCAAGCAGATGCCCAGGATGCAGAACAGTATAGTGACAGGCTAGATGCCAGTTGAAGCAATGAGCCGGACAAGCAATAAGTTTTAAGAGTTACTTTACTGACAATATATCACAGCTCTCTCTGTACAAACTCCTCGACCCCCACACTCACAAGTGTCTGCTGGCCCTCTATATAGATAAGGCCAGCTGCCCGAGCCTAGGTTGCATAGCAACGTGTCCTTGAAGATGGCTCGAGCTCTGCCAACTTTCGCTTCTAAGTCACGTAGCTCACTTGTGGAAATTTAACCTCTGCTTTCTCGGTTTAGTAGCCAACAATCCCCCACCTTAAATTTCCACATTCAGCCAGTTACATTTCTTTTCCATTTACATGTGTTACATTTCATATTTACATTTGCATCATCTGGTTTTACAGCCATTACATTTCATTAGAATCTCAGCATCATTTTTATTACATACATTTATTACAGCAATTATTCTTCATGATTCCCATCATCCCACTTTTGCTGTCATACCTACTTGATTTATCAGTTTTAAGAACTTGTCTTCACTTAGTGGTTTTGTCATAACGTCAGCCAGCATATCAGCAGTGTTACAATAAGTTAATTCCACAAACCCTTGTTTAATCATTTCTCTGATATGGTGATATTTGATGCTGATATGCTTGGTTCTCTTGGTGTGTGCTTCTGACTGAGCTAGCTTAATGCAGGTCTGATTGTCCTCATATATTTTGATTGGTTTGTCTATGCCTTTTCCAATTTCAAACAGTAGATGGTCGAACCAGGTAAGTTTGTTACAAACCAGAGACAACGCTATATATTCAGCTTCTGAACTCAATGTAGCCACTATAGTTTGCCTCTTACTGCACCAATCAATCACTGAATAGAATGACAACACCAGTAGTAGACTTGCGGCTACTGGGATCGCCAGCATGATCCGCATCTACATAGCAGCACATACTCCCGTGTTTACTGCTGGACAACACTAGACCTTTACTGCTAGTACCTTGCAGATACCTCAGGACTCGTTTTATTCCTTGCCAATCTGTCTCAGTAGGCTGTTCTACTTTTCGACTTAAGATGCTAACAGCATTACAAATGTCAGGTCTTGTTACCTTAACAAGATATTGCAACTGTCCTATGATGTGTCTGTACCTAGCAGGGTTTTCACAAACTGTCTCTGTGGTTTCTTGTTGAAATGATGTTGTCATGGGAGTCCCTACTGCCTTACATTCAGACATCCCACATTCTGCTAGTATTTGTTTTATCTTTCCTTCCTGTTTTAACACGAAACTCCCGTCTGAACCCCGTATGACCTCTGTACCTAAATAATGACTTACAGGTCCCAAACTTTTCGTTACCACATGTTGTTTCAGACTATTATGGAACTCTCTTTCGTCTTCCTCCCCATGGGAAAAGTACAGGATGTCATCTACATAAACTAGGCAGTATATGAGCCCCCCCTTTGTTTCTTTCACATACACACAGGGGTCTGCCACACAACGCTTGAAATTCATTGACTGCAGAACATCATCTAATTTTTCGTTCCAACAGCGCACACTCTGGCGCAGACCATAAAGGGATTTCTGTAACTTGCAAACTAGACCTGGCTGTGTTTCACATCCGGGAGGCTGTTCCATATAGATTTCTTCTTTTAACTCCCCATGTAAAAACGCCGAGCCGATGTCATAGTGGCTTACATGCATGTTTTCTATGGCAGCTATTTTTAGCAAAACCCTGATTGACTCATGTTTCACCACGGGAGCGAAAACTGCATCGTAGTCCGTCCCGAATTGCTGTGTAAAGCCCTTAGCTACTAGGCGTGCCCTATACCTTTGTATCTGTCCTGTACTCGACCGCTTACGTTTAAATATCCATTTACACCCTATAGCTTTCTTCCCTGGGGGCAGAGGTACTAGCGTCCATGTGCCATTTTTTCGCATTGCTTCCAGCTCCTCTTTCATCGCTGCATGCCATTCATTCTGTTCGGCTATGGGTAATTGTTTTATATCCCTGAGGCTTGAGGCCTCTTTGTCCTGCTCTGTTTTATTAGCCACAACATCAGCATCAATCACTGGTGTCTGTGCTTTCACTGACTGTGTTAGGTTAATCCCTATTGAACCTCTATGTGTCCTGTCTGTGTCTTTACTGAGGACTCTCAGCTGCATATAGAACAGTGACTTCTTTACTATCCCTTTCATGAATATTTTTTCTCCTCTCATAATATGCACTGAACCCCTTTTGAACATTACAATGAACCCCATTTCATTGAGTTTCGACACAGCCATAATGTTGACTTCAATGTCAGGAACAAACAGCACATCTGTCATAATGGTATTGAAACCTGCTAATTTCACTGTTCCTCTACTTTTGATAAGTTTCTTAGATCCATCAGCCATTATCACATGATCCTCTACATCACAAAATGTATGAAACATAGATTTATCTTTGATTATACTATTTGTTGCCCCACTGTCAATTGCCCATAAATCTTTGCAGTTGTTTCCCTGCTCATTGTTAATACATTGCTTATTCTTACTAGCATAGATCACCTGTACACATGGTTTTCTTCCTCTTTCTCTTCTTCTTGCTTCACAATTCCTTTGAAGATGTTGCTTGGAACCACAAAAATAACATGCCTTTTGTCCATACAGTCTCTCTTGTGCAGCTTTGTTGTTCTGCTTTTCCACGTTGTGTTTAGACTCAGTCTTTTCCTGCTTTGCCATTTCCTGCCTCCTTTGAAATTCTTGTAAAAGTTTGCCTTCTATATAATCCATATTGAGATTTGCATCATCCATTGCTTCCAAAGAGCTCACCAGACTATCATAACTTGAATCTAGTGAAGCTAATGTGATATACACTTTTTGCGTTTGAGAATGTTCAATTTCACGTTCTGACAACTCAGTAAACAGTCTGTTTATTTCCAACAAATGCTCCAACATGGTTGTATCTCCAGATAAGCGCATCTGATACAATCTTCTGGCAAGATATATTTTAGAACTGGCAGTCTTTTTCACATGAATATTTCTTAAAGTTTCCCAGGTTTCCTTAGCTGTTGTTGCATCATGCACGTGCAGTAATTGAGAATCATCAATAGCAAGAACAATTAACGCCTTTGTCCTCTCATCCAGCCTTCTCCAATCTGCTGGAATAGGCACCCCGGCGGGTGGGTCTTCTGCGATAGCTTTCCACAGGTCTTCTTTCACTAGAAAAGCCTGCATTTCCAAGTGCCATAATTTTTCCCTGTCAGCCTTTCCAAGGGAATCCCGGCCGATAACGTAACAGACATACTTTCACTTTTCACAGTTCACCGCCTTTGTAATTAGAGCTTCTCACCTCTGTCCTTCAGTCAGTTTTTCCCACGGCTCTCTCACAGCTTTTAGCTCAGCTTTCGGATTCTCCATCTCTCTGCTGTTTTACTCGCTGGTCTGCAGTTCTGGCTTTTCTCTGCCGCTTTTCTGCAATCCTCAGCACCAGGTAACCATCAGCACCAGGTAACCATCCTCTGCTACCACTTGTTGGATGTTGTATCTGGCGCAAGCAGATGCCCAGGATGCAGAACAGTATAGTGACAGGCTAGATGCCAGTTGAAGCAATGAGCCAGACAAGCAATAAGTTTTAAGAGTTACTTTACTGACAATATATCACAGCTCTCTCTGTACAAACTCCTCGACCCCCACACTCACAAATGTCTGCTGGCCCTCTATATAGATAAGGCCAGCTGCCCGAGCCTAGGTTGCATAGCAACGTGTCCTTGAAGATGGCTCGAGCTCTGCCAACTTTCGCTTCTAAGTCACGTAGCTCACTTGTGGAAATTTAACCTCTGCTTTCTCGGTTTAGTAGCCAACATCGGGTGTCAACAAAAATGGAGCCAAAGCAGGGCCACTGAGAAACATAACAGAGATAGGGTTGCCAGGCTCAGGGCCTGAGAATGATTTTGTATCTTTAAGAGAAGAGAAAATTCAGCCAAGTGCTCTGTCCTCACTGTGGGAGGCTGTGTGCATCTAGGATTGGCCTCCACAGTCACTTACGGACCCACAGTTAAAGACCTTATCTTGGAAAATAATCTTACTCGGTAATGAGTGATTGCCAACAAATGAATGATACCTTCCTATATAATAAGAAAGTAAGCTGTCAAACTGTCATGGCACCACACAGCTTGACATCGGGTGCAGAGGGCAGCAGCAAAGACACCAGGCAGGCAAGCTATATGTTGGTGATAGCTGCAGCAGCCTGGGTGAGTGGGCAAGAGTTTGGCAGTGGTAGCAGCAGAAGCGGCTCAATAGCTGAGGCAAGTGGGTTGGGTTGGAAAGTGTGAATGCCCGGGGGGCAGCAGGAGGTGGCACATGGGCAGACAAGTGGCACAGTGGCGGCACCAACCTGGGTGGGTGGGAGGCTAGTTGTGATGGCACAATAGCTGAGGCAAGAAGATTGAGGTGGAGAGTGTGGATGCCTGGGAGAGGTGGCAGTGGCAAAGGGGAGGGGGAGGGTGTGGAGTGGTAGGGGTGCCTGTGTGTGTGTTTGGGAGCACCTGGGGTGTTTGGAGGTGCCTGGGCGCTCTCTCTCTCTGTGTGTGTGTGTGTAAGAGAGAGAGAGAGAGAGAGAGAGAGAGAGAGAGAGAGAGTCTGTGTGTATGTGTGTTTGGGGGTGGGGGTTGGTGAGCAAAGTGAGCAGGGGGTATAGCTAGCTAGCTAGCTAGCTAGATAGCTAGATGGATAGATAGATATTCCAAAATGATAAAAGGACTGTGTTTTACTTAGTGGGGTGACCTGTGTCAGCTTCTTGGAATGCAGTATTGAAGAGTGAACAAAACAGGAAGATCTTTGCTGAGAAAGAGATGCCAACACAGACGTGATGCTGGCAGTAACAATGGAGTGATGCATTTCTGCTGAATTCCCAGAGGTAAGTGGGCTTGGAGGGCAGAGATGTAGTCCTTGCTTAGTGACATGTCAGCCCAATGATCCTCCAGCATGCTGCTCTGCTCAGTCTTGAGCTGTGTTTAGGAAACCACAGGAAAGAGACAAAGTGATACAAGATTTCCTGGAGAGGTAGGCCCCAGGATTATGTCTTTAGCTGATTTTTTTTTTTAATCAAGCTGTTGAGCATGGAAGCCAAATTTGTCAATTTCAGTTTCTCTCTGTTCTCATTTTTCCAGTCTTCAGTCCTCCACATGTGCATATTGGTTTGTGATTAAAAAAAAAAAAAAAGTACTCAAGAAAATTCATCAGCATTTTAGTGTGAATTTCTCCTAATAACACACACATGTTTGCACAGCAATTTCTCCTATAATGCCTTTTTGTATATTATTTTCACTAATATGGGCTCCTTCAATCAATAAATGCACATGTTTCTGCAACGTTCATCTTAGTATGTGCATTTTGCTACAATTACTCACATTAAGAACTGCAGCTGCAAAATTAAGAGAAGACTGAATTCTGAAGGAGGTTGCATTTCAGTTTGTGTGTTGTTTCGGAAAGTGGATTAGGTAGGTTCACTGAACTAAACAGAACTGAATTTCTCCCCCATTTGTAGCCTCCACAAAACATGCTTAAGGGGATCAATGGGTTTTAATATTTTGTTTATTTGGGGAGTAATGCAAACTCCACCCCCCCCCAAGCTCCGTGGCACTTTACAGAGCAGCGGGGCCGTTGTTCCATTGGCAGCCCTGCCACACACAGCAGCTGAGGAGGAAGGTTGGGGAACAGGCATATATCAGTGTCAGTCCAGAGCTAGCACAGTGACTAGACTAGGATTGGACCCGATGCTATCAAATGACAGCAGAGGGGCTGACTCAGGACCTGTTGGATCCAGGCCTGACTCAGCCCTGCACCGTTCCCTAGGAAACCATATTTGGGGGTTTTCTGCTGGTTCTCATCATGGGCCATCCCACTGGTGGTGCTTCTCAGAGCACTTCTGAGTGCTTTGTACCAGTGGAGGGATGCTGGGATCACTCCGCAGGCAGTGGCTGGCGAGATGCCCACAGAGGGCAGCTGTTTTGGCCCTCTGCCCAAAACCTCTCCAGCCTGGTGCAAAGGGGTTCTTTGGATTGTGCTGCAGTTTACTTAAAATATTTGTAATATGCCGCCTCTGAAGGTGAACGCTTTCAAGGCAATTTACAGTTGCGGAATTCCCTTGTGTTGGAGATCTGGTCATTCCCCATGCTATTCTTCTTCAGGAGACAACTTAGAACATGCTTGTTTGGGGCTTTGGTACATAACTGGAATGGAGTTTAACCATCCAGGTATTTGCTGTCTGCTATGTTGTATTTTTTGTTGATATTGGTTGCAATTATTAGGTTGCATTCAACTAAGTCCTGCTCAGAACAGACCCACTGAAATTAATGAAGCTAAGTTAGTCATGTCTGTTAACTTCAATGGGCCTACTCTGTGTAGGACTTTTATTGAATACCACCCATAGTCTTATGTTGCTTTTCTTTGCATGGTTATTGTTAGCTGCCCTGGGCTCCTGTAGGGGGAAGGCCAAGATATAATAATGTTTGAAATAATAATAATTATAATTATTATTTTAAAAAACCCCACAGAAATACAATAAAAATGCACAAATAATGTGGGGGGGGGCTAACAAAACAGGCAGCCCATCCAAATGTACTAAAATATAGGAACATAGGAAGATACTTTATACCATTGGTTCATCTAGCTCAATATTGCCTACACTGACCGGCAGCGGCTCTCCACGGTTTCAGGCGGTGGACATTCACTGGCTCACAGGCCTTTCTAGAGATGCCAAGGACTGAACCTGGGACCTCCTGCATGCAAAGCAGATGCTCTCCCACTGTGCAATGGCCATTCAGGGCCAATTGCAAAAGCAGACCAATAATAACAATGTTTAATACCCTTCAGGGGAAAACCAGCAGAAATGCAATGTGAGTCTTAAGATCTGGGGTTTTGTGGTGTGTGGCAAATCTCGAAGGGCAATCAACTGGAAAGGCTGGGGCTGGTGTGGAGGATGCCCTTTGCCTCGTGCCCACCAGTGTAACTGATCCTGATGGTGGGCAAAGGATAAAGGCCTTTGCTGCTGAGCTCAGAGTGTGGGCAAATTTGTAAAGACCATTGGCAGCTCCTCAAATAATGCAGACCCAAACAGTTTAAAGCTGGGCTTGCTCCAGCAGAGGCTTTGACCTCTTGTACCTCAGGGCAAAAAATTCATTCTCCACCACCTGGAAAGGAAACTTAAAGCGTTCAGCATGACCAACGTGTTCTTATGATACATGAGGCCAATGCCGATGCATTCCTTACCTGCAAACGACCCATGTGGAAGAGGTGTGAAGAAAATATTAATAAAACCAGGCCACAAGAAGCCAAAAGTGATTTATGATTGCAATCTTAAGCATCTTTGCTTGGAAGGAAGTCCGTGGCTCAGATTCATGGGACTGGCCTATAAGGCAGCGGTGGGGACAATGGTGGCTCCATGTCAGTGGGATAGAAGAATCTGCTGAAAGCACCTTGGACAGCTCCTTGAAAGTTTGGACTAAAACCCAGAGCAGATTCCGCTCTCCACCAGCTGCCACTGGGTGGGGAACCTTTTTGGCTGCATAGACCAGATCCTAATCAGGATTAGCCTAATCAGGATCAGCCCCACAGATCCAATTTGGAGTCTGAATAGGACTGTATCAAACTGAGCAGAATTTAACCTCTGCTCATCAGCTGACAAACGGGTTACACCTCACATTGACAGCAGGCACCTGTTCATGGCTGGTTTCTCTCAGTTCCTCATTTTTCTAATTTAATCTCAGTTCTCCACATTTCCACATCAGTTTGCAATTTTAAAAAATACCATGAGAATCCATCAGCATTTGGGGGTGATTTTCTCCTAATATACACATTTTTGTATGTGGTTTTGCTTCACATGCATAGTTTTTGCAAAACAATGTTCCCTTATATAAGGAATTTTTATACATTATTTTCACATATGCATTTTTCTGCACATTTTGCCCTAGTATATGCATTTTTGTGCACAATACTTGGCTGGGGAACTGCATGGCAATATTTGGAAAAGTGTGAATTTCAAAGGTTGGTTGTGCTCACATATTGTTTCAAGAAGTGTGAATTAGGTAGGTTCACCTTTAAATGTGAACGGAATTGACTTTCTTCTCCTTCCCTAACGACCGTTAATTTTGGGGTGGGGTGGGGAGGGGACTCCTCCTCCAACAACAACAACGTTTAAGTATGGTTCAGCTTTGCAAGGCAACTAATATGTTCTTCAGACAACACATTGCAAATTCTTCCTTGCTGCCATAAGACGCATTGATTTTGCAGTCAACTAAGATTCTGGCTTAGTTTGGCCTTGACATAACAGGTGCATGAAGATACAAACCCCTGGGAGACCTGGAATGGTGGGAAGACGATCTATCCGTTGTCTTGGGAAAGGCTCTGCCTGCCCTGTACAAACATTTGCTCACCCAAATGAACAAAAACACTCTTTTTTTGCCCTGCCTTCGCCTTGCAAAATCTCTCTCTCTCTCTCTCTCTCTGCCAAGGAGCTGATATGCAAATCCTATCTGGTACACAGTGCTGACCCTGTGGTTTGCAGCTGGCAACCCTCCTTCACCAATTGTGGTCATAGCTTTCTACCTGACTCTGGTGTGAGTAAGCAAAGTGGAATTAGCAGGGAAGTCTTTGTTCTTTGCAGCATAGGTGAAATATGAACATGCTGGTTTGAATGACGGCAACAAAATAAGAGCGGCCTCTTTGCATACAGGAAATAACTGAACCTGGGAAGGCTGGTGAGTGACATCATCAAACCTCTTGGCAAAACAGGAAGGCAACAGAGAACTGAAACAATCAATCGACTAAGGTGCTGCTGTATGGTAAAAACAAGGGCTGTGCACTTCACTTCCGAGCAGTGTCTTCAGCAAGGGTCAAACAGCCTGCCACTTGGCAAGAGGCAAAGGCCAGGCAGGCATAACAGGCAAATGGGCAATGTTCAGAATCATGGAAGCATGGAGCAAATGGGGTAACGCCCCATCAACCTCTGTCTCCCCTAAGCCAGCCCCCACCTGCTTGCCTTCCAACTTACAAGCAGTGCAGTGGGTGACCCTAACCATCTACTTCATCCACCTTAGTTTCCATGTTGCCCCTTGCAGAATTCAGCAGGAAGAAGGAAGGAGACAAAAGCAGAATGTATTGGCTTTGTCTGCCATTGGCTTTGGCTCCACCTACTGTTGGCCTCCCTGCCTTCTGCCCTACCAGTCTCAAGCCACAGTGGGACAGTGGCACCCCATGGGGGGGGAAACATATTGTGCAGGGGCCACAGAAGGAGCAAATTGTGTATTGCTGTACTTTGGTCTCCTTTGCACTGTACGTTTAACACAATCCTATACCACTTGAATCAATCATGGCTTCCCACAAAGAATCCTGGGAACTGTCATTTGCTGAGGATGCTGAGAGTTGTAAGGAGGTCCCTATTCCCCTCCCAGAACTGCAAATCCCAGAGTTCCCAGAAAGAGGGATGGATTGTTAAACCACTTTGTCTCTTCTGCAGGCTACTGATACTCTAAAGCAGCATCTAACAGCCCAAGAGTGGCACCTGGTTGGCCACTGTGATAACAGGATGCTGGACTAGATGGGCCACTGGCCTGATCCAGCAGGCTCTTCTTATGTTCTTATGTTCTTATGTTCTTATGTGTTGCGGAGCTCCAATAGCAAGTTATTTATTGAAAAATGAAGCAGTTTTGCTATGTACTGGTGTGAAACAAAGGTATTCACCCATATACACTGCTGTAAACAATTTAAGGAATGGTCAAACTTATAGCTGCTTTTTCCCGCAGTTGGTGCTGGTGTTGTTGTTTTTTGCTCTGCTTCGTGTTGTTTTATTTTCCATGCATCGTTTCAGTGTAGAAAATTAATTGTGTGTGTATTTGCTCTCCCAAGCCTGCTGGAGATTATGCACAGGCTCCTACTGGGAGGAGGGCAGGATATAAATCAAATGATAAATAAAGAAAATAATGAACAGAGCATGTACAAAATGCAGTCGAGATATGCACATTCCCCAAAGCCCCAAAGCTGTTAAAGATTATGTATATTGACCAGATGCACAATTCCCTCATCATGGACAGTATGTGCACGTTCTCCGTGAGGTGAATGTGCACAATGTCTGTTTGTTAGGCACATTAACCACTCAAACTTACTTTAACCCCTAACATTTGTCAAAAAAGGAAAGCTCTGATCCTTTCTTCCTACAAAGCAATGTCCCATTCTCCAAAAATACAAAAGAGAGGAGTTTTGCCTCCTCCTTTGCTGTTGATCATCCCTCCCAAATCTACAGTATGATGAACTTTAGACCTTTTGAAACAATTGCTGAGATTTGCTGGGTACCTTCTTATTGCCTGACACAGGGAGCCGTATTGTGGCCATGGCAGTTGAGCCCATGCCATGATCTGTAGCCAGCAATGCAAAATGATACCTAGGACACTGTCTGCCTGTTCTTACCTGATTGTGCTAGGGTGGGAAGGAATGTAGTTATGATGATCCTGAGAACAGGATCTTCAGGGAAGGTATCTGAAAGTTCCTTCTCCTCTGTTGAGGGGCTCAAGCCTGCCGGTGGAAAGTGTACCCACCTAGTTCTTTATGGCACCTCCACTCTGTACCCTGGAATGGGCTCACATATTGTTCCTCCTGCAAACTATTTTTTTCTGTAGATACCAATCAGTACACTGTGCATCATACTCTGGCCAACCAGGTGCAGAAATGCAGGTGGCTGAGAAGATCTGAAATGGGCAACCTCTACACAAGGAGCAAAAATATTTGGCTATAATGCAGAACGGGAAATTGCTGGAAGGGTTCCATAAGAATGTACATTCACGGTCCTGGGTCTTACGTGGGTCTGAATGTGTGGCTCAGTGGGTTCTGGGGGGGAGGTGGAGGGTTGGTATGTCAGGAAGTGTGTCGGTGCTGGCACAGGGCAGGGGGTGAGGACAACTCTGGCGAGGGCCAATCAACTTATTTATTTATTTATTAAATTTATATACCGCCCGACTAGCAATAGCTCTCTGGGCGGTGAACATAAAATAGCATAAAAATACAATGAATAACAAAATAATACTAAAATACAATCATCAATCCAATACAATAAACATTTTAAAAAGTAAATCAGTGTAACTTAAAATGCTTCAGAGAATAGGAAGGTTTTGACCTGGCGCCGGAAGGAGAGCAGAGTCGGCGCCAGGCGTACTTCCTCAGGGAGACTGTTCCATAGTTCGGGGGCCACCACTGAGAAGGCCCTAGATCTTGTCATCACCCTCCGGGCCTCCCTGTGAGTTGGAACCCGGAGGAGGGCCTTCGTAGCAGAACGTAGTGCACGGGCCGGTTCATATCGGAAGAGGCGTTCCGCAAGGTATCGTGGTCCCGCATCGTATAAGGCTTTATAGGTTAATACCAACACTTTGAATCTAGCCCGGAAACATATTGGCAACCAGTGCAAGCTGGCCAGAACAGGTGTTATATGCTCGGACCGCTTGGTCCTTGTCAGCAATCTGGCCGCCGCATTTTGCACTAGTTGTAGCTTCCGAACTGTCTTCAAAGGTAGCCCTACGTAAAGCGCATTACAGTAATCCAAACATGAGGTTACCAGAGCATGTACCACTGATGTAAGGTCCTCTTTACTCAAATAGGGACGTAGCTGGGCTACCAACCGAAGTTGGTAAAACGCATTCCTAACCACCAAGGCTACTTGAGCCTCAAGTGAGAGGGAAGAGTCTAAAAAGACTCCCAGACTACGAACCCGGTCCTTTAGGGGGAGTGTAACCCCATCCAGGACAGGGTATATATCCACCATCCGATCAGAGAACCCGTCCACCAACAGCATCTCAGTCTTGTGTGGATTGAGCTTCAGTTTGTTAACTCTCATCCAGTCCATTGTCGCGGCCAGGCAATGGTTCAGCAAATCGACAGCCTCACCTGAAGAAGATGAAAAGGAGAAGTAGAGCTGCGTGTCATCAGCATACTGATGACAACGCACTCCAAAACTCCTGATGACCTCTCCCAACGGCTTCATGTAGATATTAAAAAGCAGGGGGGACAAAACTGACCCCTGCGGGACCCCATATTGGAGAGCCCGTGGTGTCGAGCAATGTTCCCCAAGCACTACCTTCTGGAGACGACCCGCCAAGTAGGAGCGGAACCACTGCCAAGCAGTACCTCCAACTCCCAACTCCGCGAGACTCTCCAGAAGGATACCATGGTCGATGGTATCCAAAGCCGCTGAGAGATCAAGGAGAATCAACAGAGTTACACTCCCTCTGTCTCTTTCCCGACATAGGTCATCGTACAGGGCGACCAAGGCTGTCTCAGTGCCAAAACCGGGCCTAAAACCCGATTGAAATGGATCTAGATAATCAGTTTCATCCAATAGCACCTGGAGCTGGCCAGCAACCACCCGTTCCAAGACCTTGCCCAGGAATGGAACATTTGCCACTGGCCTGTAGCTGTTAAAATTGTCTGGGTCCAAGGAAGGCTTTTTCAGGAGTGGTCTCACCACTGCCTCTTTCAGACAGCATGGGACCACTCCCTCTCGTAAAGAGGCATTTATCACTTCCTTGGCCCAGCTACCTGTTCCATTCCTGCTAGTTTTTATCAGCCAGGAGGGGCAAGGATCCAGTACCGAAGTGGTTGCACGTACCTGTCCAAGCACCTTGTCCACGTCCTCGAGTTGAACCAACTGAAGCTCATCCAACAAAACAGGACAAGACTGTGCTCCGGACATCTCACTAGGATCTACTGCTATAACTTGAGAGTCTAGGTCCTGGCGGATACATGAGATCTTATTCTGGAAGTGATCGGCAAACTGATTACAGCGGGCCTCCGATGATTCCACCGTGTCCGGAGGGTTTGAATGGAGAAGCCCCCGGACAACTCGAAAGAGCTCCGCTGGGCGGCAAAGAGATGATTTAATAGTGGCAGCAAAATGATGTTTTTTAGCTGCCTTCACTGCTCCTACATAGAGCTTAGTAGAAGCACTAACCAGCGCATAATTGTATCCGTCGGGAGTTCGTCTCCATTTCCGCTCAAGCCGCCTCCTATCTTGCTTCATCGCTCTCAGCTCCGGAGTATACCATGGAGCTGTATGAGCTCTACACAGGAGAGGGCGTGCAGGAGTGATCGTGTTTACAGCCCGGGTCATCTCCGTATTCCACAGAGCGACCAGGGCTTCAGCAGGAGCGCCAGTCCTATCAGCCGGAAAATCCCCCAGAGCCCTTTGAAAACCTTCAGGATCCATTAGTCTCCGGGGGCGGACCATTTTAATAGTCCCCCACCCTTGCAGAGGGAAGAGGTTACTGAAAGTCTAAACTTCAGCAAGCAGCGGTCTGTCCATGACAAAGGGAGTGTTGTAAAACTCCCCACATCCAGATCACTTTCCCCATGCTCAGTAGCAAAAACAAGGTCTAGAGTGTGCCCCGATACATGTGTTGGACCACTAACATATTGAGATAGCCCCATGGCTGTCATGGAAGCCATGAAGTCCTGAGCCGCGCCAGACAAAGTGGTCTCGGCATGAATGTTGAAATCCCCCAGTACTATTAGTCTGGGGGACCTCAACAATATATCCGAGACCACTTCCGCCAGCTCAGTTAGGGAAGCCATTGGGCAGCAAGGTGGGCGGTACACCAAAAGGATTCCCAGCCTGTCCCTCTGGCCCAACACAAGGTGCAAACACTCCAGGCCAGTAACTGAATGAACATGGTGCTTGGTGAGTAAGATGGAACTCTTATAGACGACAGCAACCCCACCTCCCCGACCCTCAGATCTACCATGATGCTGAACCAAGTACCCTGGTGGGCAGAGCTGAGAGAGACCAACTCCTCCCTGCTCACCCACCCAGGTCTCGGTTATACATGCCAGATCGGCTGCCTCATCCACAATCAAATCATGGACGAGGGAGGTTTTATTATATACCGATCTGGCATTTAATAACAGCAACTGGAGATCTGAGAGTTGGCTGATAGGACTACCAACGACCTTGCGGGTGTGGGAAGGACCGGAACAAGGCACAGCCACAACATGTCTGGACCACGTTCCCCTTACCTGGCACGTCCTTCTCACAGCGCCATACCTTCCTTTGCCCGTCACTACGGTAATTGGGGCCCCCTCAAGTCTCCCCGCCTGATGGATAAAACTCTCTCCGAAGCACATAATACAACTAAAATATACAACAATTAAACGTATAAAAACAGCCATATATACAGCCATATATACAGCATATAAACATACACACTCACTCAGACATACATTCATATAATCAGGTACCCATTCATCTCAAATTGCATCAACACACCAACAAAAAAGTAAAAAAAAAGAAAAGAAAAGAAAAGAAAAGAAAAAAAGAAAAGAAAAAGAAAGCAGCAGCACATCAGCAAGAGCAGCAGCCTCTCCTTCCCTTGGGCGATGGTTTCTTCCTCCTGCAGGCACTGGGTCTCCCAGGCCACCTCAGCCAGCCAGCTTCCACAAAAGACCTCCCTGTCTGTATCTGGCAGTTTCTGAAAAGCTTTCTGAAATGATCAGGCCCCAGTCTGAATCTTTTAAACACTGCTTCTTTGAATTCAGCATAGGTGACGGGCCTGTCTGAGGGGAAATATTGGTATACCTCAGCCAATTCCCCTTTAATCAGGTTTGATAAATACTGCATGTATTTATCTTCAGGTAGCCCCCACAACTGAGCTGCTTTTTCAAAGGTGCTGAGGTAAATTTGAGGATCTTGACCAGGCTCATAGACAGCAAAGTCCTTTGGAGTAATTTTTATTTTTGCTCCATCTCTGTCTTTCCTTGTCTCCTCAGAGTGAAATTTCTCTCTATCAAATTTTAACTTTTCTACTTGTAATTCAGCATCCAATGCTCGTTGCTTCTCCCTCTCCTCAAACCCCAATCTCATTCTCTCAATTTCCAACTCCCTCTGTTTTTCCTTCTCTGCACCTTCCATCCTCAACTGAGCTGCTTTTTCAAAGGTGCTGAGGTAAATTTGAGGATCTTGACCAGGCTCATAGACAGCAAAGTCCTTTGGAGTAATTTTTATTTTTGCTCCATCTCTGTCTTTCCTTGTCTCCTCAGAGTGAAATTTCTCTCTATCAAATTTTAACTTTTCTACTTGTAATTCAGCATCCAATGCTCGTTGCTTCTCCCTCTCCTCAAACCCCAATCTCATTCTCTCAATTTCCAACTCCCTCTGTTTTTCCTTCTCTGCACCTTCCATCCTCAATCTCTCAGCTTCCATCCTCAATCTCTCAGCTTCCAACTCCCTCTGCTTGTCTTTTTCCTCAGCCTCCCATCTTAACTTCTCTCTCAGGTACTCTATATAAGCGGGATTGCTTAAATATCCTTCTGGGGTCTCTTCCCTGACAGGTTGTTTTTGCTGGGCAGTTGCAAATCCTATAAGTGCTACCCTCAATTCATCTACCCCTTTACCCTCGTGAGGTAAATTGAATGTTATGCACTTCTCCACCAGCTCCTCTCTTTTCATTTTTATGTATTCAGCCATGGTGTTTGAGTTCACTCACTCTTTGCCACACACTCTTTGCCAGTCACTCTCACAAGAAATCTTGTTTTGTTATTTCTGTTTGCCACACCACTGTTCTGGATTCTCTAGTATTCGTTTCTGGATTCTCTGTTGTTTGTATCCCACCGCTACTGACAAACTTGCTGCTTGGCTTTTGCAAGAGCAGGGCACGCAGGCAGACCAGAGGGAGAACTAGCTTCTATCAGGTCCACCTGTGACCTATTTAAAGAACGTTGCCCCATCCTCCACACCCAGTTCATGCCATGACTTTTCCCACCCACCCTCCTTTGTTCCAGTTTTCTGTGGTTTACCTCCTGCTATGTAGCCAGTTGCTGGTTGACAGGGCTAGGAAGGAATTTGCCCTAGGGTGATTGGCTGTTCCTGTGGATGTTTGCCTTCCTCATGGCAGGGGCTTCTTCTTTTCATCTTTTAATTCACTGTCACAACTTTATTGGCAGGAATTGGCATTGCGCAGGATCCATTTCCGGGTAACGGATGAGGATCCTCCAGTTTCCCATTTAGCAGTCCCTGTATGGTATGTGGTGTGCAGCCAAAAATACCCAAAAGCCCCAGCTTGAGGGGCAAGATGGGTGGCAGCATTCCTGGTTAGCAAGGGCCTCCACAACAATGCTCCAAGCCAAGGAGGCCCCATGTCCCCCTCTATCCTTACTCTCAAAGGGTGGGAGACACCAACCCCCTAGGTTTTTCCCCCAGCACTTGGAGCTGGGGGCAGGGGGTTCACATCACATAGCAAGTGGGCTGTGTGATGATTGGATCCTGTCCCTATGCCAGGCCAAATCCTTTATGTCACTGTAATCACTAAAGAAGTTGTGGTCATGTTCTACTTCATAACTGTCTCATGACTCTTTATTTCTCTGCCTTGGCCTCCCAGGGGCACATCGCACCTGGGCCCACAAGAAGAGCCCTGCTAAATCAAGCCAAAGGCCCATCTAGTTCTCATGGTAGCCAGTTTGATCAGAGAATTCTCTCTTAGACTTCTTCTGGCTTCAGTGTTTCTATGGAGTTCTAACAAGTTTGGGAGCCAAACTAGGAGGGCAACAAGTGTGGTGAGGGGACTGGAGAGCAAGTTCTGTGAGAAAGGGTGGGAGAAGTTGGGTATGCTAACCCTGGAGAAGAGAAGACTGAAAAGGGCATGAGAGCCATTTTCAAATATTGGCGAGGTTGTCATATAGATGATGGAGCAAATTTGTTTTCTGCTTCTCCAGAACATCCTTCCCCAGTGTGGGACTCTCTGGATATTGTTGGTCTCCAACTTCCATCAGAGTCTTAGTCAGGGATGATGGAAACTGGAGTCCAAAACATATGGAGGATACCAGGTTGAGGAAAGCAGCTCTAGAGGTTAAGATGTGAAACAATGGCTTCAAATAGACTGCCTGAACCCTTATATCCCAGCTCAATCACTGGAGTGCCATTGGTGAGGCTCATTTGACATTGACACGAAACCCAGCCTTTAGTGTAGTTGACCCAGTCCTGTGGAATACTCTTCTGACAGAGGTTTAGCAGGCACTTTCTATTTTAACCCTTGAACATTTGCTGAAAACTTTTCTATGCCACCAGTCTTATGCAGACAATTGGAGAGCAGCTTCTATAAATAGTTAGCTGATGATCTGTGATTTAACATTTTTATATGTTTTTATTGTGCATTTATAGAATTGCTGAACCAAAAAAACCCCCCATCCATCGAAATTTGCACTTCTCCAAATTTTGTAGTGCACTTCTGCAGCCGAGTAATGTGCACAAACATGAGTATACTAAGGTTAAGTGTGCTCAAAGATAAATATAATGGTGAAAACAATACATTGGATTCAATTTGCAAATGTAAGTATATTAGGCAAAACTGCATACAAAAATGTGTAAATTATGAGAAATTCACATCAAAATGCTGATGAATTTTAATGGGGGCTAAAAAAAAGAGAGGAATATTGCAAACTAATGTAGAAATGTAGAGAATTGAACTTAAGACTAGACAAATGAGAAACCAAAATTGACATATTCGTCCATCCCTATATGGGTGACCTTGTTTCTATACATGGGTTGCCCACTGTCATGTGACCTTTTCCCTCCATGCAAGCTGTGCAAAAAGATTATTACTAATAAATGAATGCACATTATTAACTTGTCATTACAGTAAACCGGTATCCACACATGAGCTGGCACAATACATTGGCTCTGTCTTCTGTGTTGCTCATTGCTCTTATCATTAAATTATTTGCTGAATGGGTTTGGTGGAGTGACTTCCTCCTCTTTGGAAAGTCCCCTCCCCCTCTCTTAACCTAAAGGCCAACAATAAGTGTCAGCATTAAGCAGTCAGTCAGTGGAACATTACATTCACCCCACACAATCCATATTATATGGATTTCTACTGGACATGGTAGTTTGGGAACATAGAACAGTAGAATTGGAAGGGGCCTAGAAGGCCATCAAGTCCAACCCTCTGCTCAATCAGGAATCCAAGTTAAACCTACCTAACAGATTTATTTATTTATTGAATTTATATCCCATCCTTCCTCCCAGAAAGAGCCCAGCTCTGCTGTCCAGCTACCTCCTGTCTCCAGTGTTGGAGACCGCACCACCTCCCTATATATAGGATGTCAACTACATATAGAGATGGAAGGATCTTTCAGTGTTGGTGCAGTTTCTCATTTTTCCAGTGTTAAATTCAGTTCTCCCCATTTCTGCAGCAATTTGCATTTTAAAAAAAAATCCTAATGAAAATTCTTCAGCATTTCTACTAATCAATACATTTTTGTATGCAGTTTTGACCAATGTACTAGTGTACAGTTGTTGCAAGCAATTTCCCCTAATCTAATGCATTTTTGTAATTTTCATGAATATATTCATTTTTATGCACACTTTTCCCTAACATATGCACTTTTGTAAACATGGGTTGGTTGGAGAACTGCATTGCAAAATTTGGATAAGTACAAATTTTGACGGAGGGCTGTGTCTTGGTTCTCATATTGTTCCAGAAAGTGCAAATTTGGTATATTCACCTTTAAATGCACACTGAATAAATTTTCTTCCCCATTCTTACCTATGTGACATTTTCAGACAAAAGCTGTGATTGAAGAAGTTGCTTTTTAAGAAACAAACAAACAAAGAAAGAAAACTCCAATATATTGAAAACTCCAAAAACAAGCTCATGTTTTCCTGTCCATTCCCTCACCCGTATTAGTCATTAAAAGTCCATAATCCATATATAGCACCTGCCTTGATTGAGCAAACTGAAAGGAATCGGAACTATTTACTTTGGCACACTCGCTTCTTTTGATGAAAGATGTTGGAATGTATGTTGTCGGCTTGTTGGATTGCAAGGAAGCACCTTAGGCTGGCCTCTGCTTGCATGTGCTCCCTGACATGGCATGAGGTATGGAACTTCCTACAGCTGCCATGCAGAAAACCGGTACTCATTTGTAGGATATGAGATATGGGGCTGAAGGGGTCATTTTGAGGGGAGTTGTGTAAATAGGAGGAAAGTAGAGGTGAATGTAAAAAGGCAATCACACGCACGCACACACACACACGCACGCACACGCATGCACACGCATGCACGCGCACGCATGCACACGCACGCACGCACACACACACACACACACACACACACAGGCACTAGGTTAGAACAGGAAGTGGGGATGGCCAGAGGAGGCTAATTCTACCCTGTTTCAGTTCTTCTGGTGCTCAATTATAGGTCCATTCCATCCCATTTGGTGCAGAATTTTTTTTTTTAATGAACACAAAAAGCCCACTTTGAAATTGTATGCATTCTGTATGCACTTTTCATGTAAAATAGACATTTTGATGTATTAGTGGTTAGAGTGTTGAACTAGGACCTGGGAGACCAGGGTCCAAATCTCCTCTCAGCCATGAAGCTCATTGGGTGACCTTGGACAAGTCACTCTCTCTCAGCTTAACCAACTTTACCAGGACCCTGGTGGTCCACAGATCACGGTTTGGAGACCCTTGATCTAATTTTTTTTAGTGGTATCGTGTGTTTCCTCCCTCCACAAAAACCCAGAGCTTGGAAAAGTTACCTTTTTAAACTACAACTCCCATCAGCCCCAGCCAGCATGGCCACTGGATTGGGCTGATGGGAGTTGTAATTCAAAAAAGTAACTTTTCCAAGCTCTGCAAAAACCCTATCAAAGGTCTAGATATCTAGAAGAACTGACAGTATTTCCCCTATGCAGGGCCGCCTTAGAGCTATTCCTACAGATCATACTTCCTGCCATTGTAGCGGATTTGCATCTGGATATTGTTGGAGTTTAAACTTGTCAAGACTAATGGCTAGTACAATGAAACAGGTGGAAAATGTAATCCATTATGTATCGAAATGTCCTTGACATGATGGTCCGAGGGAAAATTCTTTAGAAATATTTTGTCTAATTAACCACCAAGAAATGGCCAAGAAATGATCTCTTTACTCCTATAAAATGTTTACCCATTTATAACATATAGAACAGCATTGTATGCTTTAGAGGCAAGGAAACCTCAAACAGAAAGAACTAGTGTAGTGAAAGTTCTAAGACTGGGCATAGTTTGACTTTTACTCTATTGTTTTTATATAAACATGTCGTATATTAACTTTCTTATTATCTTCACGTTATTGTTTATATATTGGACATTTTGGTGTTTATTTACAAAATATTATTATTGTTGCTGTTATTATTGTTTATTAGATTTATATCCCACCCTCCCTTTCAAAAGGTGCCCAGGGTAGCACCTGTTAAAGTTGTCAAGACCACTGGCTACCACAATAAATTTCGTGGTGATGAAACTGTGTGTGTGAAAATATCTGTCTCTAATGGAGATGGGCAAATCTGTCCAATTTTAGTTTCTCTCTGTTTCTCATTTTTTTCAATCTTAAATTCAATTCTTCACAGTTCCACATCAGTCTGTGATTTTATTTTATTTTTTTTAAAAAGTCCTCCCTGGCAGCTAGGAAGGCTGAAGAGTTCAGACCACTGGTGAGACGATCTTGTCGTATGAAAGAAAGGATGCTCGGCAACACCCCTAGGCCACTTCAAAAGGAAAGTATGTGTGATGGAAACCCTGCAACAGACTCTTGAGAATTTCACTGAACTTTTCTCTCCTTTTGATCATTTTCAGAATGCGGTTTCATTTCTCATTAGTTGATGGAGAGTGGACTGGAAGTGTTTATGTGTGGGAGAACACAGAAGAAATATTCAGCAAATATAAAAAAGGGTAAAGGTGAAGGTGACCCTGCACTTGTAGTGTGAGTCATTTCCGACTCTTAGGGTGACATCTTGCGACGTTTACTAGGCAGACCATATATATGGGGTGGGTTTGCCAGTTCCGTCCCCGGCCTTTCTTTACCCCCCAGCATATGCCGGGTACTCATTTTACTGACCACGGATGGATGGAAGGCTGAGTGGACCTCGACCCCTTGTACCGGAGATTCGACTTCCTCCTTCCATTGGAATCAAACTCCAGCCGTGAGCAGAGCTTCGGCTGCGTTACCACCGCTTACCACTCTGCACCACGGAGGAGGAAATATAGCATTCTTCTATTCTATGGAAGGGCCATGGCTCAGTGGTAGAGTACCTGCATTGCATGCAGGAGGTCTCAAATTCAGTCCTCAGCATCTCCAGACAGGGCTGGGAGAGACTCCTGCCTGCAACTCATTTTTTTTTTTATAAAGCCCTCATGAAACTCTTCAGCATTTTAGTGTGACTTTCACATAATAAATACATGCTTGTGTGCAGTTTTGACTAATGTACACATCTCTGCAAGCAATATAGCTTAATACAATGCATTTGTGTATGCTATTTTCACCAGTATATTCATTTTGTGCACACTTTCCCGTAATATATGCAGCTTTAAAAAACATAGCTTGGTTGGCCTTGTAAAAATTCAGATGAGTGTGAATTTCGAAGGACGGCTGTGTTTTGGTTCTCATATTGCTTCAGAAAGTGCAAATTTGATAAATTCTGCTTTAAAAGCGAACTGAATCAGATTTTTCCGCAATCTCTAGTCAGTGTGGACAACACTGAGCTAGATGGACCAGCGGACTGACTCAGTATAAGACATCTTCCTATGTTCTGCAGGGTAGGACACCTGGACATCCTATACCATAGAGAGATTGTTCCCTTCCTCTGCCAATGAGAGCGTTCCTGAGGCTCTGAGGGCATGAAGCTGCTATGTCATCCCTGTCTTAGGGATTGGTATGTTGATGCCAGCCGGCAGCCTTTTAAGGCGCTGTTGACAAGACTGAAAGGAAGGCTCTGATTGGCTGGCAATGAGTCACACCTGCAGTATGTGTTTCGGCTTTCTCCTAGACCTCCGAGGTACGACAGTATTGCTGTCATCGACTCCATTGAATTAAGGAACTCATGTGGAATGAACCGACCGCTTTGAGCTGTGCTGCTCTTTTTCTTGCCCTAAAAGGGAAAAGGGAGCCAGCGAGACAATCACCTGCACAACGTGATGAAAGTAAACATGCAGGCAGGAAGGGATTTTGCAGAGGTAATGCGCCACAGGTAGACAAACGTTCAGCAAACTGAGATGAAACCTGACTAGCCAAACATACAATCACAGGTCAGTCTGGGGTAAGATCTTCCAGGCAATGGTGACCTCACTGGAAGATTATCATAGGCCACATCTGCACCATGCATTTAAAGCACTGTTGTATTGCATACTTGAACGAGTCATGGCTTCCCCCAAAGAATCCTGGGAAATGTAGTTGGCTAAGGGTATTGAGAGTTGTTAGGAGACCCCTATTCTCCTCACAGAGTTATTATCAACTCAATTATGACTTATGGCGACCCTATGAATCTTTGTTTATATATATTCATAGGGTTTTCATGGTAAGAGGTATTTAGAGGTGGTTTACCATTGCCTTCCTCTAAGCCTACGGCACCTGGTATTCCCATCCAAGTACTAACCAGGTCTGACCCTGCTTAGCTTCCAAGATCAGATGAGACTGGGCATGTTCAGGTAGTATGGCCGTAGGCAATTTAGTAGTAGTAGTAGTAGTAGTAGTAGTAGTAATGATAATGATAATGATAATGATAATAATAATAAATACCCAAATTGTTGCAGAAATGTAGAAAACTGAATTTAAGATTGGAAAAATGAGAAACTGAAAGAACTGAAATTGACAGGTCTTTCCATCCCTTGAACCAAAGAGTCAAGATTGAAGGAGAAGCTGGGAGTCAGGGCAAAAAATCCCACAAGAATGCAGGAACACTCTCAAGCTCATGGAAGGCCTTGTGGCTCAAGCAAGACTCAGCTGGGACAGGAAGTCCTTGAGGCTCCTTCCTGCCCATAACGGTCATAGGTTTCCCTCCCATGATCTCAGCTCATGATGGGAGAGGAATTCAATTCCGTTTGCATTTAAAGGCGAATTTGCACTTCTCTGAAGTTTGCAGTGCAACTCTCCAGCCAAGTAATGTGTA
Source organism: Rhineura floridana (assembly GCF_030035675.1). Classification (NCBI taxonomy): domain Eukaryota; kingdom Metazoa; phylum Chordata; class Lepidosauria; order Squamata; family Rhineuridae; genus Rhineura; species Rhineura floridana. The sequence goes on along the minus strand of NC_084494.1, from coordinate 22,582,544 downwards.
CAAAAATGCATATACTAGGAGAAAGTGTGCATAAAAATCCATATGTTGGTGAAAATAATATAAAAAAATGCATTGCATTAGGGGAAATTGTTTTGCAAAAGCAGGTATATTGGGTAAGTTAGTGTGTGTTAGGAGAAATTTACATTAAAATGCTAATGTTGTTTCTCCCTCATCCCTACTCATGTGCAGAGCATAAACATGTAAAACGGGGATGGGGATCCTTTCACTCACTAGGTATGGCTGAACTATAACTCCCATCAGCCTTAGCAATCAAGGCCAATGACCAGGGATTATAGGAATTGTAGTTCATCAACATCTGGAGAACCAATGTTCCTCACTCATAACGTAGACCAAGGATGCTTCTAGCCTCAGTGCCACATCTCTGCTGTTCTGTGTGATTTGGACATCCAAATAGGCAGGAATACCAACTGTGCAGAGAAACTTTTTGTGGGCAGGAGTTCATACACTGGACTTTCTGTTTGTGCAGCTGCACACAACGCATGGATTTGGGAAGGGGAGAGAGATATGGAATCAGGGCTATGCCCTACACTTGAGTAACGCATGAATAGGGATGGGAAAGAAATTCTATTCAGTTCACCTTTAAGTCAAATTTACCAAATTTGCACTTTCCAAAACAATTAGAATTGAAACACAGCCATCCTTCAAAATTCACACTTGTTCAAATTTTGTGATGCGGTTTGCATTGGAAACAATGTTTCCAAAAAGTTGAATTTTTTCCACATTTTGCAATCAGTTCTCTAGCCAATCAATGTGTAAATAGGCATATATTAGAGTAAATTGTGCATATATTAGTGAAAATAGCATACAAAGGCATTATATTAGTGAAAGTTGCTGGCAGACCTGTGTATATCTGTCAAACCTGCATATGAAAATGTGTTTATTAGAAGGAATTCACACAGAAATGCTGAAGAATTTTCATAAGGTTTTTTTTAATTTAAGAACTGAATTTAAGATTGGAAAAATGAGAAACCGAGAGAACAAAAAAATGACAAATTCGACCATCCCTACATGCGAACAGGACTCTTGCCTATCTAGAGCCGGGGAGCTGGGAACCACTTCCAGATGTTGTTGGACTCTAACTCCCATCAGCCCCAGCCAGCACAGCCAATGGTCTGGAGTGATGGGAGTTGCAATCCAGCAACATCTGGAGGGCCCAGGCATCCCTAGCACCTCTCGGTGGAGATCAACAGAGTGGGCCCTTTCGGTAGTTCTGCCACCCTTGGAAGTTCAGAGGGGTGGCCCAGGAGAAGACATCTTCTGTGGCAGCCCCTAAGCTTTGGAACTCCCTCCCCACCGAGGTGAGTCTGGCAACTTCGCTGTACAGCGTTTGGCGAATGCTGAAGACACACCTCTTTACCCTGGCCTTTGACCCCTGAGATGTATATTTTTAGGACCCACCCTATTTTCTGTGATGCTGTTTAGGTTGTTTTTCACTGTTTTTAATCATGTGTTTAAAATGTTTGCAACCCACCCTGGGACCTTTGGATGAAGAGCGGGTAATTAATAATAATACTGCATACTCTCCCCTGGTTGATTTGCACCCTCAGATTTTCGCACCAAGCCCAGAAAGTAAAAATTTGTGCTGAAAATCTTGTGGGGGCCACAAGGTGTTCAGTCAAAGATGGTAGTGTAGTGGCAAATTCAGAAATGCAGGGTCCCTTCATGATAATCAAAGCTATGCCCCCTTTCCACTTTCCCTAATCTCCCTTGCTCTTTGTGTCATCTCCGATTCCACACTCCACTGAAACAGACTTCCCTAAGAGCCAATCATCATGAAAGGGGAGGCTGTGTGTTAGCTACTGAGAAGAGTCTTCTCTGTGGCTGACTCACCTTCTTCCACTCTGATTGGTTCCTATCAAATGACTCTTCTCAGTGGCTAACATGCTCCCTTTACATGCTGATTGGCTCATACATAGGGACCTGGCTGGGAACCTGCTACCACAAAAGTAAAGGGTCTGCAACCCCCCACAACCCCAGATGACTATATCCCTGGTCAAAGGCTTCTCCCATTCCACAGATGAAGCTTGATGACTGAAAACAGATGCATGTGTGGGGGGAATGGGGGGCTACAATCCTGGCTCAGATTAAAGCCAGACACAATGTTCTTCGGAGGCATTTCATTACCAAGCACTTCTTGGTGCTTATCACTCTGGAAGAAGAGGTTGGTTGATTAATTATTTCCATTTTTGTAGGTGGCATTGGAAGCATAATATGTCCTGCTCTGTCATTCTGGAATCGCTGACTCTGCAAGTGGTTATCACTCAAATCCTTCTCTGCGCCATGAAGCGATCCAAAACTGCTGCTAGACAGCGCCCTCTTGAGGCTAAAGAAGGAAGAGGGAAGTCAGCAATTCTTAATTGCCTAGCTCATTGAAGCTTCAGTTGATCAGGATTCGGTCATCTCCAAACTGTCAGTATTTTGCAGGAGAGATTTAAGGACATACCCAGAAAATGAAGGATGAATGCTCATTGTCACAGAACCTCCCTGAAAACAAATCAGAATGAAAGTGCCTTACAATCTAACCTCAGTGTAAGCTTTGTACAAGCAAATCAGGACGAATGCTCAACAAATAGGACTTCTGGAGAAGCCCTTAGTAGGGCTGCACCCAGCCCCCCCATCCACCCTGTGGATCCACTCTGTGGGCTTCAAGGACGGTCAGTCTGCCCTATTCCAAAGATGGGACCACCCACCCCACCTCAGATCTATCCCCAAAGTTATGTGGGGTAGGGCTAAGAGTTTTTTAAATTAAAAATATTGTCATTCGGGAAGAAAGAGATGCTATGTCTCCTTCCCATCCACCCCTGATTGAGAGCAGGTGGGTGCCACTGCATAGCTGATAAGCAAGAGGATTCCTACTGAGGGGTGCTGCTCCTTTTCAAGTGGATCACCTGCATTTAGGGAGGACTCTCGCTAAGGGGATTTGGCACACGGGGCTGAGGGAGGCCTGGCAGGGAGGAGGAGAGGACAGGTGGAAAGGCACCTATCTTCTCCACGAAGAGTTGCTTCGTTTACCTGGTTTTCCTCTTCTGTCCCATGCATGCATGCCTCTTTTTCTGCCCTACTCCCCACCCCCTGTACCCGACTCATAGTGATCCAGGACTATCTCAGTCCAACCCCCTACCTCCCCAAAAAACATGGATTCACCTGATTGGGGACATGTCAAAACAGCACCTGCATTGTAGGAGGAGGGTAGAGAATGTTCAGCTAGTTGGGGAGGGGAGGAGCACCTACCAGGACAGCAGAGATGACTCTCTCATTGTCATTCCTTTTTATACTTTAAAAGACACCTGCTGCAAGCATTCTTCCATCTGTAGCCTTAGAACTGTTTTAGGAGGGTTTTCCAAGGAGATCCGAAAGAGTTCTGATTAAACAGACAGACAGACAGACAGACAGACAGACAGATAGATAGATAGATAGATAGATAGATAGATAGATAGATAGATAGATAGATAGATAGATAGATAGATAGATAGATAGATAGATAGATAGATAGATAGATAGATAGATAGATAGATAGATAGATAGATAGATAGATAGATAGATAAAATTAAGATCCAGAGAGGAAGAGTTGATGGTTGCTTTGCCTTTATCAAAATGTATGGTGACACCACACTTGGAAAACAGGTCATCAATATTCAAAAAGGATATCATACAACTAGAGATGGTGCAGAAAAAGGCAATCAAAATTATCAGGGATCTGGAAGAACTCCCTTACAAGGAAATGTTACAACAGGTAACAGGCAGATAGCCAGTGTGGCGTAGCGGACAGAGTGTTGGACTAGAACCTGGGAGACCAGGGTTCAGTTCCCCGCTTGGCCATGAAGTTCACTGGGTGACCTTGGGTCAGCCACTGTCTCTCAGCCTAACCCACCTCACAGGGTTGTTGTGAGGATAAAATGGAGAGGGGAAGAACCATGCCAGTATGCCACCTTGAGGTCTTGGATGGTATGTGAGATATAAATATAATAATAAATAAATACAATGATTTTTTTAATTTGGAAAAAGGGCAAGGAAGGAAATTATGCACGGTGTTCAGAAAGTGGACAGAGAGGGTTCTAGAATCTCAGTCATCCAATGAAGCTGAATGGTGGGGAATTCAGGAGAGACAAAAGAGGTACTTCTTCACACAACAAATAGTTAAACGGTGGAAATTGCTTCCACACAATTGTGGAACTTGGATGACTTTAAAAGGGTCAGACAAATTCATGGAAGATAAGGCTACTAGAGTTGGTTGCCACTGGTTATACTGGTTACCCCAGTATAAGAGGCAGTATGACAGAGGTATGCAATGGCTCTGTGTGTACCCTGAAGAACATGGCAAGTCGGAGTCACAAACTCACATTCCTGAGTCAATCAGTGCCATCTCCCTGATGAGGTGCGCCTGGCGCCTACACTTTTATCTTTTCGGCGCCAGGTTAAACCCTTTTTATTCTCCCAGGCATTTTAATTCTATCTTTTAGCTTTTAATGTATATCAGGTCGTTTAATTGTTTAATATGTATGCTTTTACTGTTTTTGTGATTCTATTGTATTTTATTCTATGTTGTGCACCGTCCTGAGAGCCTTCGGGCTGTGGGCGGTATAGAAATCGAATTAAATAAATAAATAAATAAATAAATAAATAAAATTAACAAGGTATCTTGAGGCAGATCAGGGATCCCAAACACTTCCAAAACACTCTGCAGCCTCAGTTTTTTGAAAAAGTTGAGCACATCTCTCTCCTCCCCATTTAGTTTTTTGAGAAATAAAATGAAGCTGACTGAGGAAATGCCCAGAGCTCAAGAAGGGAGGGAGTAGAGAGGGATTTTTAGCTTTGATTGACAGGTCTAGTTTTTAATCACAGTGGATTATTTTCCAAGGCATTCCAATCACAGCGATTTGATGGAGAGATATTGAAGCAGATGGAGTTTCTCTTCACATGAGTCATCACTCTCTTCTGAGTTTGGGGTTGCGAGAACAGGGCATACGCAGCAGTATTAATCTATTTGGGATGCCTGCTTCTTTCCCAATAATACTTTCTTCATACGATTTCCCAAAACCATGAAGGGAGGGAATGTGATTTCTATTTTCCCACTCCATAACAGTAAAATCTGCCCTGTGGGAGTACCACTGCACCTATCTTTCTGAAAGGTGCTAGGCTTCATCTCCTTGCAATGGGCAATCATGCCTGCAATTTGCAACCAATTCTGGCAGAAATCTAAAATGTTAGAAATGTCCTTTTTTAAAATGTAAAGGTTCCCTACACTAAAACCTCTTGATAGATCTGGCAGGCTTAATGGGCTGCCTTTGCATGCATGGGTAGATAGGCTCCTGGGCCTGCAAATGTCATCCACTTATGTGAAAAAGGAAAAAAAATAGCCATTTTTAGATTCCCTATTATAGTCAATGGGGGCAAAACAGAGCTTTGGATTTAACAAACCTGGATCCAAATAACAAACTGAACCAGAACAGAGCCAATCCGAAGCAGATAAAGCTGTTTCCAATTGCTGCAGATACAGATCTAACACAAATCTTGTGGTTACTGCATTCCCTTAGCCTCTGAATACCAGCTGCTGGGGAACACGAGTGTGATAGTGCTATTGCACTTGTGTCCTGCTTGCAGGCTTCCCATGCACATCTGGCATTCTACAGTTTCATCTTGTCACAACAGTCTGGAATTTGGTGTGCAATGTGGATGTACTGAACACGATAAGCTCACCAAAATCCTAGACAGATTCACTGAGTAATGACTGAGGAAAGACAGTTCAATTATCTTACCCTGGTAAAAAACAAATTGGGGGCAAAACCAAAAGAAATTGAGGGTGCATAGAGGCTAATTGGTAAGTAAGCAGTGGTATATGTATGACTGGCATTAGAGTTGTTATCGTTGAGTCACTGGGTTAAGACTTATTTATTTCTCCAGGCCTTTTAAGTTGTGTATGTTGATCTTTCTTTAATCTGTTCTGTTGTTTTAGCTGTTTCATATTTGAGTATGCATGGTGTATTTTATGGTTTGTTTAGGGATGGGGAGAAATTTGATTCAGTTTGCACTGAAAGGTGGACCTACCTAGCCTGCACATTAACAAAACAGTGCACGAACCAAAACAGAGTCGTCCTTTGCCATTGGCACTTCTCTGAATTTTGCAATGCAGTTCTTTAGCTAAGTAACGTTTGCAGAAATGCATCTGTTAGCGTAAAATGTGGATTAAAATGCACATGTTCATGAAACCCCCCCCCATGCACTATGTTAGGGAAAACTGCTTTGCAAAAATGTGTATTTTAGGCAAAATTGCACACAAAAATGTGTATATAAGGAGAAATTCAGAGTAAACTGCTGATGAATTTTCATGAGGATTCTTAAACAAATAAATAAATTGCAAAGGGAACTTAATATAGGAAGAAAGAAAACACTGAGAGAAACCAAAAGTGACATCCCTATGTTTGTTTATTTTGGTGTGAGTTCAGTATCTCGCTCTGGAATCTGTTGAGAGCAGATTATAAATACTTTTAACATAAATGAGCAAGCAATTTTCAAAACTTTTAGAATGTTCAGATTTAAACATGGTAGAATACACTTTTTGACCACTTCTCAATTCTACACATAGGCTGCTGTGCTTATATTATTCCTTCGCAGTTCATCAATTTGTAGCAGGCAGAGCAGAGCTTGGAAAAGTTACTTTTTTGAACTCCCATCAGCCACAACCAACATGGCCACTGGATTGAGCTGATGGGAGTTGTAGTTCAAAAAAGTAACTTTTCCAAGCTCTGAGGCAGAGTTATATCCCCCAAGTCCCTCTAACTCTCTCTGGTAGTAAAATTGTTGTTGTTGTTGTTTAATTAAACAGTAATGTATTTATTTATTTCATGACAGCTAAAATCAGTTCTGATTTTGTGTCGTGGGTGAAACTGAGCTTCATTAATCCACAGCTTCAGTATTTCGATAGATTCAAAAAACTTTCAACTTCAGAGAGATACTTGACAAGAATGCGCATTCTCACCATTATTATTCAACATCTCAATAGAGCTGCTTGAATCATAGAATCCTAGAGTTGGAAGGGGCCTTGTAGGCCATCGAGTCCAACCCCCTGCTCACAGCAGGAAATCCACAGCTAGAGCATCTCCCGCAGATAGCTGTCCAGCCTCTGCTTGAAGACATCCAGCGAAGGGGATCCCACCACCTCCCTAGGCAGTCGGTTCCATTGCCGAACCGCCCTTACTGTCAAGAAGTTCCTTCTAATGTCCAATCTGAATCTCTGCTCCTGCAACTTAAAACCATTAGACCTAGTCCTACCCTCTGGGGCAGCAGAGAACAAATCTGTACCCTCCTGTATGTGACAGCCCTTCAGGTACTTAAAGAGTGCAATCATGTCACCCCTCAGCCTTCTCTTCACCAGACTGAACATGCCAAGTTCCTTCAACCTTTCCTCATAAGACTTGTTCTCCATACTGGCTGAAGCTATCGAAATGAATCAAGGCATTACAGGTTTAAGTACTGGAGGCAATGGAAAATAATTTATATGCAGATGATATATCTAATCTTGAAAGAGCCAGAGAGTGTATTTGCATGTGTTTTAAGGGTTCTTGATTAATTTGGCTGGATTTCAGGTTATAGGATTAATTTGTAAAAATCAGAATGGCTTGAATATCATATGCAAAGAAATGTGAAGGAGAAAAATGCCCCTCCCCCCCAAAAAATCCTTGGAGAGAAACTTCAGTTACTCAGGATCTTGAAGATTTAATTCAGTTCAATAGTCTTAAGTTAATGCAGGAAGTAAAAAAAGGGGGGATCAAAAAGCTTAAAGATTTCCTGGTTTAGGTCATAAAGTGGCCACACTGCCCTGAACACTCCCAATCTCATCTGATCTTGGAACCTAAGCAGGGTCAGGCCTGGTTAGTACTTGGATGGGATACCACCTGGGAATACCGGGTGCCGTAGGCTTAGAGGAAGGCAATGGTAAACCACCTCTGAATACCTCTTACCATGAAAACCCTATGAATGTATCCAAAAAAAGATTCATAGGGCCGCCATAAGTCATAATCGACTTGAAGGCATATAACAACAGGACATAAAAATGAGCAAGCTGCCACATATTTTGTTAATATTATTAAATATTGTGCCAAAAGTGAATGAAAGTTAAATTTAAAATGGCAGGATCTTTTGTTAATTTTTTTTCTGAGCAGGTAAATCTAGTTGTATCTACAACAGTTTGCCAACAACATATATAGGTGGTTTTTTCCCCCTAAAATAAAATACTATCAATATGCTGCTATGCTTGGAATCTAAAAATATGATTTGAAAACCCTCCTATTACAATATATATATATATAACAAGTGCCACACTGCAGTTCACTTGGCCACAGACATGTGGCGCTGCGAACTACAGTGTGATGATGGGCAACATTCCATGGTGGTGGCCAGACCAGGCATGGTGGAAGTGCAAGTGTGTAAGATACATCTGAGGAATTGGAGAGAAATGGAGAGAGAAGTAAACGGTGGAAGGTTTAGCGGAGAAGAGAGACAAAAGTAAAGCAGGGGTGAGAAGTTTTAATGGAGGTGGAGCACAAATGGGCTTATGGGTGTACCAACACCTGGAGATACCGGGGGGGGGAGTGGTGAGGAAAGCTCATAGGAGGGAGGCAGTGGTGGTAGCTGGTGCAGGGAAGCCATGGAAGAACAGTCATGACAGGCTGGGCAACTTCTCAGCAACTGTCCTGCTTTGCTGGTCACCACTGCCTGCCTCACCAATGACACTGTTTCAGGCTCAGCCTCAGAGGACAAGGAGGAGGGAAGCAGTGGGCAGCAGGATGGTTGCTGAGATCCTGCCCCAGCCTTCCTGATATTTCCCCTGTGACTCTCCTGGGTCATCTGCCTCCATCTCCCTCCCCCACTTCCCTCCTCCTCATGGGAGAAGGTTGAACCCTTTCTGCTCACCCTTCCCTGCGTGCTGCCTTGGAGGGAGCATTCTCCTGCTTCACCCACATGGGCAGGCACTCTTGCGCCTGGGCCAGTGATTGTCCCTACAATTGAAGTTGCAGTGCTGAAGACTTTGTTGAAGCAAAAGAAGAGGAGGAGGAGGAGGCTGCCCCATCTGTCTCCCCTTCCCAGCATTCCAAGTCTTTTGGGGGCTGGCCTAGGTGGCACTGCTATGCCTGAGATGGGGAGCGCCTCCATTTCCCCTTCTCTTCTCCACTGTGGCTTCATTGTGAGTTCCCATTGCAATGAGGAGGAGGAGACTAATGACAAAGCTGAAGACAAAGCTGTGACAGTGGCAAAGCTACTGGTGAACCTGGGGAAGCAGTTCCATCTATGGGGGGGGACAAGAATATATGTGTCCGTCTGTGCGTGTGTGTGCTGTGCATGTGCATGCATGGCACTGTAAGTTCTCTGCTGATGGAAGACACGAGGAAGGCTATGGGATGGAGGAAGGTAGCTCTTGGGGGTGGGGTTGTATCTTTTGAAAATAATGGTGGGTTTAAGGGGAGGCCTGGATAGAGGGAAGAAGGGTCTCTCTGCATGTGACAGTTTTATGCTTCTGGTGACCAGATGCAGGGGAGAAAGCTGGAAAGGAGGAATTGTGTAGACGGCAGATGGAAGTAGCTGAGGGTAAAGGGGGCATTTGCAGTGCTTGGGAGGAGCAAGAGGGGGTAAATGATAAGGGACTGAGGGAGGGAGTGCAAAGGGTGTGTAAAATGGTGTGCAAAGGGGGTGTACAAAATAGAGGGAAGAAGCAGCTTCAGAAAAGGGGCTGGGAAGAAGGGAGGCAGTAATTGCATGGGGTGATGGGATGGTCTAAGGGATTATTTGGGGGAGTGAGAGTTGGCAAAGGGTGGGGGTTGGCAAGCAAAGCAAGCAGGGATGCAGCCTCTAGTACAGCCTTTCCCAACCAGTGTGCCTCCAGGTGTTGTTGGACTACAACTCCCATCTTCCTGACCATTGGCAATGCTAGCTGAGGCCGATGGGAGTTGTGGTCCAACAACATCTGGAGGCACACTGGTTGGGAAAGGCTGCTCTAGTATATATCTGTGAAATATACTATGGCATAATAATAGGTGAGCCATATCATGATAGCGTCCCAGGAAAGAATATTCTGGACTTAATTTGCCAGGCTGGCCACTGGCACTTCCTGGACAGGAAGTAGTATAAGAGGACTTCCCTGTCTTGGTAGACATTTGCTTGAGCAACAACGATTGCCTGATCTCTGGTGTGTCTTGTGTTTTTGATCTTGCCTTTTAGTCTTGCCTCCTCGCTAGTCTTCCAGTCCTGGCTTCTAGGCTCCGTCTGCACTATACATGAAAAGCAATATTATATCACTTGAAGCAGTTATGGCTTCTCCTAAAGAATCCTGGGAACTGCAGTTTGTTAAGGGTGCCGCAAGCTGTTAGGAGAACCTTATTCCCCTCATAGAGCTACAGTTCTCAAAGTTCCAACAAATAGGGATTGTTAAACCATTCTGAGAATTGTAGCTCTATGAGGGGAATTAGGGGTCTCGTAACAACTTTCAGCACCCTTAGCAAACTATAGTTCCCAGGATTCTTTGGGGTAAGCCATGGTTGCTTAAAGTGGTATGATCCTGCTTTAAATGGATTGCACATATGGGGCCTTAGTTGACTTTGGATCCAGATTGCACATCTGTCCTAGCTTCCAGTTTCGCCGCTTTGTCAGCCTCCAATATTCACGCCATATTTTCTCAATGGAGAAATTTTGGTTCAGCGCCACAATACTTTTTTTTTAATAGATTGCTGTGAACAAAGTAATCCAGCAGATGGCACTAATGGACAGAGCTCCAGCTCAAGATAATGTTCCAATTATTCTTTTTAAAGTTGGTGCAGCCATTTCCTTGGTCTTCTTCAACCAGGAATACCAGGGGGGAGCTTGTAGGGGCACTTAAGTGCTATGCTCAGCTCATTGGTTGCAAAGGGAATCCAAATGGACAGCATCATAATGTTGGAAAGGACTTTGGAACCACCTAGTCCAACCCCTTGCTCAATGCAAGAAATCAAGAGCTAGAGCATTCCCAACATATGGCAATAAAGCCTCTGCTTGAAGGCCCCCAGTGAGGGAGAATCTACTACCCCTCTAGATAGTTGGTGCCTTGGTCAAAATGTGCTTACCATCAAGAAGTATCTCTCCTGTGACTTAATCTCATTCGATCCAGTCTTGCCTTCTACACAAGCAAAGAACAAATTGTTGACTTCTCCTATTTGGCACCTAGGGACAGGGGAGAAATTTGGTTTAGCTCTAATTTACCAAATTCACATTTTCCAAAACAATATGCAAACAGAAACGGCCATCCTTTGAAATGCTCTCTTATCCAAATTGTGCAATGCAATTTTCCAGGCAACAAAAATTCTCCAACAAAAATGCATAGACTATGGGATAGTGTGCATATAATAAATGCATATATCAGTGAAAACAACATATAAAATATATTATGTTAGGGGAAATTGCTTTCCAAAAACGTGTATAGTAGCCCAAATTGCAAAAATGTGCATAGTAGGAAAAATTTGCAGAAAAATATGAATGAATTTTCATGAGGCCTTTTTTTAAAATCACCAACTGATGTAGAAATGTGGGGAGTTGATCTTAAGATTGGGAAAATGAGAAACAGAGAGAACCAAAATTGATGTATCTGCCCATCCCTAGTGGCAGCAGGCTTTCAGATATTTGAAGATCACTATCATATTCCTTCTCCATCTACTCTTCTCCAGGCTAAACATACCTAGTTCCTTCAACCTTTGTTTTCCTTGAAAAATGGAAATGGTCTGCCTTCAAGTCAATCCCGACTTATGGCTACCCTCTGAATAGGGTGTTCATGGTAAGCAGTATTCAGAGGGGGTTTACCATTGCCTCCCTCTCAGGCTAGTCCTCCACAGCTGGCTAGGGCCTGCTCAGCTTGCCACAGCTGCACAAGCCAGCCTGTTCCTCGTCCGCAAGTCCCAGCTGGGGGGCAATCCTTACTGCAGGCCTATTGGAAGCTGCATCGATTTGAGCACAAACCCACACATCGTGTGCGATTTCTTTCCTGAGTAATTTTCCTGCATAGCAATTCTTTAGGGTTACTCACTGGCCAGAAAACAGCCATCACTGGCCCAATCTTCCACTGTGCCTTTTACAGAAGCCTGCTCTTTGGAAATCAGAGGGTGATGCTCTTCCTGCACAGAGCTCCACATCAGAATGGGCTAACTGCACAATCAAAACCACTGCTAAAGGTACCACTGAAGGACCTTGTTTGAAAGTTGGCAAACCTAACCATATGAGATATCAGAGGTGGGGAACGTGTGGCCCTCCAGATGTTGCTAGACTACAGCTCCTAGCATCCCTGACCATTGTCCATGTGGGCAGGGGCTGATGGGCGTGGAGTCCAACAATATCTGGAGAGTCCTTCGTTATGTGTAACATTGGTGCAGATATGCACAAGTATCAGTAGTGAACTGGAAATCTGTCATTCAGAGTTCTCAGGGTGTGTTTCATCTCAGGGAAGCACCATAGCTCAGTGGTAGAGTGCACACTTTACATACAAAAGGTCCCCAATTGGCAGTAGGTGTGAAAGGATCGGTCAGTCTTGGTTTTTCCAGTCTTCATTTTTCCCAGTCTTAAATTTGGTTCCCTACATTTCTGCAGCAATCTGAGGGTTTTTTTTTCTAAAAAAAAAAAATCCTTCTGCATTTTAGTGCGAATTTGTCCAAATAATTTTTTATATGCAGCTTTGACTAATGTACACATTTTTACAAGCAATTTATCTCAATATAATGCATTTTCACTAATATGTTCATTTTTATGCACACTCTTTTGTAAACATTTTTATAAACATCACTTGGTTAGAGAACTGCATCGCAAAATTTGAATCAGTGCAAACTTTGAAGGTGTTTTGGTTCTCGTATTATTTTGGAAAGCGCAAATTTGCTAAACTGGGCTTTAAATGTGAACTGTATTGCAGTGGTTCCCAGCCTGGGGGCCGGGACCCCCAGGGGAGCTGCGTAGTAATCCAGAGGGGGCCATGAACAGTAAAGAAATGAATTATTTATTAATTTTTTAAAAAAAGTCTTCACTCCCTCGACACTGTCTGCTTCCCACTGCCGCTGCAGATGACACCTCCCCCTTGCTCCAAACGAGAGGGAAGGCCTTTTGCTGAAGTGCCAGAGCGTCTTTCAGACGCACTGAGGGCAGGCATCTGCCTATAAAATACATGGCAGATGCCAAAGGAGGCTGAGGGTGGAGCTACCAGGAAGAAGAGGGGATTACTATCACTGATTCCTGTCTCCTTGCACTGCCACTACTGGCAAACATGCTTGCTTAGAATAAGAGGAGAGGGGTTTTTGTGAATCAAAAAGAAGCAAGCCTGCAAAAAAAGGCTGCTTTTCCCCTCTTTCCTGGCAGCCAGCCTGCCTCCCTAGGGGGAGAGGTTCACAATTTTTTTTCAGCTTATAAAGGAGGTCCCGTGCTCATAAAGGTTGGGAACCACTGCTGTATTGAATTTCCCCTCCATCCCCAGCTAGCAGAGACATGAAGAACATCATTTCCCCCACCAGGGGTCCCAGGCTATGGTCTGAAGGCACATAAGACCAGCTCCCTGCTGAAGGTAAGCAGGGTCAGGTCTGGTCAGTGCCTGGATGGGAGACCGCCTGGGAACCATATGTAAGCCACAGTGGGTTTCTATCATGAAAAGAAAGGTGGCGTAAGAAATGTAATAAATAAATAAATAAAAACTCTCAATCCCAGTGCCAGTTGGAATAGAGGCTCTGGTGCAGCAGATAGCAGTGGGACTTTGGGGCCAGGGGAGTTTCAGGAATGCTGGAGGGATGCAGAACCACACCCTTGAGGCTGGAGTCAAGCAGGCTATGCTCACGGCCTGTTTTCAGTAGGCTGCAAAGAGGACCTTTTAAAAACTCAAACAAGAATGGAAAGCAGCAGAAATAAAGTGGACTAATTCAGGAAGGCTCGGAAGAAGTTTTCAACAAAAGTTGGAAGCATAACAATGTGGGGGTTGCTTCACTTCTGGGGAAGTGAATGCCAGAGAACTGGTGCCCCATCACTACAACCATGGGCTTGAGTCACTGCATGCTTTACTGCATCAACTTGTGGCACCGTCAACAGATCTTCATCCATAAGTGACCAGGGCGGGATGGAGGGGGAGAGGCAGCTTCTCAGATACCCTGCTCCAGAACTGTGTATGGCTCTACAGACAAGCAGTGAAACCTTTCCTCTAGCCAGTGCAAGGCTTTCAACAGAGGAGCCACATGTTGCCGGTAGGTTGCTCTGGAGAGTTCAGAAACGGGAGGTTATTGGGGATTTGGATGTACTAACCTTTCATATCAGGCAGCTAACATGCATCCAACATTAGTGGCAGGTGGTAGGAAAAAAGTATTTGCCTGATATGCAGGGAAATCTGCTACCAGTCAGAATAGACAGTGCTAGTCTAGATGGACAAATAGTCTGATCTGGTGTAAGGAACCATAGAAATATGTGTGTTTAAATGCACACCCCACAGAAAGGACAGCATTGGCCCTGGATGCACATCTCCTGAAAAGCAACTGACAGCATACACATTTGATGTGCCTCCAGTTTATTCCTGTAGCTCCTACAGGACAGAAAAATGTGAAGGAGAAAGATGACTTCTGACTCATGTAGAGGGAGTGAAGGGAGGCAGTTTGATACTGGAGGATGGCGTTTGTAGTGTTTGGGAACCCAGGCTGTGTTTTTTGTGTTCCAGTTCACCAGAGTCTGAAGCAGTTCCAGCCCAGGTTTTACACAAAAGGCTCAGGAGCTCTAGAGCAGTGGTTCGCTCCTGGTTAACAGACCCCCTGAAGCCCATGGACCACAGGTGAAGAACCCCTGCTCTAGAGACGAGGCCCTGAGTCAGCTGAAGAGAGAGTGTTCTGGTGGGCATTGCTCATGCTTAATGTATACTGGAGTTGTTCTAAATAAAAATCCTTTGTGTAAAGAGTACGCCTTACAGTGTTAAAGTGAAAAGAGCCCCAGTTAGGAGCTTATTAAAATTTGTTCAAAATAGTGTGATGGAGGGGGGGGAAACAAATTTCAATTTTCTGTATTCTCACAAATGGATGGATTACATGTTACTGCAAGCTGGAAGAGTTAACCTGCAGTTTTAAGTGGATGGAATGGAAATGATAAGGAAACTGTGTAACTCAAGGCTTCCCAAACTGTGGTCCATGAGCTCCATTCAGGCGGCCTGTGGCATGGCTGTGGATTTGTGAAACCACTACCACCACAACAGAAGCCATGGCAAATGTCTTGTTCCCCTGCAAAATTAATCTTTCCTGATCTCTGGGAAATGAACCATTCAGAGCTTGCCTGGGGTAGGAGTACAGTTTTATGCAAGTAGCTTAGCTTATTTGTAAAATCACTGGCTTTAAACAAGTGTAGTTAGATGTAGTTGTTCATTGGTGATTAGAATAGTGCTAGCCCATCGACAGACAGACAGGTAGATCGCTTGAGATATTGGGTGGGGGTGTGTGGAGCTGGACAGTGTGTTTTTAGTTTGAAATCCTATGTGCCAGAGTTCACTGGAAAGAGAGACTGATTGCTAAACAACTTGTGGAACTGTAGCTCTGGGAGGGGAATAAGGGTCTCCTAAGAACAAACTACAGTTCCGAGGACTTTATGGGGGAGGTCATGACTGTTTGAAGTGGTGTGACACTGCTTTAAATGTATAGTGCAGAGGGGGCCAAGGGCTGTAGCTCAGTGGTAGAGCATCTACCTTGCATGCAGAAGGTTCCAGGTTCAATCCTGGGCATCTCCAGGTAGGGGTGAGAGAGACCTCTGCCTGAAACCCCAGACAGCCACTGCCAGTCAGTGTAGACAATACAGAACTAGATAGACCAATGTTCTGTCTTGGAATAAGGCAGGTTCCTATGTTCCTATGATTCCCACATCCTGATATTCTAGCAAATAAAGACTGCCAAAAAAGCCTGTAATATGTTGGGACTTTAAAATTTATTCCAACATGCTATTTTTTAAAAAATAGGCTCAGACCGAATAGGCAATCTGAACTGTAGTAAAGGCAATATACGTGTAAAAACTGTTTTTTTTCTTCATTCACAGTACAGATGTCATTTACAATAAAGTTCACAAACATCAAATGCTGAGTATTTTTTCTTTTTTTCCCTTAACATTATATTCTGTGCTTTTTACCTGCAATTTTTCTTTTGCACTCTTATAACCATAGACATTGCAAGATGCAAATGTAGAAACTGAATTTAAAATAAAATTACAGGCAAAACTACCAACTTACACTGAACTCTAAGTCTGTACATATTTACAGTACCTTTTTTGGAATGTATTGCCATTTTTTTTAAAAGAACATATAGAAACTTTCTAAAGACTATTCCACTTACAGAATACATACACCTTTTAGAAAAAAAGGCAAATATTTATCTTACATGAGACCATGTATATTAAATTTGCGCACACATCATCAATATTATTAATATTTTACATTACATTTACTAAAGTGAGCATAAGTGCCATAATAGTTCAATAATGAAAACTTGTTTTATGTCATTGTTAGGACCCCAAATTTGGTATTTATTTATTTTTTAAAAAATTACCTTTTAAAATTCACAAATACTGTGCAATAACTGGACACACCAAAACAATTCATAAAGAACACAGAGAATAAAATCAAGTGTACTTTAGGGCTGGGAATAAAAATGGGGGAAGGGCTGAAAAAAGAGGTAAGAGAAAGGCTAGATCACAATGCTTCACGCTTAGCTCAAAAATGGTTTATCGGTATCAAGAACACAACACATATTGCTTCAATGCTTTTTAAAAGCCAACTGCAATGACTTGGCATTGTATTTTTTAATGGTGGCCAAACTAGGCATTGCCAGGCATGGAAAAACACCTATAAAGAATCAATGGGATGAATACAGTGAGTGTGGGAGCATTTGAGGGATGGAAAAACGTGCCCTTGAGGTTAAAGAATTCCTAGAAATTATTCTTTCATTCACATTAAATAAGAAGTTACAAGCACTTGATACCTGGGTGATTTCATCTCAAGTGCAGTGCAGATTTTATTTGGTTTCTCCTCTTAGGTTATTCATTACTAGAAAATAAAAATTTAAAAAGTCTTGAGAGCCAATCACAAATATAAACAGCAAATGTGTTTTCCTTGAGGTTTCCCCTTTTATGAGGACTGTCATCTGAGTTATAAAGGCCAGAATTATTTTTTAATTGTCTGAAGTGAAATCAATCATAAATCAGTCAGCAAACTGCTCCTGGAATTACATGCTGGCAGAAGATTCCATGGGTATTGTAGTAGAGAATGGCCCTGGAGTATTGGCCAGCAGTGATGTGAGTGGGAAAGTCCAAGCATGCATCAGGGTCCTGTGAGAACTTTGGCTCCAAGCCAAGGGTTTCATTTGGCATGCATCCAAGTACTGTACATTGAGCTGGTTTGTGGACTACAGTAACACCTCAGTTAACAAATCCTCCATGAACCAAGCTCCTTTCAGTGAAAGCTTTTTTAAAGGTGAAACTTACCAGCTTTGCTTTACTATGGATAAACTTTCAAGCCTGTGTCTTTGCTTTAAGGTAAAACTGACCAGCTTGTGTCATTGCTTTGCTATCAATAAACTGGCAAGTCTGGGCCTTTGCTTTGGTATGGTGAAACTGACAAGCCAAGCCTGTGCCTTTGCTTTGCTATAGTGAAACTGACAACCATGTGTGTTTGCTTTGCATTAAATAGATCTCTTGCTTTCTCTCAATGCTGGATTGGGGGGGGGAGGGAAGGATCCAATACCATTCAGAGGAAAAGAAGGAGGGAAGGGGGAAGGGAGAAGGAGGGGAGTGGGTGGGTGCTGGGTAGGCACCCTTTAAAGCCCCTGTTGAAGCTGCCTCCATCATCTATGAGCAGATATAGGAACCTATCCCTATTCTTTCCATGTTATTCCTACTTCTGATACCAAAGCTTCTGTTAAAGAAATAATGTCCAGGACAACATCTGCTTTGCTAACTAAGGTACTACTGCATTCAACACCAGCAGATTTTAAGTCCCTTGGATATCCCGTAAAGATGATTCAGAACTACCACCGTCATGATTTGTCATGATGTCTGAAGCAATGCCATCCAACCAACCATGGTTTGTGTGTAGCCTCCACACCAGGATCTGAAACTACAGTTTGAATGAAAGATTGGGCAAACTGTGGTTTGACATTACATCTGAACCAATATGCCATATCTTGGATCACTTGTCTGCACTCAGCGTCTGCTGTTTGGGATAACACCTATGGATTGTCAGAGAAGGCAGAGAAAAGAGAGCAATCACACAAACCATGGTTTTCTTCCATCTGGAACATAAATCATGTTTGGTACCTGAGGTTGCATTCCTTTACACACTTACCTGGGAGTAAGTCCCATGGTAGACATGTATAGTATTGCACTGTAAATTGCAGCTAGAGCAAACCATAATTTGGTGTTATGCCCAAGACAACCCCCTAAGTGTTGTCAATTTCAGTTTAATTCATATTGCTAGGTAGATGACCAACTGTTTTGAAACTCAGGCCTTTAATTGTCATGTCCAAATGGCCTTCTGTAACTAAGGCTGCAAGCAAATACACACTTACCTGGGAGTAAGTCCCATTGAACCCAATGGAACTTACATCTGAGTAGATATGTATTGGATTGCAGCCTAATGCTGTAATCTAGGCATACTTTCTTGGTAGTAAACCCCAACAAACACAGTGGTATTTATTTCTAAGTAAATATGCATTGGATTACAAACAAAAGTAGCCATTAATTACTGACTCTCAGAACACTGGAAATCAGGAAGCATAAAAAGGGCTTAAATATAAAGTCCTCAAGAGATTATAAATCTAGTAATAAAGTGCTCCAAATAAAAAGCAATCAACTGTCACTGATGCCATCAATGTTTTAAAATAATTATCTTTGTTTCTTTGGGCTCAAAAGGGATAAAGATACTAGAGGCTCTCCAAAATCCCCAATGGGGTGCTTGGAAACCAAAATACAGAGGCCTTGTCTATGCAAAATAAATAAATAAATGGCCTAAGTCTAGGAATAAAAATGCCCAGAATTTGCAAAGGTTTTTGATGCAAAATAGCTTTACAACAAGGGTTTAAAAAGGAAAAAAACTGAATTCAAAGCTAGCTCAAAATGGAAAGTAATTGTAGAAATAATCTATGGAAAGCACAGACCAATATCACACATTTACTCTGAAGTAAATGTCACTGTGTTGAGTAAGATTTATTTCCAAGAAAGTTTATATAGAATTGTAGATTTTGGAACGGGAGTTTTAACCCACAGTTGCGCATATATATATACACATACATACATATATGGAAAAAAAACCTTTTAATAACAAAAAAATGAATGATAGAATCTGCCAGGTCTCTTTAGTTCAAGGACATGATAGGGGACCATTCTGACACATGGCTGTCTTTGTTGGCTTTCATTATAGCACCACACTGTGGAGACCAGACAGCAACGTTTGAGATTGACCCAGAACTTGACCTTCAGTGGGGCAATTTAAGTGCTTCAGGTGAGGCACGTTCTTAAGGCTTTGCTAGGTCTGCCTAGAGTGCTCAGCACCTTGCAGTTTGAGCCCTTAGGGTGTTTAGCTTGCCACAAGGAGAGCCAGCTCCACCTGGCCAGCGAGTGCACTTAGATAGGCCACCAAAAAATGCCCCAGAGACTTTCAGAAGACTCGATGATTGGTAAGGATGAGTGGAAGGAGATAATTGTATTCATTCATTTGCATGTATCAAAAACTATCTCAAAGCTTTTTTCACATGTGAGGCTTAAAACCATCTTGGCCTAAGCTGATATCTTCTGGGAATGTGAAATCTACACTAATGAGAATTTCCATTCCTGCACTCACAACTGCCACCAATTGTGCAAGAGAGGCCCATTTAACCCTTGTGTGTGATAACTTAAGCGTCAGATACGCCATTGTATAAGCTATGCCATGCCATCACTGGAGAACCTGACATTACATTGATGTCTCAGAAAGGGCAAAATGCTGTCATGGGCAGATACACTGGCATGAATATTCAGGATCTAGGCACTTGTCAGATCCCAACTAGAAAATAAAAGGAAGAGTTCAAGTAGAGTCCTCTACAGAAGGAGAAGGAAACAGATGTTGACATCCAAAGCCACAGAGCTTTGCACGGTGTCTTGGATGCTCTGCCTGTCAGCCTGTTCAATTAGCATTGTGGTCTTGTGCCAATGATGCCTGTGCTCTGTTCCTTTGCCCCACATGCACATGCACTCACTAGGATAATAAGTAGATGACACTATTTACATTTGCAGTGTTTGCCTGTTTGCAATGCAATATGGATGGAACATCCCTCTGTAGAGCCCCAACAGAGAATACAAAAGGTTCAAGAGCAACAGGCAAACATACCCAGGAAAGTTATTATTATTATTACCTCTGGGTTGTTTACAGATGCCATCAGAACAGATAGGAAACATCACTTCCAATGCATCCAAAGGAGAGATCAATCCAAAGGCTGAAAACTGAGCACCAGGTTGCATTAGATCTAGCCTCAAAAGAAAACCAGGGATGCTTAGAGCATGAATGGAGAATAGATGAGCAAATGCCCAGTAATGGCTCAATACCGAAAACCATTTTGTCCAAAAAGAGCTGCATGAAAAATAGGTTAAGTGATGGGAATGGAGGGGAATCAACCCCCTGAAATGGTACAGAATTCAAAACCATGGCAGAGATAAGGTGCTGCTCTCCAACAATGCCCACAGATGTTCTGATCCAGGGTTTGTTCCTTCAGTGAAGTTGACGGGTGACATTTTGTATCTTCTGAAGATAATGTGAGCGTGGTACCGATTTCCATTGGAGCCAGGCTTTAGCCCAGTGGCAGATGTTCGTCCCCATGACCTGTTGACAAAGAGGATTGTATTGGACCTTCAATAAAGTCTCAGATTAGGTACTGGCCACCAGTGCAGATTGTATAACAAGATCATTCTAGACCTTAGCACTGAAAGGTAGTGGAAGCAGAAGTAAACCAAGCAGAAAACAGCAACAAGAACAACCATTGTCCATCATGAAAGGAGATTTCCAGGGAACAGTGAAATTCCAGCGTCAGTTTGGTCATCTTCACAATTACATTATTTTGACCCCCCCAAAAAAAGAAAGAAGCTCCACCAAAACTATCTAATACAACACAAAAATGAAATGATACATCACAGAAACTTATTCAACTCAAATCCCATTCATTCCATGTCATTCACCTATGCGCTAGTAAAAGTTCATGGGTTTCCATGCCTGCTTTATACATATATATATATATATATATATATATATATATATATATATATAAATTCAGGATTTTATTTTATTTGTACTTTGCGTGTGTTTGTGTGTGTGTAGCATGCATATATTATAATGGAACATCTGGTCCATTGGTTAAATATTTGTGGAACGGGTTTTTGCGTAGTTAATTTTGAAAACTGTCTGTACAGGCTCCATTTAGAGCAACAGACTCTTCAAATGAATGCACTTGCTGTAGATCAGAATGCACAACTGTTTTAACAGTTGCACTATTAAAATGGCATCATCATGGCATCATTCTGTATGTGACACCAGGTTAGTTAGCCATTGAGGCTACTGCACTCTTCTGGATGGCCACCTTTTAAAATTCACTAGCGCTTTTGCCATTGCAACCTATTGATCTGAAATACAAACAATTCAATCCTACCCATGTCTACTCAGAAGTAAGCCCCACTGAGTTCGATAGGGCTTACTTGTATAAGATTGTATGGGCTGAAAGGGCCCACTAAATAAGATCAATTAACATTTGTAGTATTCCATTTAAAAAGGGGTGGAGGAATAAAATACAAATGCTTAATTACTTCTTTGTGGTGTCTATTCAGTTCCACGCATGGGTGACGTGATACAGATAAAACACATCTAAGACTAATAATACAACCCAGTAGTGGACAGCATGATGGGTACTGCTGCTCACCTGACCTCCATTCAGTTGCATCACTGCTGCTTACTGGGAGGTAGAGGGAGAGCCGGTGGCGACATCGGAATGGTGCAAACAGATCAGTGGAGTCAATCCACACTTTTCTGACCTCACCCCTTCCCCTCTACCTCCTGGGTACCAGCGTCACTGCCTTACCACACCACACGCTACTGACAGAACCAGAAATACAGATATGGTTTGGGTGTGATATAACACAAGCATGTATTTAGTCTTGATTCGTGGCAGGGGTGGAGAACCTGTGGTCTCCCAGATGTTGTTGGGATCCAACTCCCATCATGCCAGACCATTGGCTATGCTGGTTGGGGCTGATGGGAGTTGAATCCAACAACACCTAGGAGGGGCCCAGATCCCCATTATCAGTTTGCAGCATAGCCACATTTCTGGTTCCATAGCTGTGTTCATCTCTTAGCAGATGGTTCATAGTTCATGTCTGGGATCACACAGATAACCACTCAAAGAACATCAGTTTTCATAGGTAAGCATCCTGTTTTTATTTTTCCTTTTTTTCTGATTTCCAAAAGAGGGATCAGAGGAGATTTTTCTGCATCGGGATTTAAAGTAAAAATAAGTAAATCAAAAGCTGAGTTATTATTTCTCAGACTACAGAGCAAACTTCCAAAGGGCAGGATCCCCAGGGATCACAGCCCAGCCCCTATGCCTAGCGGCTGGTGAAAGGCACCCCTTAGAGATTGTGCACATGTGTCAAAGCAGCAGCCAAGTCATGGAATGTCAGTATTAAAGCAAAGATGGTGGCCAGAAAGCCATTCTCAGAACAATTTTTACATTCAATACATTCCTGTTTTTTTACAATTTCTTTTTTTCCCCCCCTCTTCGGGAGGGGGAATATTGTGTGTGTGTGTGTCTTTTTTTTTAAAGTGCTTTTGAGGGATTTTTATATGGGAGGCACATTCTGAGATTCTTTGTTTTGGAGAGATTATCTTTCACCGTTACTGGGCCCTCCCCATAAAAAACAAGTGCTAGTTTAATTTACAATTCAAGGGTAAACATTTCTTTCTTTCTTTCTCTCTCTTTTTTTCTCCTTTCCAAATCTAAAGCAGTCACAACTGTACTTAAAGCACATTTATAGGCAACCAGAGTAATGCAAATAATAGAAGGAATAATTATATAATAATAAGCACTTTGCCAGATATTAAATAAAGCAAGTAATAAATAAGGGGTATGGGGGAGGTTGTAACTCTCTGTACATGGGGGCAGGGTTGTCCCTCCCCCCCTTAATAATTCAACCATTCTCTTTTAAGAGGCGTTTATTTTCATTAAAAAGTTTTTCAGTGCGTTGGTTGGAAATGCTTCTCAGCCCTTTCCTGTCTGCATGTGGTTGAGCCCAGAGCTCATAACGGGGATGGAGATCTAACACCAAGCCCCATTCCAGATTTCTTTTTAAAAATAATAATTAGAATAATAAATCATAGCTTTCATTTGTTGGTGTATTTCAAGCAACAACCAAACACACACATGCGCGCGCACACACACACACACACAAGTCTAGAAAAGGCACACATGTACATGTGGAAACAATATCAGACTGAAACAAAGAGAAGAACCAGCAACAGTCTCCGTGGGTTTGGTCATATGCTAGAGAGCTGGGTTTCTTTTGTTGTTGTTCCTTTCACTTTGAAAACCAACTGCACGGGCAACGGTCTGTTGATTACGTGGGCAGCTTGGGTCAAAAGACGGCAGGAGGACTTAAGCGCTTCCTGTCTCGTGGTCCACTTGCCTTTGTGTTAGGGTGAAGCTGACTTGTTCCAAGGGTGGGCTCCTCCTACTACTGTGTGCCCCCGCAGGGGGAGCTGGCTCTCCTGAGAGGTTCCTTCTCCTGACAGAAGGCTGGCGCGAAGAGAGGCTCAATGAGTGCTCCAGCAGGCAGCCGGTGCTGCTGCTCCTGTCCAGCGTCTGAGCGGGGAAGTCTGAGATCAAAGTGCAGGTGGATTCAAAGGAGGTGTGTGAGCTGCTATGCTGTCCCTTCCCATTCTTGCCTGGGTCTCCTCTACTCTCCAAAGGCTTTGGAGAGCACTCATCCTCTGGGCAGGGACTATCTCGGGTGGCCATACAGCTTCCCTGCTCCGAGTCGCCAGGTTTGGTGCATGTTTTTACCCTGTATTCCTCCTGGGCTGCCTTTTGCTGATGCTCGCTAGTCCTTGTTTTCTCGTCCAGGTACCTGCTGCTCGTAGGCGTCAGGGTTGCTGATGAGGAACGGGCTTCTTCTGGGCCTTGGGCCTTGTTGCCCCTTCCTCTCGCTCGGCCAGGTTCAGAAAAGTCGTCACCGGGGGTAAAGTAGCTGGCTTGCAGTGACATCACTGATCCATGCGCCAAGCTGGGATGGCCACTGGGCCTTGCCTGGATCATCTGGATGCCCCCAATCGGAATCATAGGGAATGGGCTCCTGGGGAGCTGCTGCGAGTGCAATGGGAGATGACTGAAGATATAGTCATCCACCCGGCTTGGTGCATGGGTGTGCATTTCTTGAGGCGATTGCAAAGGCCTTATGCAGAGATGCTGAGGAATGCCTGGTGAGCTTGCTGGGCTCCTGGATTCTGTCTTCTGTAATGACAGGAGGTAGATATTAAAGAACATTGGGAGCTGCCTTATATGGAGTCAGACCATTGGTCCATCTAGCCCACCGCTGTCTACACTAGGGGTGGGGAAACCTTTTCCACCAGAGCGCTGCATTCTCTTCTAGGCATCCTTCTGTGGCCATATGCCAGCGGTGGGTGGGGCCATAAGGAAATGTGGGTGGAGCAGGTGTTAATTTTACCGTTGTACAGTAGGCCTCTTTCTACACACACTCACCCATCCCTCCCTATCCTACATCCAGGCAAAAGAAGCATGAGCAGACTTCAAGGACACATTCCAGCCAGGTAAAAACAAACAAGGGCCATGGACAGGTGTGGCCTGGGGAGAGTCCTAAGGATATGATAGAGGGACCTGGAGGCCTGCATGTGGCTCCCAGCCCTGACGTTCACTCTCCCTGGTCTACAGTGACTGGCAGTGGTTCTCCGGGGTCTTAGATAGGGAACATACCCAGGCTTACCTGGAGATGCTGGGGATGGAACCTGGGACCTTCCGCATGCAAAGCAGATACAAGGTAGGGTTCCCAGGCTCAGGGCCTGAGACTGATCCTGTATCTTTAGGAGAAGAGAAAGTCAGCCAAGCGCAGGTGTTCTTACAACACTGTAATGGGAAAAACCACAACGTGGAATTCTCCCTCCCTCCTGCACAGCTTTTAAAGATACAGATGACCTCTTGGTTGGCAGGCCCAGCCTCCAAGAGGTCTTCTGTATCTTTAAAAGTTGTGCAGGGGGACGGGAGAATTCCACCTTGTGTTTTTTTCCTATTTCAGTGTTGCAAGAACACCTGCACTTGGCTGACTTTCTCTTCTCCTAAAGATACAGGATCAGTCTCAGGCCCTGAGCCTGGCAACCCTAATACTAGGCCACTGAGCGATGCGCTCATCTTATAGAGCTGGTGCATGCAGAGACATGAGTGTACTGAGGAGGATGCATAAACTGCCTTGGTTTGGCAAGGAAATCTTAGTTTCGTGAGGGAAACACCCAAGGGAAGGCAAAGATACAAGGAAATCTGTCCTTCATTACATGGAGCTGCTCTTCTCAAACCTCTCCCCCCTTTTTTAAAGACCCTCCCACCTCAAAGAAACATTGACAAAGTAAACTATTTCATGGCTGCAAGCCTCCTTAGATTGGGCACGCAACCCATTTGCCCGTCCTGACCCACCCCTTGAAGATCAATGCCATAGAACTTACCAGTTTAGGTTCTTCATACAGTTCTGTGTTTTTTCCGAGGGACCTGTGAGGTAGAGGCATTGAAGACTGTATCCCATGCGGAGTTTTACACAGGCTTTGAACTTTTTCATCTGCTGACGACAGGCTACGAGAAGGCAAGTCCTCTCTTCCTGGGGACGGGTAGCGTGAAGGTGGCTCTGAATAGCTTTGGGACAACATCTTCTTTAAGGATAAGTATCTGGCTGATGATATATCCCTGCTTGGGGACACACGTCTCATAGGAGACACGCCTCGCTCTGGTGGAAGGTACGTTCGTGATGACAGCTCTCTTTTTGGAGACATGTACCTGCCGGGTGAGAGCTCAAGTCTTGGCGACATACTATGGAGGGGAAACACCTCTCTCCTTGGAGACAATCGGTGACAGGAGGACTTCCCCACCCCTGCAGAGAAGCACCTCAGGGAAGCAGTTTCTCCAGTTGGCAAAAACCTTTTCGGTGAAGTTTCATTTTTGGTTAACAGGTGCTTCCTAGCCAATATGGAGTGGTTACTGCCACTACTCCCAGGGCCAGAGTCCTTGCTTGGGGACCCCTTCCTTCTAGGAGAGGTGTCTTTGGAAATGGACAAGTCCATTGCTAAGGACATCTGAGGCCTTGTCATCAATTCCTTCTCAGCAGAAGCTAAGAGCCCACTGGAGGTCAAAACTGGCCGATGGAGTCTTAAGAAGCTGTGGCAGACAGCAACTTCACTGCTATCAGCTGACCATTTCATTTCTGGCCCTGAAAAGCTGGTCTGGGGACTCTGACCAGCACACTTTCTGCTATGGACAACATCTTCCAAAGTAGGCAACGCTGTCCTGGTGACTTTCTCCTGGGCGGAGTGAAAACTTCTTGGAGAATGTCCTGGCAGGGAGATGTTCTTCATTTCTGAAAGCTTCACAGGTGGCTCCTCTTGGCTTTCCTCCTCCTCCTCCTCCTCCTCCTCCTCCTCTTCTTCATCGTCGTTGTCATCAGACTCTCCCAAGTCTGAAAACTGGTGTTCTTCAAGTAGCTCAGATCCCTCCTGCCCTTCTGAATCTTGGAAGAGATCTTCGCTGGTTCCTAAGGAGGAACAGAAAAAAATATTTATTAGATATGCAGAATGGATATGTCTTTTATTTTATTTATACAATTATTCATAGGCTGCCATTTTGGACACAAGGCACATCTTATCAGCTACTTCCAAACCCTTAAGATCAACCTGGTGCCCTCCAGATGTTGCTGAACTACAACTCCCAATATCCCTGACCACTGCCCATGATGACTGGGGCTGATGGGAATTGTACTCCAAAACATCTGAAGGACACCAGGCTGGGCAAAGCTGACCTAGATAAATTAAGCTACTGCTGGGCTCAAGCCCCAAACTCTAATCGTCAGAGGACAGACTAGAACCAACGGACACACAGAAACAGATTATGGCTAAACATTAGGAGAAACTGGTGAGAAGACCCCTTTTCTCTGCACTGCATTTAAGCCAGGCAGCTGAGGCTCTCTGAAGTGCAGGAAGACTTGCACCTGCAAATGGAACGTTCAGGAGGCTAGGGAAGACTCACCACCATTGCTCTTCCCTTTTGCTTCTGTTGGTCCCCTCTGGAGGAGAAAAGAGGGAGCCAGCTGTAAGTAATCTAGCCTGGTGAGAAGACCCCTCCTCTCTGAACTGTATCTGAGCCAGGCTGCTGAGCCTCCTTGGAGTGTAGCAAGACCTAGAACTTTACTGTCTATTAACTTCTTTTGCTTTGGACTCAGGCATTCTGTTGATTGAATTTATTCTCCGTTTGCTGAATTGTTGATTTTTGTCCTGTTTGAATATTATTATTACTATTAGAACCAGTGTGGTGTAGTGGTGAGAGCGTTGGACTACAACCTGGGAGGCCAGGGTTCGAATCCCCACACATCCATGAAACGCACTGGGTGACCTTGGGCCAGTCGCTTCCTCTCAGCCTCAGAGGAGGCAATGGTAAACCCCCTCTGAATACTGCTTACCATGAAAACCCTCTTCATACTAGGGTCACCATAAGTCGGAATCGACTTGAAGGCAGTCCATGGCTACTATTACTGCTACTACTACTATGATTATTATTTGTTAGTTGGCTCATACCCAGTGGTCTCTAGGCAACTTACAACAGATTTAAAAACATACAATATAAAAACTTAAAACCCAAACGGAAAGAACAAGCTATTTGCTATGTGTTGTAAATTGACTTCTCTCCCCTATCCCAATGCTTTGCATTTTGATGTTCTGAATGTATATTGGAAGCTGCTTTGGGCACAGCTCACTGTGGAAAGGTGGTATATAAATCAGCTGAGTCAATCAAACTTCCTAATGATACAAACTGGTAAGACAACAGAAAAGAATGCCTTGGAAGGTGATGAGCTCTCTTTTGTTGGAGGAGCCAGTGTGGTGTAGTGGTTAAGGTGTTGGACTACGACTTGGGAGACCAGGGTTCAAATCCCCACATAGCCATGAAACTCACTGAGTGACCTTGGGCCAGTCACTGCCTCTCAGCCTCATGAAAACCCTATTTGTAGGGTCGCCATAAGTCAGAATTGACTTGAAGGCAGTACATACACATATATCTTAGTAGAGCCTGGATGGCAGTCTCTCAAATGACTTGGCACTATGGCTTGGCAGCAAGAAAGCAGAACATCCAGGGCAAGCTGAATCTGAGAACTGTAGTTTGTGAAGGCAGCTGAGAGTTGTCGGGTGATCCCTGTTCCTCTCCCAGAGTGATTTAACAATTAATCCCTCTTCCCAGGGAACTCCAGGAACTGTAACTCTAGGAGGGAGAATAGGGGTCTTCTAACGACTGGTATAGCACAGTGGGGAGGAGAGCCTGGCTGGGAGCCCAGAGTCTGTGAGTTCAAATCCCCGCTCGTGTCTCCTGGGTGTCAAGGGCCAGCTAAAGATCACCCCCACAGGGAGTGGCTCGGGGGTTACGTGCCCTGCCACCTGTGCAGCCGTGGGCAAGCTGCAGAGTCCCAAGGAGCCCAGTTGCCCCCCAGCTGGCACTTGTGGACAAGGAAGGGGCTGGCTTGTGCAGCTGTGGCAAGCTGAGCAGGCCCTAGCCAGCTGTGGAGGACTAGCCTCAGAGGGATGCAATGGTCAACCCCCTCTGAATACCACCTACCATGAAAACCCTATTCATAGGGTAGCCATAAGTCGGGATCGACTTGAAGGCAGTCCATTTCCAACTACTCTCAGAACTCTTCACAAACTACAGTTCTCAGGATTCTTTGAGGGAAGCCATGACTGTTAAAGTGGTATGACAGTGTTTTAAATGCACCAAACATGGGGCCTTTGAAACAAAAGAAAATAGCAGAGGAGCACCACTGTGTTCTTACGCAATTTCCATTCAGTTCAAAAAGGGCCGGGCAGGGAAACGTCTCTGTGTCCTTCCATATTTTTTATTATTCATTTGTTTTTACTGACTCTCAAGGTGTTTCAGTGTGGATGTTTATTCATCCGGATGATAGATGGATGAGGTATGCGCCCATCATCATGACTCTGGGTGTTACTCTTACACAAAGAGACTCTATTACTTGCCACCCTGGGCTCCTGCTGGGAGGAAGGGTGGGATATAAATCAAATAATAAATAAATGAATAAATAAATATTAGAATAAGAGTGAATGAAGCTGTTGGATGGGGACCTGTTTCAGATTTATCAAATGGGAGTGTTTCAGGATGGGAGAAAAGTTGGGGGGGGTGAATGTGTTTTTTTAATCTACTACAAGAAGCTGATTAAGTAGACTAAAACTCTCATGTAAGGATCTATAAGCAAGCTTTCCATTCTTCAGCAGGCATAGGTGTAGAGCAAGCAAAATCAACAGATACATGATATGATGTCCCCAGGTTGATTGGAGACCCTGGTTAGTTAGGTGAGCTGTCCCTGCATTAGGGATGGAGAAGAATTGCATTCAGTGCACATTTTTAAGTAAACCAACTTAATTTGCACCTCCTGGGCTACTTCACAGATCAGAATAAAATTATCCTTTGGATTTCCCACTTCCCTGAAGTTTGCAATATAGTTCTTGGCGCAAAACAAAAAACCACTTGCATTTTAAAAATGCATATTTTTAGGATGAAATACATTTTGAAATATGTATTTTGTTATAAAATATGTATTTAAGAGTTGTGTCCTTTTAAGTAATACTCAGAGTAGACCCGCTGAAATCAATGGACTTACTTAAGTCAAGTCATGCTAAACATGTTTTTCAAATTAAAAAGTAACAGAGCAATCCAATTTGTTGGAAGGAGTCTCCACATCCATCTGCCACTTGAAGGCCTCTGGGAGGGGAGGACGCTGGCTGTGTCGGCAAGGTGAATTGGAAGGAAAGGAAATAAAAGTTTCCTTCCGCCATCCATTCCGCACTGGCTGCTGTGACGGAGAGCTACAGAAGGGAGCCAAACAGAACCTGGGCATTGCGTTAAGTCCCCTAACCCCCTCCTCTGACATCCCCAGAACATCCCTTTTGCAGGGCTTCCACTGACTTTCTCCAGCTCCCCTTATGCCATGCCAGGCTTCCCCAGCGGACCTCCTGGGTTGAGGGGCTTCTGGCAGCATAGCTAGGGGTCTCCCATATCCAACTCACCTCAGCCCATAGGTAGCTGAGCCCATAAGTGGATTGCACCCTAAATAAATAAAAGATCAATGCAGACTGCACTTAGGAAAATAGACTAATCTGTCCAACCCTGCCCTCTCGCTTTTTTCTTTAAACTTCATTATATTCTTCCTCTTTGTGGACAGCCTGCTTGACACAAGTGCATTTTAGCTAAATATGGAAATGAGGTGTGTGTGTGTGTGTGTGTGTGTGTGTGTGTGTGTGTGTGTGTGAGAGAGAGAGAGAGAGAGAGAGAGAGAGAGAGAGAGAGAGAGAGTTGTAATTCTAAAATTACATGTCTTGCTTGCATGAAGCAGCAAAGCCCAGACAGCTAAACACATTCCAGGGGACGAGGTGCAGCCAACATCAACAGATGGGGAAGGATACCATTCTGAATATCAGCAGACTCCTGCCACAGAGCTGAGATCATCTCTCATGGTGGAGTTCTGCAAGTGCCCAGGGACTGAGAATGCCCCCTCAACAGGCTCTTGGGAGAGGAAATGGGAACCCTCAGTGTATGCAGCCATGCAGTTTGTAAGCGCGCAAGACAGTACTGTGCTGGAGGTTCGGCTAAGTGTTAAGGGCCCCCCTTTTTTTTTAGAAAGCAGATGCCTTCACGCTTTCCTGAGTGCACCTCCTCTTTGTAAGCAGAGCAAATGTCCAGTTTGCTTTGAGCCTTGAACTGCTGCCAAGGTGCTGACACACTGTGTCGCTCACAGTGTGTCACCATTAGCCCAGGAAGGATGTGGGAAATGATTGACAGGGCAAATAATTAACAACAGCTACACACACACAAACAATTCCTTTCAGGGTCTGCACCAAAATCCTCCTGGCTTTGGCCTTTTCATCCTATAACTATCCATCGCGCAGACCAGTGCTGTGATTTGCAGTCTTTCAACACACGGCTAACGAGAACAAATACAAGCTTAAATGACGCCTTTCTTGGGATGTGATCGCTTGGCTTGTGCCACCCCAAAATGTTGCAGCTCAGTCTGAGAAAGAAACATACACCGGTAGTCAAGCTAAGAGCAGGGAACACTTTTTGAGAGGCTCCCAAAGCTAATCAGTTATGCTGAATAAGTTAACAGGCTCCACAACTCCTCCAGCAATCTGACACTGCAGCAGATGTCCGCTGGCTGACACCAACATGAATGCATCTCCCTTGTGACTGACACAGTACTGGACTCAATTCTTCTCTCTTTCGCTCCCTTTTTGCACATTTTTTTTCCTCCCTAGGGTAAAACTCTGGCAATGCACCATCCATTCCAAATAAAGAATGTTTTTGCACAATGCAAAGCAGCAAGTGGGGGGGGGGGAGAGGCTAGAAGTGAGCCTAGATTAAAAGGAAGGAAAGGAACCTCTTAAGCCATATCACGGACAGCAAAAGCCAGGATGCCTCCTGTCTAAAGGCCGTAAGGTCATAATGGCATTAAGTAAAACAAAACAAAAGAAAAGAAAAAACACTGCTGGATCAGTCTGAAAGCCTGTCCAGTTCAGTATCCTATAGCCAAAGAGATGCCTCTGTGAAATCCACAAGCAGGGCAGAAAGACAATAGCTCTCCCCTGCTGCCTCACTCCAGAACAGGGCTGCTTTAGGATCAGACTAAATGATGCCTGCAATGTGTGATCTGGCGGTGTTAGCAGCCACTGGAGTGAGTGAGTGAGTGAGTGAGTGAGTATGTATGTGTGTGCGAGAGAGAGAGAGAGAGAGAGAGAGAGAGTGTAAGGGATCCAAACCCAGATTGGGACTGCAACACACAGTGAGATTTGATTAACCCTTCCCCCCCCAAGCAGCAA
Source organism: Rhineura floridana (assembly GCF_030035675.1). Taxonomy (NCBI): domain Eukaryota; kingdom Metazoa; phylum Chordata; class Lepidosauria; order Squamata; family Rhineuridae; genus Rhineura; species Rhineura floridana. The sequence goes on along the minus strand of NC_084494.1, from coordinate 22,550,374 downwards.
ATCCCAATGAAAATCCTCCCCTGAGCTTCTATTTGAATTAGGAGGGCAGCTCCAATAGCAGTTTCTCTCTTGTGACAAACACCAACTTCTGTGGTGGTGGTGAGTGCCGTGTAGTGAGGAAGAGACAATCTCTCCATCTTGTGTTGCCACAGTCTTAATCCTGATTTCCCCATCACTGCCACTGCTGTTTCACAGCAATACAAAAACATCAACCGACAACAAAGCACATTTTCCTGTATCATCAAGTTTGGCTCCAAAATGACACCATCCACCTGGCAATGCGGTGAAAAAGGAATTTTTCAGGCTGCCTCTGTGTGGGATTTTAAGTGCTGGAGACAAGCACATGCCATCTGGCTAGCTAAATGCATGGCCGCATAGCTAGGTTAGTTGGTTTGCTAGTGGAAGGACACATCCTCTGGGCTTCTTACTGAATACATTGCTCTGTACTATGTTCAGCTGTACAACACAGTCATCCGGATAATGACTTTCTTAAGCTTATTCATGGTACTTAATGCAAGATACCACACTGAGCAGTCTCTCCCAAAAATCCAACTCTCCTTAATTCAACGCTCATTTTCTTTGCCCATCACTATCACAACTATCAGGAAATGGACAGGTAAATCATGGTCACTACAGAATGAAACAAACGTTTTCTGTAATAGCACCCCAAGTATGAAACTCCACCCCCTCTGGGAGGCTAGGCTGGCTTCATCTCTCTCTCTTTTTTTAATAGAGTTTTAGGTGGACCATTAAAACCTTTTTGCTCTGCATGACATTTGGATGATTTTAAATGTAAATAATTCTGCTCTGTGTTTTTAAAGTTGGGTCTCCTGCCTCGCATCTATTTGTCACAATATTGGGTGGCATCCAATGAAGCATTCTGTTGACCTAACAGGCTGGCATTGATTCCAGTTTGTTCTGTATCCGCTAGCTGTGTTTTTTTTGCTTAGAAAAATATATAGATATTAATATTGATATTTTAAAAGGAAATAATTGATATTTTGAAGGAAATACCAATATTTTAAAAGGAAATATTGATAAATTACCATTCTTACAATCAATATTTTAGAGGCGTGTTTTTTTTTTAAAGTCCATTTTCAAAAATAGTCGTGGAAATCCACTACATTAAAATCCAATCCTCAGCAATTGAGAATAAGCGAATTAATGGAAAATTTGGTACCAAATCCGAATTGGGTAGAATTCTAGCACAACCTTTAAATGGGGGGGGGATTTAAGATGAGCAGTTAATGGGCATAATAATTGGTCAGGCCTTCTTCCAAGAAGAGGGAATTTTACACATTTTCTGGTCAATATACATAATCAGCAGGCCTTTCACCTTTCACCCAAGATGCAGCAACGCAAGAGGTGGGGTGACTGGGCGTATTTAAGCGTGTGCCAGCTGTGCATATATGTGGGAGTGGTGATGCCTGGGTGAGTGGAGCTCCCACTCTGTGATCTGCACCACCACCTGATTTGTGATCATCCCCTGCACCCCGATGCTGGCAGAGATTGCAGAGAGGAAGCTACATCCTCCTTGCCTCAGCCACAGGGGCCCTTGACCAGTGCCCAACCTGGACACCCACTGGCACCAGGCCTGCCTAAAACAAGAGACCTGGCTATCACAACTATCTGCATATACCTACAGTCAGTGCTTTTTTGAGGGGTTATAATTTTTCAAGGGGAGTAAAGATAGATCTATGCACTTCGGAAAAATATGTAGCTACAGCCCCTTAAGGATGTTATCACTACAGAATGCAGGTGGGAGAATCACACCTTTGAGTTTTCGTCCTCATCAAAAACTTATGGTCCAGAAAAAGAATTGTAGCCGAGCCTTCTCCTTAAAACCTAGTTTTCTGAATGCAGGGAGTTTTAATGTTGGGAGACACATTATGATTTCCCACCATCTTCACTCAGGAGTAGTATGGCATACTCTTTCCAGATCTGTCGACTGCCTCTTAACTCTTCCTGATGCTACTCTTGTAATGCCTATTGTACAGGCATTAGGAGTGGAACCAAGGCCCCACCTGCACTATAAATTTAGAGCAATATCTAACAGGGGAACATGGCTTTCCCCAGAGAATCCTGGGAACTGTAATTTGGTAAGGGTGCTGAGAGTTGTTAGGAGACTCCTACTTCCCTCACAGAGCTACCCTTCCCAGACTGGTTTAATAGTCAATCCCTCTTCCCAGGTAACTCTGGGAATGGTATCTCTGTGAGGGGGGATGGGGTCTCCAAACAACCTTCAATACCCTTAACAAACTGCAGTTCTCAAGATTCTTTGGGGAAAGCCATGCCTGCTTAAAGTGACATGATACTGCTTTAAATGTTCAGCACAAATGAGGTCCAAAATCACTGACATTAGAGCGGTGCAGATTTCTGCAAGAGGGAGAAAATGAAAGTTGCCACCATTGGCGAAGGCTTACCCTCAGCATTGAACCAACTTTTTTTTTAAAAAAACCTTAATTTTGCTATCAATGGAGGCTGCCATTTTTAGATATTTACCTAAAGCTATGAAAAGCTTTTAGCCACAATGGCTATTTTCTATCTCCACTGCTGGAGGCAAGTATGGCACTGAGAATACCAGTTACTGAGAGTGGGGAGAGGGCAGTTGCGCTCAAGTTCTGCTTGTGGGTTTCTTATTGGGGCATCTGGCTGGCCACTGTGAGAACAGGACACAGGATTAGATGGACCTTTGGCCTGATCCAGCAGGGCTCTTCTTATGTTCTTATTTTTGTGACAGCTACCATTTCCCCCTGCAATACCCCAGAATGCTATGATGTTCAGGGCATACTGGAGGAACAAAAATGACATCCAGGCTGCCTTGTGGAAACCTGTGGCATTGCCTCTGCGCCAGCAAAATAAGGTTGATGATGATGATGGATGGAAGGTGCTGCTCAGGGTAAACCCCCCACGCTTCTAATAACAACAAAATTTGCCAAATAAGCAAAACAAAATCCCCAAATGAGCAAAATTCCTCCCCCACCTCCCATGGATGGCAAAATGTGGAGTGTCGGATTAAGACCGGGGAGACCAAGATTCAAATCCCAACTCAACCATGAAGTTCACTGGGTGACCTTGGGCCAGTCACTGCCCTTCAGCCTAACCTAAAGTTCCAGTTTTTGAAAAATGGCGGGGTATAAATAAAGATAATAATAATAATAATAAATAACCTGCCTCACAGGGTTGTTTGTGAGAATCAAACGAAGAGGGGGAGAAGTGTGCGTGCCACCTTGAGCTCCTTGGAAGAACAATGGGATATAAATGTAATAATTAAAATAAATAAATGGCTTTGGGTCTTATTGGCATGAAACATGAAGTAGCAGGGGCAGGATCGGAGCTTGAGATCGATAGACAAATGGTCAAGGAATACCTAATCACTTTGAATGAGTTCAAATCGGTAGGGCCTGATAAACTGCATCCTAGAGTATTGAAGGAACTGGCTGAAAAACTCTCAGAACCGCTGTCTATTATCTTTGCGAAATCATGGAGGACTGGTAAAGTGCTGGATGACTGGAGGAGAGCTAATGTTGTCCTTATCTTCAAAAAAGGGAAAAAGGAGGAACCGGGGAACTACAGACCAGTCAGCCTAACATCAATCCCTGGAAAAACTCTGGAGCAGTTTATAAAGCAGTCAATCTGTAAGCACCTTGAAAACAATGCAGTGATTACTAGGAGCCAGCATGGATTTATGAAGAACAAATCCTGCCAAACTAATCTTATCTCATTTTTTGACCGGGTAACCTCCCTTGTAGACTGTGGGAATGCTGTGCACATACTATACCTCGACGTCAGCAAAGCTTTTGACAAAGTGCCCCATGATAGTCTGATTAGCAAGCTAGCTAAATGTGGGCTGGATGGAACAACTATCAGGTGGATCCACAGTTGGCTCCAGAATCATACTCAAAGAGTGCTTATCAATGGTTCCTTCTCAAACTGGACAGAAGTAACAAGTGGGGTACCACAGGGCTCAGTCCTGGGTCCAGTGCTCTTCAACATTTTTATTAATGACTTGGATGAGGAGGTACAGAGCATGCTTATCAAATTTGAAGATGACACAAAATTGGGGGGCATACCTAATACCATGGAATATAGAAACAAAATTCAAAGGGACCTTGATAGGCTGGAGCATTGGGCTGAAAACAACAGAATGAAATTTAACAGGGATAAATGCAAAGTTCTACAGTTAGGAAAAAGAAACCAAATGCAGTTATAAAATGGGGGATACTTGGCTCAGCAATACGACATGTGAGAAGGATCTTGGAATTGTCGTTGAGCACAAGCTGAATATGAGCCAACAGTGTGATGTGGCTGCAAAAAAGGCAAATGCTATATTAGGCTGCATTAACAGAAGTATAGTTTCCAAATCGCACGAAGTACTAGTTCCCCTCTATTCAGCACTGGTTAGGCCTCATCTTGAATAATGCATCCAGTTCTGGTCTCCGCACTTCAAGAAGGATGCAGACAAACTGGAACAGGTTCAGAGGAGGGCAACAAGGATGATCAAGGGACTGGAAACAAAGTCTTATGAGGAGAGACTGAAAGAACTGGGCATATGTAGCCTGGAGAAGAGAAGACTGGGGGGAGATATGATAGCACTCTTCAAGTACACGAAAGGTTGTCACATAGAGGAGGGCCAGGATCTCTTCTTGATCATCCCAGAGTGCAGGACAAGGAATAATGGGCTCAAGTTGCAGGAAGCCAGATTTTGACTGGACATCATGAAAAACTTCCTAACTGTTAAAACCATATGACAATGGAATCAATTACAAAGAGAGGTAGTGGGCTCTCCGACACTGGAGGCATTCAAGAGGCAGCTGAATTCTGTTGTGAATGCTTTGATTTGGATTCTTGCATTGCGCAGGGGGTTGGACTTGATGGCCTTATAGGCCCCTTCCAACTCTACTATTCTATGATTCTATGGCATCAGGAATATATAGTATGGCATATGGTGAAGGGCAGATAAGAAATCAAATAAGTAAGAAAGAAAACAAGTAAGATGACTTACCTTCATCTGCTTCTACCTCCACCAGTGAAGACACCACCACACCCATTTCCTGACATTTTTTGCTGTGGGCTTTTGACTTCATATGCTTAGTCAGATTCCCTGAAACAAAACAGAACATACACATTTGTCAGTCCCGGCTTGCTCTCTGCATAGTAACCAGTCACATGCTCGGTGTTCGTTGCCAGATCCAGAGGCAGATGCCCTCAAGCCATTTCCATTCCTTACTCCAAGCTGCTTCCCTCAGAGCACATGGTTAGTTGTTTGCTTTCCTAGGATGATTAAAGTGTGACTTTCACAATGACTAGCTCTCATGCAACGCAGAAAAGCAGGCACGTGCTTGTCTATGTTGGGAAGGCATTACACCAGAATGCTCTCTGCTGTGAGCATTTCTGCAAGAGGGAGAAAACATCTAAAAACAGGCAGGGAAAATTAGGCAAGAGAGAAAGATGCTTACGTTAGTATGATGACAGCATGGGCCCATCTTTCTCTCCAAATCTGCCAGAGCACATATAGCAGTCGGGCAGTATCAAACACAAGGCGACCTCTCTTGGAGGCCAAGCAACAAAGCTGGTCATTTAAGTAACAGTTAAATGAGGAACATAAGCAGAGCCTTGCTGGATCAGGCCAAAGGCCCTTCTGGTCCAGCATTCTGTTCTCACAATGGCCAAACAGATGAAGCAGAACATGAGTGCAACAGCACAATGGTACTAGAGAGTAATCTGTATCTATCATGACTAGGAGCTATAGATAGCCTTGTTATCCATGAATTAGACTAATCCCTTTTTAAAACCGTCCAAGTTGGTGGCCATCATTACATTTCATGGCTGCAAATTCCAGTAGCTATGTGCTCTGTGAAGAAGTATTTTTTTTGGGGGGGAAGAAGAATTCAGGGGAAACATAAAGGCAAGAGAGGCAAGTAAGAGAGATGAAACTAAGGAAACAAAACATCTCAGCTGAGATAGGATCCTCCACTTTTAATTTTGGATGTGTGTTCTTATATAAAGGCTCATTCACCCTTGATCTTGCAAGTTTAAAAAGAATGCACACTTTGCATCATGTGAGCTCTCTTTCCCTCTCAGTTCTGACATAATGCCAAACCATGGTTTGGTGGAGTACCAGCTCCAGATGCAGAGGAACACTCAGGCAAGATGTCCTCAAGTGTGAACCCCCCTCCTTCAGTGAAAAAGCAGAGGGCAGAACTGCCACTACCACTGGTTCTCATTCACTCTAGGCTGGGAGAGTAAACAAACAGCAAAGAAGAGCAGCAGAGCCAAAGGGCTCCTCACTGTGGGCCCCCTGTTCAGGCGTGGCACTGGTAGGTGCCCAACCAAGCTGACCCTCAACGCCAGGCTGGTTTAGTCGTTTATACTGTGTGAACATACTGGTTACTACACCATTTGCGATATGCATCTGCCCTAATGCTTGATTTGGCCCCTGGAAGCCCCCAGGAGTGGGGAAGATGAGCATCGTAACATTGGAAGTGCCCTGGTGAATCGATATAAAGTTCCATCAAGTCCAAGCTTGGGCAATATTTTGTTGACGGCTGCATTCCCTGGGTGGTCTCAGGTAGAAGAGCTAGAGATAAGTAGGACCAAAGCCAAAAGGGGATGGGACCACCACCTTTTCTCTCTCCCTCTTCCTTCTTTATCTGCTGGAGAAGGGGCAGATCACTTCTGCCAAAGATCTAAACTGAAAACTTGCAGAAAGCTTTTGAAATCAGGCTGTGGGCTGCAAGTGGCCTTAGATTGCTCATCCCTGAGCAATGGAGAACAAGCAGAGGTTTCTGGAAAGCTTACCACAGGACATGAGCAAATCCGCCTTCGTTTGCTGTCACTCCCACACCCAAGCAACTGGCATTCACCAGCCGGTATCATATTGAGTTGACACACCACTGGACATCCACTGCAGATCCTCATGGTGAGATTGCATCAGAACCATCATGATCTACATCTATAATCGAGATTCCTAGCATTAGGTCGCTAGGACTTGGTTGCAAATATCTCAGAAAAGGATAGCTTTTCCACTATCCTGGAAATTGTCATGGGGGTCAATGGACCCCAAGGTCCATCTGGTCCAGGGGTAGCAAGTATGGTGTTCTCCAGATGTTGTTGGACTCCAGCTCCCATCAGCCCCAGTCACATCTGAAGGGCACCACATTGATATAATCTAATAAGGGCCAGCCAGAGGTTTCTGGAAATCCCACAGTAGGGCACAGAGAAAACAGCCTTGATGAAACCTTTTGAAGGTCTACATGTAAGAAGAGCTCTGTCAGATCAGAACAAAGGTCTGTCTGGTCCAGCATTCTCCTTCATTTAGTGGACAACCAGATGCTTCTCTGGGACCCACACATGATCATAGGAATCTGTCTTATGTTGAGTCAGGCCATTGGTCCATCTAGCTCAGTATTGTCTACACTAACTGGCAGCAGCTCTCCAGGGTTTCAAGCACAGATCCTCTCCCAGCCCTACCTGGAGATGCAGAGGATTGAACATGAGGCCTTCTGCATGCAAGGCCGATGCTCTACCACTGAACTATGGCCATTTCCCAAAGCCATGGCATATAGTGTAATAGCAGCCTCCCAATATACACTCATCCCAAGAAACCTTCCCTCTGAAGATGGAGGTTCTATTCAGCTATCATGGCAATAGTCTTAGATATTCTTGATCCTGCACTTAGTTCCTAATGCTAAGAATATACAATGTTTGCTGCATAAGAATGTTTGAAACTAATCTGAATGGAAACCCTAAAGAAAGATTTACTTTGCAGTGATTCATGATGGGTGATCCCCCGCAACCCACAGCTCAGGTTGGTTTTGTAATAGTGGGATATAGCTCAGCCACTTAGCTGTCTTCAAGTCCCAAAATTGTCATTTGCAGATGGAGATTGCAAAAGCTGCAAGGCTCCATGATCCCTGGCTTCAAAGGCTACCTCTATTAGGGCCCATGTACCTCCATGGCCTAAGAGGTTGCAGGCCCTCTCCTGGTCTACAAAGCTATGATTTGAAGCCTGAAATCAAGGGCATTTGCAAACTCCCCTGATCTTAAGCTGCAAATGGCAACCAGATATCTACAAGTTCAGGATCTCCTTAGTTGCATGGGGGTTCTTTGTAGCCTGAGATTTTGGGTGCAAGCAAGCACCCTCAATCTTGGGACAGAAATGACAACCAGACTATCGATCCCCCACAATCCATGGCTGCCTTTGACAGCATCACTTGGCCAAGAGAAACCATACTGAACTTCTCCTTGTTCAGGTGAAGGCTTGCCATTTGGAGGACTGGTCACTGGGAGCCTTTCTTCTGAGAATCTGAGCCAGAGAGTAATTCAGGGATCTAATGATTTCCTGTTCTGTCAGGCACATGCAATGAACCCCAGAAGTCCATGTCCGATCTCAGACATGGCACCAGGAACAGTGACATACACACTAAGGGTCTCCCTGGTTCCACTGATTATTTGAAATCACCACAAGTGAATGAAAAGGTGTCCACCCTCTGTTGAACAGGAGAATGGAGTGTGGTAGGATTTGATAGGGTGCAGAAAAAAAAGGGTGTGAACCCTGAATGCCTAAGGAGGGAGTTCCAATGTATTTATTGTATAAATTCTTTGAAGAAGTAGTTTATAGTATAAAATGCCCAACGCGTTTCAGCCCATCAAGGGCTTTCATCAGGGGATGATAGTTGCTAAAAACTCTATATGCACCGAAGGTGCGAAAGTACAATACTGCAGCAAAGAGAATTTACTTGATTGCTGCAGTATTGTACTTTTGCACCTTCGGTGCATATAGAGTTTTTAGCAACTATATCCCCTGATGAAAGCCCTTGATGGGCTGAAACGCGTTGGGCATTTTATACTATAAACTACTTCTTCAAAGAATTTATACAATAAATACATTGAAACTCCCTCCTTAGGCATTCAGGGTTCACACCCTTTTTTTTCTGCACGCCATTGAATGCCTTCCACCTTCCTTTCTACTAGGATTTGATAGGGAACAGAGAAAGCAGGCATGTGAGAGAAGAGAAAGAGTTACAGAGCAAGAATATTATGGAACATTTCCCTTCTCTTCCTTACCCTTCTCCCCTCTTTCTCTCTCTCTCTTTCTCCTCCAGGGATTGAGCAGACTGAAAATAGGACGACATGCACATCCTCGGTGAAAAGTCCTTCAAGGTTTGGATAGCTCCTGAGTATGTCTCAATATCTAGCAGGGTTCTTCAAATGCACTTCAACAAGATGACACAGCCAAGACTCTCCTAACTGTTGGCAAAATACCTGCAACCCAATAAACTGGAAGATTATAGTAAGCAAAGGAAACCAGCCAATTGCTGGTCACAATTGCTTTACTTGGGTAGGGGCCAAAGCGCAGGGCCAGAATGCATAGTTAGTTTACCAATACAGTCATTCTGGTCCATTTTGTCTAGCAGATGACTGACATGGTACAGAGACTGTGGTTTTGGACCATGGATTTAGGAGAACTGGGACTGACTTAGTAGTTTCAGACACATCCCTCAGTACTCCTCTCCCCATCTTTAAAGTGGAAATGTTAATGATCTGCAGTCGTCTTTGCTTCAGATTATTATTATTTTCTAATAAATAAGGATTGTAAGGAAATTTGCATATGAAACCTGCTTAAGGGGAAAGGATTCATAGCCATAAAGGAATCATCATGTGGGATTTGAAGTTTGCCCAATCCTGGACAGCAGCCATGCATGGCAATTATTGTTCTCCGGAATCACATTGTGTGAGCTCAAGTGGTGGGCCTTGGCCACAAGATAGAGTGTCTCAGCTTGGAGGACACATCCACACCATACATTTAAAACACTCTTATACCACTTTAACAGCCATTACTTCCCTCATAAGAATCCTGGAAACTGTGTGCTGAGAGTTGTTAGGAGACCACTCACAGAGCTCCAATTCCCAGCACCCTTAACGAACTACAGTTCCCAGGATTATTTGGGGGAAGCCATGACTATTTAAAGTGGTATAAGGGTCCTTCTAGACGTGTTTTATTGAGAGTGTATCTGCAATAGCTCTTGACACTAATAGTGTACTAGTGGTGGATTTATTCTGCTTAAGCTTGTTCTGTGATGCTTCCCTAATGCTATCATATTATTACTGTCTGGAGGGGCTATAGTGCAACAAAAGCAGGACAAAAATAAACCAGAACATTTGTGGTATAAAAAGTTACAAGATTTCACCAGGAAATTATGGGATAGGTAGGCACTGACTGAAAGTGAAGCAGTGTGACCACCCTGTTGGCAGGAACAAACAGTATTGAAAGCAATATCCTGTGTGACCGCCCCAATAGCATCAAGAGCACAAATCATCATGAATGTGAAATAAGAAGGATGTCTGGAGGTCCACTAAGAGTGCTTTACATGTAACATATGGGTATGGCCACTTTTTCTTTTTAAAATGAAACCATTTTCTTACGCATCAAATATCTGCATTCAAAAAAGGTCAGGGCAAAAAAAGGTTCATGCAACTCTTCCATCCAATTATTTCCACACACACTCTTTGTCACCCATTCACTAGAACTAGATCCACAGCTGCATCCAAAATTCGGCCCAGGTCTAGTTCATAAAGGACAGTATCATCATTCTAATTAATGTTTGTCATGAGATCAACTGAGTCAGAAAGAGTCCCCACCTTGTTCTATTGGACATTTTTAATTCAATTGGCAGACAAATGAAAGCATGCAGCAGCGACACAGACAAGATATGCCACACAGACATGCATAAAAGTTTCCATCATTGTCTGCTTGTCAATGAACATTATTAACTGCTTAAGCTCTTTTGTTGGAAGGTCTTTTATGGGACTTTTATGGGACTTAAGCAGTTGCCTAATGCACCTTTGCATCCTTAAACCTCAAAAGCAGCTTAGCGAGGACAAGGAGTGCTTTCTATTCTTTTCAGAGCCAAGTGCAAAGGAATGGACTCCTTCAAGTTAATCACGGCTTATGGAGACCCTATGAATAGGGTGTTCATGGTAAGCAGTATTCAGAGGTGGTTTACCGTTGCCTTCCTCTGAGGCTGAGAGGCAGTGATTCACCCAAGGTCACCCAGTGAGCTTCATGGCCGTGTGGGGATTCAAACCCTGGTCTCCCAAGGTCCTAGTCCAACACTCTAACCACTACATCACACTGGCTCTCAAGTGCAAAGGAAAGGAAGGAACTTGATAAACAATGTTGATTGCAGAGTCCAAAATGGCTGCAGAGTTGAGGGAGAACATGGGTTGCTATCAAAGGCTGTTTTTCTTGTTAACCATAAGAAGCCAAGCTTGCCACATTGGACAATGTCAACACAGCCCTCTTTCTCTCCCTATTTCTTCTCAATGACAGCATATTATAGTAACTGCTTCTCTAGGATTTATATAGGAGTGTCATCATGATGTCACCTGGAAGTCATTGCAACTGAGTGCAATCTTAGGCAAAGAGTATTTAAATTCATTCTTCTGCAAGCAGAACCTCACAGGATTGGGTGAAAATAGTCACACCTGCTTTCAGCTACTTCTTTTATAAAGCAGGGGGCAACCTGGGGCCCTCCAGATGTTGGTGGATTACATCTCAAATTGTTGTTGACTATTGGCCATGCTGGCTGGGGCTGATGGGTGTCAGACTCCATGCCTAGGAATGGACAAATCTGTCAATTTCAGTTTCTAATTTTTCCCATCTTAAGCTCAGTTCGCCACATTTCTATATCGGTTTGTGATACAAAAAAATGTCTGAGTTGCAATGCACCTTTCTCCTAATATACACTTGTGCCTCATATCATGCATTTTACATGTTATTTTCACCAATTGATGCATTTTTATGCAGACTTTCCCCAAATGGATGCATTTTTGCACACTTTTTTGTTTGGTTTAGTTGGAGAATTGCATCACAGAATTCAGAGAAGTGCAAATTTCAAAAGATAACTGCATTTCAGTTCACATTTGAGAAAGTGAGAATTACCAAACCAAATTGCTCCCCACCCCTATTCCTGACATAAGAGATTCCAATCATTCTTTATAGAATAAAGCTGAACATCATTTTCTTAGGTCTATAAAGGCCCTTCAGTAGGGGCATTGCTGGTCAGTCACTTGGGTGTTTGTCAGGTATGTTTTCCTGGGGGGATGCAGACCTGTTACTTCTTTTGCAGCCGGCCCCCTGCTGGAGTCCCTCTGCCTGTCTCTACAGCCAATCAAGCCACCACAATTCCCAAACGTGGAGTGTATGCCCTTTCCTCTTGCCTTTATTATTATTATTATTATTATTATTATTATTATTATTATTATTATTATTATTATTATTATTATTATTATTATTATATTTGTATGCCGCCCCATAGCCAAAGCTCTCTGGGCAGTTTACAACAATTAAAAACATCAAAAACAAATATACAAATTTAAAAACACTTAAAAAAAACAATTTAAAAACACATGCTAAAATGCCTGGGAGAAGAGGAAAGTCTTGACCTGGTGCCGAAAAGGTAACAGTGTTGGTGCCAGGCCCATCTCGTCAGGGAGATCATTCCTTAAGAGAGCTGGAGAATCCAGCAAGGTCAGGAGTCACTACAGCTAATCAGCAGTCGGTATTCAGAGGGGGTTTACCATTGCCTCCCTCTGAGGCTAGTCCTCCCCAGCTGGCTAGGGCCTGCTCAGCTTGCCACAGCTGCACAAGCCAGCCCCTTCCTTGTCTGCAACTGCCAGCTGGGGCACAACTGGGCTCCTTGGGACTATGCAGCTTGCCCACGGCTGCACAGGTGGCAGGGCACGTAACCCCTGAGCCACTCACTGTGGGGGTGTTCTTTAGCTGGCCCTTGACACCCAGGAGACATGAGTGAGGATTTGAACTTACAGACTCTGCACTCCCAGCCAAGCTCTCCTCCCCACTGTGCTATACCAGCTGTTAATCGTTGACATATGTCTTCTCAATCTTATAAACAGCTCTCGTCAGAGATACAAATATATGGGGGCAGAGGGATCAAGCACAAAGGCCCTATCTTGTGTCTGCGCATTCACCTAAAGTTGTGAAGAGAGCCTACAGGCTTGCAAGCAAAACTGAGGATCTCCAATTTTATGGTACAACTTGTACGTGTAGCAACTCTTGTTCACAGCTTGGGATGAATGCATGGATGGGGAACAGGGCCAATTTAAGTTTTGCAAAAAAAAAAAAATATTGGGGGGTGCTGAATGATCCTCCGTTACATTCCTGAAGCAGGGGAACAATCTTTCAGCCTCACCTTTCTTTTAACCCAGGTGTTCTCAATCTGGTACCCTCCATATGTTCTGGACTGCATCTCCCTTCGGCCTCAGCCAGTATGGCCAAGCTGGCTGGGGCTGATGGGAGTTGTAATTCAAAGCATCTGGAGGGTGCCAGGTTGGAGAATGCTGCTTTAACCTTTCCACAAAGCTACTTCCATCTCCTTTTGTTAGGTAAGGATGAGACTCGGAGTGGCCATGTGTCCTACTTTACACAGGCCAGTCCTGTATTTGAATCCAATTCCAGTTAAGTTTAAAGATGAAGAACCTCAAGAAGGGAGAGCAGGAGGGGCCTCAATGTTGCCCATCGACGCTCAGCATGTGGGCAACAGGCTGAGCAGCCACACAGGCCACCTGGTCAAGCCTTCCCCATTATGATGGTATGTTCTGTATTCCTATTTAAATAATAGTAAGGGGGCAGTATCTGACAATCTCTGTCTCTGGGCACAAGGGCTCTTGCCCTAGTGGAATGGGTGAGTTTTAATGTTGCACAACAGAAGAATCCAACACAACAGTTGCACTAGTGGAGAACATATTCTGCAACAGGCTGTGCAACCTATTGTGCAACACTGCCAGCAACCTGCTTCTGCGCTCCCTTGTGCCGCAGCATTTCCACTGGCGCAACCCATTTTGCCAGCAGAACAAGTATACTGCTAAGTGACATTAACATAGTGCTGCATTGCACACAACCCATTATTTTCAACCGTACATATTGAAATTAGCGTGTGAAAATTTTATGCAATCTGTGCCTTCTTTTCTCTCTTGGTAATGCATTTCCTTTTTTTTGGTTGATATGCAAGTGGCACCTTAGATGGGGCATGTGTTAAAACCAGTGATGCTTGAATGAGGCCAGTGGAAGTATATGATAGAGAAAACCAAGGCCACATTTACACTACATCTTTATTCTACTGTTATTCCACTTTAAACAGTCATGGCTTCCCCCAAAGAATCCTGGGAAGTGTGGTTTGTTAAGGGCGCCGAGAGTTGTTAAAAGACTCTTGTTCTCCTTACAGAGCTACAATCCCCCTGAGTGGTTTGAGTCCGTCCTCTTCCCAGAGAACTCTGGGAATTGTAGCTCTATGAGGGAAACAGAGGTCTCCGAAGAACTCTCAGCAACCTTCACAAGATTCTTTGGGGGAAGCCATGACTTTTTAAAGTGGAATAAGTGGAATAAATGTATGGTGTGAATGCGGTTCCAGTCTGGAAAGGCCCTTAGAGGGCACCCTCGTCCCATCTCTTTTGGCACTCAACCAATTAAGAATTAGCCCAGGTTTGGGTAGCCAGTTCTCAATGTAGCAGTGTACGCCTTCTCCTTTTGTGTCTGCCATTAGGAACCAAGAGGGCAAACTCAAGAGTACAAAACTCAGAACGGGGGGGGGGAGCAAAAGCAGGAAATCAAATATAACATCTATAAGATTATTTTTTAAAAAACTAACTTGCTTCCCCAGGTTTTAAACAAAGATTTCTTTGCAGTGCTTTGCAGGTGCCACCAATTAGCTGATTGGCAGTGCCTGCAAACCCCTTTTCGACCCAGCCATGTTTTTACTTGCCCCATATCTGATGTCATATATGACATCGGGGATACAGCAGGTAGGTGTGGCTTGGCCTAAACAGGATCAGTGAAGGGCATGGTCCTGAGGCCAGATAAGGTTCACAGGTTGGAGATTCCTCATCCCTAATCTACAGCATTACCCTGTGTTAGGAAGGCTGATTAGAACCAAATCGAAAGCAGTTCTCCGTATTTTGCAGTGATGGCAGAAATGACTGTCAGCCCCTTTTCATCAACGTCCTGAAATGCAAAACCAACCCCTGGGAATGAAGGCACGTGTGGTTGACATGAAATCTAGACACATGCATTTTCCTAGCTGACAATCCAGTAGAGGCACCCAGCTCCCAATCCGAGAGTTAGGAGGGCTACTTACATGACTTTCATATTGGCTGCTACAAATCTGCAAGCAAAAACTTTTAACCTGAAACCAACTCCAAAGCCAATTCAAAGTTGTCAGCTCTCAAACAAGGGATCCTGGTCATTTTTTCCTCTGACAGAGTGATTCTATACCACCTTTTCTGATAAAACTAGAACACCCAGATTCTGCAGGAAAAGCCAGGATAATTAAACCAGTTCAAAACCAATTTAAATGTATAGTGTAGATTCACCCTGAGACCAAACAGAGCAGTCCACATTCTTCTGTAATTGTGCTGTATCACAGTACAAATCAAAGCATGTAATTTTGACTTAGCAAGTTTTTCTCGGCAGAATTTTTTTTAAAAAACCCAAACCACAATGACACTGTGCTCAGGCAATACATTAACTAACCCGAGACATGAGATCTCAGTTGTATTAGGATCATATGGTTCAGCAAGGACCCAAATTTGACCCCAAATTCAGTCTTTTTTATTTCCCTTTTGTGGTGTGTGTATATGAGACACTCAGCCAGATGCAACGTGGCATCAGCTGACCTAAAAACAGCATATCACTATTTAGACTGTTTAAATGACCCAAACCCTCTGATTGTGCAGTGTACACTAATAGAATTTATTAATTCTGCAAGCTTGGGCTTCAAGTGACAGTGTCTGTAAAAATGTTGATTTATTCTCCTGATGTTAGTTTTCCAAGAATTATTTACATCACAGAAATGGCTAGCAAAGATCATTCATTTAATGGCCTATCTTCAGCACAGGAACAGTGGCTCTCATCCAAACTTCTGTGTCCATCAATGTGTGCATAAAGGTAATTTACCATTAAGAATATTCCCATTGGTTCATTCATTTGTTTACATTCACAAATTAGAACCATCCATTAGAGATGCCAGAAAAGCTTTCAATTTCTAGGTTCATATAAGCGCTTCAGAGGCTCACAATCCTAGCCTCGAAGAACAGGTAAGATTTACAGACCATTGAGTTATTCTCCAGCTTGTATTAAAATCCAAACCAGAGAATAATTCCTGCATGCACCCTACCCACTCTGCCAGGCCTCCTCACTATGCCTACACTGCTAGCCCTTAATCCTGAACCCCTTCTCCCATCTTTTCCCTTTAAGTCTTACCATGAGCACCAGGGGAGCAGTGGTGGGGCATAGGAAAGAGGGGGAAAGGAAGGTCCATTCTTTCATTCTCCAGAGCTATGAAGCATTACACAGCCAGAACATAGAGAGGCAGGAGGGAAGGAACAAACTTCAGTCTCTCATTCTTCCTGTGCACTGTCAGTGCTCCTGCTGTTGGCCAATAAGTATTTAATGGGAAAAGAATTGAGAATTAAGGGAGCTTGTGAGGAGAGATAGATAGACAGATAGTTTTTATTACGACCATATGGTCAGCAAATTGTGAGGAGAGTATTTGGGGGATCAGGGAGGGGTGGCAGGAGGGGAGGGAGGGAGGTAATGGACCAGTTCCAAACATCTGATTGGTTTGGAATATAAACTGAATTATTCTGATGTTTGTGAATGACCCGGCACATTTCCAAACCAAGCCAACAGGAAGTGGGGCAAGTCCAACCATCTGTACACTCCTTTGAAGTGAATGGTGGCAAACCTGACTCAAATCAGAACTCTAGTATCTGAAAACTACCTCTAGATCAGGACAAATGCATGCTTTTCCATTTTCACACACAATGAAGATGGTGACTGACAGTATCTCTCCACAGTCTCAGGCAGAAGCTTCTGCCAGCTCTGCTATCCAAGACCTTTCTAACAAGAGATGCTGGAGATCAAAAATTTGGTCTGCACACAAACCATGCACTCTACCGCTAGGAACATAGGAAGCTGCCTTATACTGAGTCAGACCGTTGCTCCAGCTAGCTCAGTATTGTCTACACTGACTAGTAGTGGCTCTCCAAGGTTTCAAGCAGGGTTCTGTTCCAGCTCTTCCTGGAGATCCCAGAGATTAAAACTGAGACCTTCTGCATGCAAAGCAGATGCTCTGCCACTGAGCTATGGCCCTTCCTCACTAAGCTGTGGCTGTTGTGGAAGGGGGGGAATGGGGGAAAATAGGGGAGGAGTTCCACAGCTAAAACTGCACACTCAAATTTCCCTCCATCCACAGTTGGATTCTACCCAAATTAAGTTTTGAGGGGTTTTTACTGCAATCTTTAGATTCTCCTGAATCTTGGGCACAGGATTCCAAGTGCCAACACAGTTGGGAACATCAATTCCAGCTGGCTCCTTGAGGCCTTTGGCAAAGCCCAACAGAAGAGTAACCTGCCAGAACCTGTGGGTGATTCCTGTAAGCTCTTCCACCCTGACTGCTGAAAATCCACTCTAATTCCACTCAAGGCGTAACCTCAATATCAGGTCAAATTCTACCTTTGTTTGCAATACTGAGTGGATGACTCCACTAAACTGTTACATGATCATTCCACCTGGAACAATTCCAAGGGAAAATGTCCTGCACACTCCCCACTGAAAGGAAGAGAACATTGCATTCTTGAGCATAATGGGCTTGCACAGTAGTCCCCTGGTTTCCAGAAACCAGGAAAGCAGTATATATGCTACGTGGCACTGTGCTCACAAATAATAATCATAGCAATTGTGGGTCTTCCTTGTCAAATCCCAAATTTGTGGGTTGGCCTGATTTCATAACCTCTTGGTTTGTTGTGATCCTTAGGGTTTACAGCCCAGGCATATATTTAGGCTATCTTTGCAAGAAGGATTAGGAACCTCCCTCACTTAAATGTAAATGATAAGCAAACACACTGAGCTAGAAGCTTAAAAAGGGTGGGAAGAGGCCCAACATTCCCAAGAGCTAGCAATCCCACAGGCTTTGGATCAGAAGCATGTTTGTCTGGGGGAAAGTCTTTGGATGCAAAAGTTTTGCAGATAAGGAAAGTAAAAGGCATGGGAAAATAAACAGCAATATTTCTATATAGTATTGAGAGCACTAGCACTTTTTACCCCCACACACACTTGACAGTCTCAGGGGACCTCTTTGGAACCCCCAATTAAAGGCCTTTGCCCTACAACCAAGTGCTGTTTCGTTGGTTGTTCAATCGTTGATGAAGTGGGACATGGGTCCATTATGTTTTAGCCACAATTAAGGCTCAGAAACCCCTTTCTAATAAAGCACAAGAACGGTTCATACTGCTGCAGACAAACTCTGAAAGAAGCGTGCCACACTGTCTGGTGAATTAGCACATTACAGCCTTGCTTTAGCATGCTTCATCCAATCTCAGCCAATCAGAGGTTCTGCACTTTCTCATACCCTCAAAGGATTTTAAGCATCCTTTCTTCTTTCGCAAGTGCCCCAAAGAGAATGCCAACTAGCAAGCAAATGCATTGGGAATGCGAGCGTGAAGCTGGCCGGTGCTTACCTTTGGTTTTAAAAGCAAAGTTACAGTATTTGCAGACATATGGCCTGACGTCTGTGTGCGTGCGAATGTGTTTCTTCAGCATGCTGGGTTTCTTGCAGCGAATTCCACACTCCTCACATACATACTTCCCTCGTCCACGGCCTCGCACATACACATACTCTTCGTTTGATTTGTACCTATGAGCAACAGGGTGTCATGGTGATAGAAATAAAAGATTCCCACCTTAAAGTTGTAACAAGTCTCCTTTGAAATTAAAAACCATCGCACAATCCCATTGCATTATTCATGGCTATAAGCTAAAGGAATTGGCTAGCAAATGATTGTCAAGGAAAAATCAAGCTGCAGTGTGCGCGGGAGCAGGGAGCACCACAAGTTGCTGACACAAAGCTCCCTTTTAACTACAGTTCTTCTATTCATTTCAACAGATGAGAACACGAGTGGGAAAATGCTGTTGTACTCAAGTCCCGATTGTGGGCTTCCCATGGGCACTGGACTAGATGGACCCTTTGGTCTGATCCAACGGGGCTGTTCTTACTGGAGAGCACCAATCTGCAGGTCAATTCTTCCTTTTCTATATTTGAGAAAGCCAGTATGGAAGAGCAATTAAACAGGTGCAGCCAACATGATACCCTCTGGATATTGCGGGACTCCAAATCCCACTATCCCTGACCATTGACCATGCTTGCTGATGGGAGCTGGAGTACAACAAGATCTGGAAGGCACCACTTTGGTTATCCCTGAATTAGCATATCTAGGACCAGAGGGACCAGGTTCAAATCCTCACTCCTCATGCAGCTCAGATTTCAAGATAAAACGGGCAGGAAGAGAACTGTATGTGCCAACCTGGCCTCTCTGTAAGAAAAGATCAGATGCATTAAAAATAAATGAGCGAGTTGGCTTCCCAGAGACAGTGAATAGGGAACTCTGTGAAAACATGGGATCATTTCGCATGCAGATTTCTAACAACAATCTGTGGCATTTCACTTTCCTCCCAAGCGTATGAGCACCTGCCATTTCAAATTGCCTTCAATCATATTCAGTTTTGACACTTCCTACTGTTAACAGCCACGTGATCTCCTGAATAAGATCTAAACATCACAGAGATGACGATCTGACACCTGTGGCCAGAAATTCAAGTGAAATATGTCAGGAAAAGACATTTCAGAAACTTAAATATTGTTCGTTTTGGGCTAAGCCAGGGATGAGACCTTCATGGCCTCGCTATCTGGCCCTCAAAACTCTCTTTAGACTATACCTCTCACTGGCTCTGCTTGGCACTTTTCGCCTGGCTAGAATGTGTCCCTGAACTGGGATAATTCCTCTTGCTTCTCTGGATAGGAGTGAGGGGTCTGCAAGTGTGGGTAGAAACTACCCTACTGTACAAAGCTAAAGTCTACATTTGTTGCTCTGGCCACTTTTTCTGGCCCTGCCACCAACTAGCATGTGGCCCTTAGAAGGTTGCCCAGAAGGGAAGGTGGCCCTCTGGCTGAGAAAGGATCCCCACTCTTGCCCTACACCAAGTAACTCAAGTTTCTTTTCACTTTAGTACAAAGACCAAATAACCATTCATGCAGGCACATGAAAGGACCACTGCAGCAGCTCATGGGTGGTGATACCAAAAAATGACAGAAGCAATTGCTGCAGCTTCTCTACATTCTAAGCAGACTGAAACACACCTTTTGGCCTCACTGAATTTAAGAGATCACTACCACCTTTGGGCAACAATTTCTAAAGAGTGGCTTACGTTTGGAAGCATCTCAGCTTTGGTGTCTAAACATTTGAAAGAGAATATACATCTCCCAGGAGTTGCTCAAACCTTTTCCTTTTTTTAAAAAAAAGTGGAATTCCCAACAATAAAATAGAAACGCTCAGAACTACCAGATGAAATATATTGGCTAATAAAACCAAACAACCTTCAAAAAACCACAATGAGGGCGGGAAAGTCTCTAACTCTGGGTTTACAAGTGATGCATTTATAAGAGACAAGGAAGTGAACGGCCAGTAAATGTCAAAGATATGTCAAACACGCTGTAGATGGGCACAAGGACATTAGAAGAAAAAGAGAGACAGCCACCTATAATGCTGATAAATTTCAATAAAGCTCTATAATTGTTAAGTATAAATGCAACTCAGTCATTATGTAATTTGTGAAACACTCGTACTTGCCTTTCAAATGGAACATTAGTATAATAGGTGTCTAAGGGGAAAAAACCCAAAACAAATGTCAGCAGGGTTCTAAGAATATTTATTTATTCAACTGTCTCCAGTACAAGGAGCTCAATAAGCATGCACAAAGTTCTCAGGGTATCTTCCCAGATTGGTATCTTCCCTACAATTCACAGAGAGCCTGAACAAGCAATCCTTCTTCTCATGGAATTCTGGTTATTGTAGCTCTGCAAGGAATAGGGGATCTCCCAACAACTCTCAACATCCTTTACAAACTACCCTTCCCAAGATGTTTTGGGGGAAGCCATGCCTGTTTAAAGGGGCATCACAGCGCTTTAAATATTATTATTTATTTATTTATTAAATCTAGTCATTGTTTTTCTTCATAAAAATGAACACAAAGCACATACAATAAAAAGATTAAAACCAATATAAAACTAAGACAATTAAAAAGCTGAAAAACCACCACCACCACATTACATGGATAAGATGGTGGAACAACCTATCCCCTAAAAGGGGCTACAATGTCAAAAGCCCTCCAAAAAGTAAGAGCCGAGCGCCAGGGAGAAGAGGAATGTTTTTGCTCGGCACCTAAAGATGGCACCTAATGATGGTCCCAGATGTGCCCCTCTAGGGAGAGGCTCCATAAGCAGGGAGCCAGTGTGACCTTAGTCTTATGACCTTTCCACACTTACCATTTATAGCGGTATAGTTGCGGGGGGAGGTCCCCAGATTTTTTCAGCATGCTGTCACATGACATTGTCATTATTCAGCTAGTATTCCAGTACAATGTGCTCAAAAGCCCTCTTTTTCTTCTACCATAAAAAAAATCCGATTTTTGTGAAAGATCTGGAATGGATCCCCAAGCTTTTCATTCGTGTGGCATGCGTACAAGCGTCATCCTGGTTTCTGTGTGGAGGAGTTGGGAGTTGGTGGGGGTGAGTTGAGAGACAGCTGTTTCTCATCACTTCCCTTTGACAGACGGAAGCTGTCAGTTTGGGCTGTGTGCAGTTCTGTTCTCAGGAGCAAATGGCTGTGGCAGTGACAATTAGCTGAAGACAAAATGCAGTCATGATAACCAGGTTAGCCATAATTCAGGAGATACACTTAGTTCCTCTTGGCTGACCTCTTCTAGTGTCTTATACTCACAAAAGATGTTTTTTTAAGATGTGTTGCTTTTCTGAGGTTTTGTAAGATGTTTTGCTTTCAATATTTTATAGATATTTCTAGTGTTTTGACATTTGTTTGCCGCCCTGGGCTCCTTCTGGGAGGATGGGAGGGATATAAATTTAAGTAATGATGATGATAACAATAACAACAATAATATCAACAAATAACAATATCAACTCTTTCATAAACAAAACTCAGAAACTCTTCAGTCAAGAAAACATGTTACCTTGTCTCAAGGAAATCTACCAACAAGTCATTGAAGTTAAAGAGAAAGAAAGCTACATATTTGGATGCATTGGATTGTCTCAGAAGTACTCAATAAAATTTCCCCAATTAACCGCTAATCTATTCTGACTTTGGCCTCCTTCTCTTGTTCTAATATAATGTGTTAATTTTGCCATCAAAGCAGAATCCGTTAACATAAACCAATTCCTTATCAAGGGTAGTGTATGAGTCAAAATTAGGCCGAGGGCCACAGGCAGATACAGAGTGACAGGGCTGGCCCCCTGTGATATGGTAAGACAAGACCTGTCTGTACTATACTTTTAAAGCACTTTTACACTACTTTAACAGCCATGGCTTCCCACAAACAATCCTGGGAACTGTAGTTTGTCAAGGGTGCCAAGCGTTGTTAGCAGACCCCTATTCCCCTCACAGAGCTTCAATTCCCAGAGTAGTTTAATAATCAATCCCTCTTTCCAGGGAACTCTGGGAATTGTAGCTCTATGAGGGGAACAAAGCTCTCCAAACAATTCTTGGCACCCTTCACAAACTACACTTTGCAAGATTCTTCGAGAGAAGCCATGGCTGTTTAAAGTGGAATAATGATAACAGTTCTCAACATCCTTAAAAAATGGCAGTTCCCAAGATACACTGGGGGAAGCCATGACTGTTAAAGTAGTATAATAATGCTGTAAATGTATGGTGTGGAAGTGGCCACTCTGGCAAATAAGCTATGTAGCTTGGCCAGATGCCCGTTATCTCTTCAACCAATTCTCCCACAAATCTCCTCAGACTTTCTCCACAATCTCCTCAAAAAGAACCCTTCAGTCCCCTACACTGTAAGGCCTATCACAGGGACAGGGAACCTTTTTCAGCCTGAGCACAGCTTTCCCTTCTAGTCAACCTTTCGGGGGTCACTTGACAGTCGTGCGGGGGTGAGTCAGAGGTAAAAGTGGGCAGAGCAATCAATGCAAATTTTATCCCTGAAGAGATATCCTCTGTCCAGGGAAGCAAGAAGCATAATCCAAATTCAAGGACACATTCCCCCAAAAATACACTCAAGGAGGGTACAGAACAAGGTTGGTGAGGGTGTGGCTTAGGAGGGTGTGTCACCTGGGGAGAGCTCTGAGGGCCGGAGAGAGCGCCCCAGAGGACACATTTGGCCCCTGGGCCTGAGGTTCCCCATTCCTGCTTAAGGATCTATAGCAGCTTCCAGGGGCTTAAAATACAACTTTTTCAAAGGCCTTTCTTTCCGAAGGAGCCACTGAGAGCGATCAGTCTTGCTGCTGTTCCTTGATTTCTTTCTTTTTTGTACTGATGAATTTTTAGAAAATGGTTTGAATTGATCTTACGTGTTTTAAACTTAAAAAAACCCACCATGTTTATACACTGCTTTGGAATATTTAATGAAAAGCAATATAGACATAAAAATATTATAAAAGGATGTATGAGCTGGTCATCACCTACATCCTAATACACCTGCTTTGATAACCACACAAGGCTTCCTGCACTGCTCATCCATTCACCCCCAGCAATCCATCATATCATTCCATTTACAGCTGCCTTGTTCTTGTATTACCCGTAATTACTTTCTGACATGGACCCTTTTATGAGGCCTGCCTTTGTTATCTTGGAGTCCTGTGTCAGCTCCATTAGTGCTATCAATAGACAACATCTCCTGGTATTGCCATTTTATCTGGGACTTACTGGGGAGCGGGGAGAGAGAAGAGCTATTCCTTCTCCAGCTCCCATGTGTGTGAGAGTGTGTGCATCAATAACCAAGTACTAAAACTAAGCAACTTCTTTAAAGCACAGAAATAAATTTGACTACGGAACACAAGAAGGTGTTTGAAGCATGCCATGCAACACGATTGCTGTCCTGAAAAAGTGTGTTTGTGTGATTCAATCTGCACATAATATTAAGCCAAACTATGGGAAAATACAATACCTAGTGGAACGCCTCTCTCGATATGAACCTACCCATTCACTACGGTCAACATCAAAGGCCCTCCTCCGAGCTCCGACTCACAGAGAGGCTTGGAGGGTTGTAACGAGATCTAGGGGCTTTTCAGTGGTGGCCCCCGAACTATGGGAAAGTCTTCTTGACGAGGTGCGCCTGGCGCCTACACTTCTATCTTTTCGGCGCCTGGTTAAAACCTTTTTATTCTCCCAGGCATTTTAACATATTTTACTGTTGTTAATATATACCAGGCTGTTAAATGCTTAAAATGTATGTTTTTAGTGTTTTTATTGTCATTTTATTGTATTTTTGCATTGTATTTACTTTATGCTGTACACCGCCCTGAGAGCCTCTGGCTTTGGGCGGTATAAAAATAGAATAAAATAAATAAAAATAAAATAAAATGTGAACGAGGAAGCATGCTGGTGCGCATTTAGAAAATCATGGCCACCTTGCTTCTCCCAAAGTCCTGCTGTGGCCGCTACCAGAATCTAAGATTCAACAAAGGGCAAACAAAATAATTAAAGGGATGGAACAACTCCCTTATTACGAAAGGTTACAACACTGGAGGCTTTTGGTTTACAGGAACTAAGAGGGGACATGAGAGAGGTGTACACAATTATGCACGGTGTGGAGAAAGTGGATAGGGAGAAGTTTTTCTCCTTCTCTCATAATACCAGAACTCATGGACATCCAAAGAAGCTGAACGTTGGAAGATTCAGAACAGACAAAGGAAGTACTTCACACAGTGCATAATTAAACTATGGAATTAGCTCCCACAAGAAACAGTAATGGCCACCAACTTGGATGGCTTTAAAAGAGGGTTAGACAAATTCATGGAGAATAAGGCTGTTGATGACCACTAACCCTGATGGTTATGCTCTGCTCCCACTGTCAGAGGCAGTATGCCCCTGAATAACAGTTCCTGGGAATTATAAGTGGGAAGAGTGCTATTGTACTCTAGTACTCCTTACCTGTGGAGGCTTCCACAGGCATCTGGTTGGCCACTGAGAGAATGAATGTTGGACGAGATGGACCTTTGGCCTGATCCAGCAGGGCTCATATTTTCTTAAGCCCTGGTTTGGCTTAGTGTTACATCTGGAACATCATCTAACCCTTACCCAGCTAATCACTGTGCTCTGCAGGCGAGGGTCTCCTGCAGGTACCATCTTATAAGGAGGCCTATTCTGCACAACATATGAAGTGGACCTTTAGTGTTGTGGCACCTACAAAAGGTATTTTGTTTTTAAGATGTTTTTAGTGTTTTGTCCCTTGTTTGCCACCCTGGGATGCTTCTGAGAGGGAGGGCACGACAGAAATTTGTTGGAAGTGGGGCAAGAGTAACTACTGTTCGGGTTCTTTGGTGTGTATTCCAGAAGGAAGATAGAGTCAGGGTCCTCCAGCTACTAGGCTTCCCTACTTTTACCTGTGTTCTTCTCTACCTAACTTCCTTCAGTTGTAAACTGATACACTCAGGGAAGCTGCCCTGTCCCTCCTTCGTCTTCTTCTTCCACTGTCCGAGGAGGGGACGTCTTTGTTTTTGCTCTCTCTCCTGAGCCATGAGGGCAATACCCAAATCTGAGCATTGCGCCTCCAGCTTAGTTAGTTAGTTAGTTAGCACTACGTATGCCTTTCCTATCTACTATGCATTTCTATAAATAAGGTAGCTTTTTCTTATTTTACTAAGTCTTAAGTCTCAGTGATCTAAACGCAGGGTAAAAGCATGCTACTTAGGTAAATACACACACTGGTACACACACAGCTCAGATGCTGAGTATCTCTGCATATTTCCATAACAAAATGTAATGTGTGCGTGTATCTGTTATGTGCTTTCAACTCGATTGCGACTTATGGTGACCCTTTGAATCAGCAACCTTCAGTAGCATCTGTTGTAAACCACCCTGTTCAGATCTTGTAAGTTCAGGTCTGTGGCTTCCTTGATGGAATCAATCCATCTCTTGTTTGGCCTTCCTCTTTTTCTACTCCCTTCTGTTTTTCCCAGCATTATTGTCTTTTCTAGTGAATCATGTCTTCTCATTATGTGTCAAAGTATGATAAACTCAATTTCATCATTTTAGCTTCTAGTGATGGTTCTGGTTTAATTTATTCTAACACCCAATTATTGGTCTTTTTCGTGGTCCATGGTATCTGCAAAGCTCTCCTCCAATACCACATTTCAAATGAGTTTATTTTTCTCTTATCTGCTTTTTTCACTGTCCAACTTTCACATCCATACATAGAGATCGGAAATACCATGGT
Organism: Rhineura floridana; assembly: GCF_030035675.1. Lineage (NCBI taxonomy): Eukaryota > Metazoa > Chordata > Lepidosauria > Squamata > Rhineuridae > Rhineura > Rhineura floridana. The sequence continues at coordinate 22,524,057 of NC_084494.1, read as the reverse complement.
CTGAATGATCCTGACTTTGGTGTTCAGTGACACATCTTTGCATTTGAGGATCTTTTCTGGTTCTCTCATAGCTGCCCTCCCCAGTCCTAGCCTTCCGATTTCTTGACTATTGTCTCCATTTTGGTTAATGACTGTGCCAAGATATTGATAATCCTTGACAAGTTCAATGTCATTATCAACTTTGAAATTACATAAATCTTCTGTTGTCATTACTTTAGTCTTCTTGGTGGTCAGCTGTAGTCCTGCTTTTGTGCTTTCCTCTTTAACTTTCACCAGCATTTGTTTCAATAATCATTACTGGTTTCTGCTAGTAGTATGGTATCATCTGCATATCGTAAATTATTGATATTTCTCCCTCCAATTTTCACACCTCCCTCATCTTGGTCGAATCCCGCTTTCCATATGATATGTTCTGCATATAGATTAAACAAATAGGGTGATAAAATATACCCCTGTCTCACTCCCTTTCTGATAGGGAACCAATCGGTTTCTCCATATTCTGTCCTTAGAGTAGCCTCTTGTCTAGGATGCACATCAGGACAATCAGATGCTGTGGCACCCCCATTTCTTTCAAAGAATTCCATAGTTTTTCATGATCTACACAGTCTAAGCTTTGCTGTAATCTATAAAGCACAGGGTGATTTTCTTCTGAAATTCCTTGGTGCGTTCCATTATCCAATGTATGTTTGCAATATGATCTCTGGTGTCTCTTCCCTTTCTAAATCCAGCTTGGACATCTGGCATTTCTCGTTCCATATATGGTAAGAGCCTTTGTTGTAGAATTTTGAGCATTACTTTACTTGCATGGGATATTAAGGCAATACTTCGATAATTACTGCATTCCCTGGGATCCCCTTTCTTTGGAATTGGGATGTATATTGAGCGCTTCCTGTCTGTGGGCCATTGTTTTATTTTCCATATATGTTGACAAATTTTTGTCAAAATTTGGACAGATTCCGTCTCAATAGCTTGTAGCAACTCAATTGGTATGCCATCTATTCCTGGTGATTTGTTTCTTCCAAGTATTTTAAGTGCAGCTTTCGCCTCACATTCTAAAATTTCTGGTTCTTCTTCATATGATTCTTCCATGAATGAATCTGTCATCCTGGCATCTCTTTTATATAGTTCTTCAGTGTATTGCTTCCATCTTCCTTTTATTTTATCTCAATCAGTCAGTGTGTTCCCCTATTGATTGTTCAACATCCCTACTCTTGATTTGAATTTCCCTTTGATTTCTCTAATCTTTTGGAATAGGGCTCTTGTTCTACCTTTTTATTATCCTTTTCTATTTCTTTACAATAATTATTGTTGTAGTTCTCTTTGTCTCTACGTACTGAAAAATGGAAATGGACTGCCTTCAAGTTGATCCTGACTTATAGCGACCCTGTGAATAGGGTTTTCATGGTAAGTGGTATTCAGAGGGGGTTTACCATTGCCTTCTTCTGAGGCTGAGAGGCAGTGACTGGCCCAAGGTCACCCAGTGAGCTTCATGGCTATGTGGGGATTCGAACTCTGGTCTCCCAGGTTGTAGTCCAACACTCTAACCACTACACCACACTGGCTCTCTGTCCCTATGTACTAGTTGCTGTATTATTGCATTTAGGGTTCTAGACATGTTTCCCTCTCCTTTTGCTTTTGCTTTCCTTCTCTCTTTAACCATTTAAAGAGTTTCATCAGTCATCCATTGAGGTCTTTCTCTCTTTTTAATTAGAGGTGTTGTCTTTTTGCATTCTTCCCTGATAATGTCTGTGACTTCACTCCATAGTTCTTCTGGTTCTCTATTATCTAGGTTTAAAGCTTCAAATCTGTTCTTTATTTGATCTTTAAATTCTTCTGGGACATTATTTAAACTGTATTTTGGCATGATGATTGCTTTGTTGTTCTTCTTTAGCTTTACTCTGATTTCCGATATTACCAGTTCATGATCTGTACCACAGTATGCTCCTGGTCCTGTTTTCGCAGAAAGTATGGAATGTCTCCATCTTCTGCATCCAATTATATAATCGATTTGATTCCTATATTGGCCATTTGGTGATGTCCACATGTACAGTCATCTTTTCGGTTGCTTGAAAATGTGTTTGCAAGAAACAAATTATTGGTTTCACATAATTCAGTAAGTCTCTCTCCTGCTTCATTTCTATCTCCTAAGCCCCATTTCCCCACAATTTCTAGTTCTTCTCTGTTCCCTACTTTTGCATTCCAGATGCAATACTGTACATCTGAACCTGGGCTTATGGATTGTTTTCCCCAAGCAGTAAGCCAAGAACCCTGGCTGGAAATCATTGTTTATCTGAAATGAGACAAACCACAAGACTGGGTTCAGACACAACACCAAGCCAAACCACAGTTTCACTCCAAGTAGTGCAGCAGGAAGACTGAAGGAACAGCAAAGCAACTGCTGTTTTCTCACTGTGCTCCAGCATGCTTGCTCATTCATGCTAAGCCACAGTTTAGCTTAATGTTACAAGCATATCTAACCTGTTTGTGTGTGCAAGCCAAGAATTCTTCTCCAGTCCAGATTTTAATCTCACCAGAGTTCAGTGCTTTAGAGATCCATTGGTACCTGTGGGTGGGACTGTCTGGGTACATGTGTGCCTGTCAGCACCACATTGGCAACCCATGTCACAGAATATAGCATGAAGGAGGGGTGGCAGAGAGAGAGAGCCCTGCCTACTTTTGGCTCTGCCCTTGCCGTCTGCTCCTCTTGGCCCCACCCACTGCTGGCATGTAGCCCCCAAAAGATTCCCTCCCACCAAAGGGAAATAGGTCCTCGACAGGAAAAGAAAAGTGCATCCCACCCTTGCATTCATTAGTGAATGGTGTGATGCCATTTAGACCAGGTCTGCTCCCTGAATCTCTCCAAGCTTGCTAAAAGCTTCAGTGCAAGAATTCTGCCTTGCCAGTGCTTGCTGTTATGATCTGATGCCTGATTGGGGGCTCTCTCTTTGCCACTCCCTTTTCACTCTATTTCTTTCCACCACCTCCTTCTACAATCTTCCCTCTCACATGAAATTAGGCCTAGGGTTCAATCTGGGGTGGGGGGGGAGAAGGAGACTAGGGATGGGGGAGAATATCTGCTAAATCGGACTAGTACCGGATTTTGACTGAATCCGACAGTCCGCTGTTGTTTTGGACCGGCACTGATTTCTTGCAATGGACCATGGCTGTAATCAGCATGGGGTTTTTTTCTGATCCCCCTGGATGTTACATAATTATCTTTGTAATTACAATTGCTATTATCCATTAACTTCGATGGATTTACATAAGCATTTCTGTTAAAAAAATAATGTAATTTTTTCACCCCCAACCCCCCCCCCAAAGAAGCAGATCAAATCAGCAAGTACAAAAGCAAGCGGGGGAGAGGAGGCGGGTTGGGATTTAAAGAGAGACTATCAGAACACAAGTGGATCAGAACTAGGCACCAAACCCCATCCCTAGAGGAGACTAATCAGTGTGTCATCAGACTTTATGTTTCTTGTGACCATCGCCTCTCTCCCTGCCCCACCACGGTGCTACATCACTATACACCATCATTTGGGGCCGTTATGGGGAAAACAAAAAGCAATGCCAAGCAGTGTGGAGGCCATAGGACCCCAGAGAAGCACCACTTTGTGCTAGTTCATTATTATTGACGAATACTTATATCCCACTTTATAGACCCAAGTGGTTCTCAAAGAGGCTTACAATAAAGACTCTCATAATTTTTAAAAAATGACATTCAACTCCGGCATCAGGAACAGAAATAACAGGGCATCTCTGTGGTGCCAGAATTATCAAGGCAGCAAATCTTGCTGTCACCCTTGAACCTCTCTGGTGTTGCCCTCCGCCCTCTGCCTACCATATGGCAGAGAGCAATGATGAACTCTGAGCTGAGGAAGCAGAAGGAACATAGAAAGCTTCCTTATACTGAGTTAGACCACATTGGTCCAGTTTAGCTCAGTATTGTCCACACTGACTGCAGTGGCTCTCCAGGGTTCCTGAATGGGGATATTTCTAGCCCTATCTGGAGATGCCAAGGGTTGGACCATGGACCTTTCTGCATGCAAAGCAGATGCTCTGTCACTGAACTATGACCCTTCCCCTGAAAGCACTGCTCATACATCACTGCAGTGGTAGGGATGCCAACAAAAATATGTTCCCTATGCCTCTCTGGCAATGCATGGATAAGGCTATTTCCGAGCCCTATTGGAGATACCAGGGATTGAACCTGGGACCTTCTGCATGCAAGGCAGCTGCTCTACAACTGAGCTATGGCTCTTCCCCTAAGGAACATAGGAAGCTGCCTTATACTGAGTCAGACCATTGGTACATCAAGCTCCGTACTGTCTACATTGACTGGCAGTGGTTGTCCAGGACTTCAGAATGGAGTTTCTTCCAGCCCTACCTGGAGATACCAGAGACTGAACCTGGGTCTTTTTACATGCAAAGCATGTGCTATGCTGTACATTGGATACAGACATTGGGTCATGTCCAAAGCATTTACCTTTTTATGGTACCATGAGTATATTTTTTACTCTTCTGCCTTAGATCATCACAGTTTAAAAACTAATCTAAAATGTGTGTAATCCATAGCAGTCCACTAGGCAAGGAAAGACATCTGACAAAAAAGACTTAAGACAACATGAATCCCTTAATCTAGAGTAGAGATGTAAGGAGGCATTGATTTCTGTTCCACCCCTGTTCATCACATGCAGCACTGCTTGTTCTGCTGCAGTTCAGTTATCGACAAAAACTATGGTATTCATCTCACTGCCTTACATAATTCATTACATAATTAGTTACGCAATTAATTACATTAGTATTACGCTATTCCATGCCATTCATTTCAATGCAAAGGAAATGCAGTGCAAATGGGGGGGGAGTAATCAAGTATGCATAACTTGTCGTCCAAAAACAACAACAACAGTGAGTTCCAGTGCTATTTGCTGGACTGATTTTCATTCCAGACATGGGATGAATAAGTGAACTTCAGCAATTTTTGCTCCCATTTCCGTCAGAATTCTCTGACATCCCTGTTCAAGGCCTTCCCCAGAGTGAAGAACTAGTTTCCTCAAAGTGGCAAGGTATACTGTAGTAATTTCCACAATATCCACAATGGACTGAAATTAATTGGTCTTCATGGCAAGTAAGATCCATGAATCATTTTGGCTCACTTATTCTAGTTAGTGATGTCTGAGCGCTTCCCCAGGCTTGCATCGGCTTGGCATAGATTAAGTTGAGCCATTCTCTCTGTCACACAGGGACAAAATCAGGCCCATCAGTTGTCCTTGGGAAAAGTAGATTTCCCAGGTCTATTTATGCCAGAACAAAAGAGAGGGAGGGGCCTTCCCCCTCCTACTCACCACCACCTCTGGGTTGGCAGCAGCAAAATTAAGTGAGCTGAAAGGGAAGGCGTTTGAAGGATCATTGGTGTGTGGGTGGATAAATGCAAAGAAGGGTGATGATTCCAGGTATTGCTGGCTGTGAGGGAAAGGAGTGCAAGTTGTACTCTGGTAGGCTCAGATTAAAATCTGAGATGGAAAAGAATTGGGGGGGGTCATTAATACTCACCTTGTATTTGAGGCAAGCATCATGAGCCCCAAGGCTTGTATTTTTGAGCCCCAAAATATGAGTCTTTGCAACAACTCAAATTCCAGTAGTTTACTTGAGAGCTAATGGTTATAAATTGTGCCCCTTTCTGTTTTTCCTGAATTGGTACCAGGTGGGTCTTCAGAAACAAAAACAAACAACACACCATTTACCTAACTTCCCACTAGGCTCAGTCGTTCTCAAGCTATTGCTCTCCGATGCAATTCAGAGCAGGATATATTCATGCAGACAGGGAACCCCAGGGCCAGGGAATTTTGCCAGACTGTCTGTTCCCAGATATACCACACCCATGTGCAAGATCAGAGCTGCAAGCAGCTGGAAAACTTGACAAAACAGGAATGGAATCTTTCGCAGAACTCGCATGCTATAAGGGCAGGAATGCTGAGTGAGCATGAAGGCAAGAAATGATTCCCAGGTCATTAAAGAAAAAATATGCTTTTAGGGTATAGCCAGTTGTCCAGTGAGGTCTTTAGTGGGAAACTGGCACTGGGAAGCTGTCTCATTCAGCTGCAAGAGAGTGGGTACATATTGAGAAACATTTCCCAAACTCTCACCAAATGAAGCAATGGGGAGAACCCTTTTTTCTGACAAAGCAACAAGGGGGGATTTTAGCTCAATTCAATGACCATGTAACATGCCAACCAGATGCACAATTTGTCGTGAAACGGAGGAACGTAGCCCCATTTCCTTTTAGGAACTATTTAAAAGATTTTTTTTAAAAAAAACTAGCATTTTAAATATATTATTATTATTATTATTATTATTATTATTATTATTATTATTATTATTAATAATAATAATGTCTGAATCTCAGCAGGGACGGTATACATACCCTCTCCCATTTTATTCTTACAACAACTGTGAGGTAGGTTAGAGGCTGAAAGAGTGACTGGCCTAAGGTCACTTAGCGAGTTTCACGGCTAAGTGGGGGTTTGAATCTGTCGCCCTGCAATCCTAGTTCAATGCTCCAACCAGTATACTTTCCCAATACCTAAGACATCACATTTTCACAAACCCAGTAAGCATTCTTATCTACTTCTTTTCTTATCAATGGGATGAAGTGATGCCAGAAAAGTTTACAATTTCCTTGTCTGGGATACAAATTTGTCCAACTCTTCTATAAGAGCATCACTACCCTCCAAAATTCTTTAGACTCGGACTGAATCCAAGGCAGGGTGCTCCCTTCCCCATAGCACCCTGAATACTGCATTGTTGCCATACCAGGTGCTAGGGACCCTGGGAAATCTAATTTTCCCAGGGTGCCCGAGTCCCTGATATGCACATCAGGTGCTGTTGGAACAACATCCTCCCAGACAAAAGAAGCTGCAATAGGCACCAGGCTGAGGAATAGAGGCCCTCAATGAGGCCTCCATGATGCCTCCCCTACTACTGCTGCAGCTACCACCCCCACCACATCAGAGGGAAAGGAAGGGGATGGCAGGGCAAGGGAGAAGAGTTCATGGGGGAGAGTCATTTCTGTTTACTCTGACATATTCACTGATGATGTCATTGCACACACAATGGTCTCAGAATATGGAACTGGGTTCGACAAAAAAAACCCATAACTAGCTATTGTCCTTCCCTTCTTTTTTTTTGTAAAATAGCTCACTCTGCCTTTTCCATGCAAATGTTGGCACAACTGTGATCAGTCAGTTCCTTACACTAAGGGAAGAGCCCAGGGTTTGCTTCACCTTCTCCTAGAACATTTACTTGCTACTACAGTGCCATCTAGGGTTGTCCATAAAGTGCGGAACAATCAGCAAGTGAGCTAGACTGCTCCCTTGCTTTGTCTTAGAACCAAACAGATACGTTCAGAAATGGGGGAACGCATTGCACAAAACTAGTCTTCCATCTGGAAAATGCACCAACCCAGGTCCAACTCTTTAACATTTACAGATGCCATAGTCCAAAACATCTGGAGAACACCAGGATGAGGAAGGCTGGTCCACACGGATGGGCAACAGCAGCTCTCCAAGGTTTCAGACAGGAGTCCTTCCCAGCCCTACCAGGAGATGCCAACAACTGAATCCAGGACCTTCTGTTTTCAAAGCAGGTGCGCTGCCACTGGGCTGCTGCCCTTCCCCTCATCTGCAGTGGAGAGACTGATGAGGAATTGGTGCAGAGGCTAAGCATGTAGATTATGATGTACTCATGAAGTGCCCCTAAGAACTGGCCTGTGGAGGGCAGATGCACACTATATGCTTACTGTATATTATGAAAAAGGATGCAATCTTGCCATCGCCTGATACCCTCTTCCCTTAAAACTGCTCCTTTCGCATTCACTAACAGCCGTCACAAAAGGAGACTGCTATTTGCATAGACGGGATTTGCTTTGACAGAACCATCTGTAGTCTAGCCAGAGGCTAAATGACTGCAGCCAGAGTTTGTGAACCACATTCTTGATCCCAGATGTGACCCTTCGTGTTAACAGTTTTCAGCTGTCCCACTGAGACACAGGCCCAGAGAGGCTGCCTGCGGAGAACCAACCAGCAGCTTTCACTCTTGTCGTCTTGCATAATCCTGACTTTTTCTGGGTCTGCCAGGGCTCTAGAGAAATAGCCATCACCCAGTACAAAATGCATGCATGGAAAGAAGACATTCCCTCTTTCCCCCCAAAAAAAATTGTTATGACAGGGGCAACGTTATATAATTTTCCCAAGAGTAATAATCCAGATTGCAGCAGCTCCAACAGTCCTTCCTCCCTCTCTCAACTTCCAATATAGATTGTAATGAGCGAATGGCTAGTGGGTTTGTTTGTTTTTTGTAAATGAATTTGTGAAGTGAATGGCTCTCATGCCTTTGCTCCAATGGGAGAGCATTAGAGGCCACAGCAAACTTAGGCTGCATCCGTACAAGAAATTTAAAGCCGTATCATACCACTTTCAAGAGTCACGTCTTCCTCGAAAGAATCCCAGGAAGTGTAGCTTGTGAAGGGTGCTGAGAACTGCTGAAAATGGAAATGGACTGCCTTCAAGTCGATTCTGACTCATGTCGACCCTATATTCATAAGGTTTTCATGGTAAGCGGTATTCAGAGGTGGTTTACCATTGCCTTCCTCTGAGGTTGAGAGGCAGTGACTGGCCCAAGGTCACCCAGTGAGCTTCATGGCTGTGTGGGGATTGGAACCCTGGTCTTCCAGGTCGTAGTCCAACACTCTAAACACTACACCACATTGGCTCTCTGCTAAGAATGGTTAGGAGACCAATATTCCCCTCAGAGAGCTATAATTCCCAAAGTTGTTTAATATTCAATCCCTCTTGTCAGGGAACTCTGGGAATTGTAACTCTCTGAGGGGAATGGGGGTCTCCTAACAACTCTCAGCATTCTTGACAAGCTACAGTTCCCAGGATTCTTTGGGGAAAGCAATGACTGTTTAAAGGTACAGTGCACATGGGCCCAAAGTTTGGCTATTTGTCCCAAGCCTTGGCCTTGCATACTCCCTCCTCCTCACCTGCTGCAATTCCCTCCCGCTGTCTCTTCTAACAGTGTCTTGAGAAACTGAGGCAGACTACTTAAAAGTGGCAAGTATCTCTGCTTGATTTCTTTGAGCAAAATCAGGGTGAGTTTTTATTTATTTATTTATTACATTTATTCTCCTACGTTTCCTCCAAGGAGCTCAAGGTGATGCACACGGTTCTCTCCTCGTCTCCATTTTATCCTCACACCAACCCTGTGAGGTAAGGTAGACTGAGAGGTGGTGACTAGCCCCAGGTCACCAGTGAGCTTCACGGCTGAGTGAAGATTTGAACCCTGGCCTCCCAATGTCCTAGTGTGACACTTCAAACTGTGAACATTTATGTGCTGCCCCACATCCACAGCTCTCAGAGTAGGTAAGAATGAAATTCCATAAAACTGCATCAGTCGTAAAACGCAACAATACAATATAAACACGCACACATACACCCGAGAAGAAGCAGTTTATCTCAAATAACCACGGCCTGATTGTCCGAAGACCAGAGTAAACAGCCAGGTTTGAACCTGGCATCTAAAAGTAAGTATCAGCTAGATTTCAAGGGGGAAGAAGTTCCAGAAACCACCACAGAGAACAACAGCCCATGTGTCCCAGTCAAATGAATGTGGTTCCTAAAGAACACCCTCCTATCCAATCTTAACTCCCAAGCAGGGACACACACATGCACCCTTGTTTTCTGCTGCTCAGCATGGAGGAAAGTCTCTTGCTGCGTAGAGAAGCTAAAAACCAGACAACCTGCCTAACCTATTTACATGCCTGCATTTCCCGGACCTAAATAGGGCACATAAAGCTTCTCAGCTCCTGCATTCTAGGAGCCTATGGAAATACTAAGAATAGCACTGGACTCTTGGTCTATAGCACAAATCGCTTTAAACACAAATGATAACCCTCTTCACTCTGTGAACCATTTTGAAAAATCAAAGCTGGCAAACGTACTCTCCTCCCTGTGCACACATACCAGCTGGTAAGGAGGACAGGGACACACGTTAGCAAGACACAGCCTGGTGTCACCTATTTATCTATTAAAACACGGACAACACTTTTATTGAAAAGTGGAGTTCATAATTAGTTAAAATCTGAAATATTTAGATAATATTGAACTATAGAGATTATTTTAATTAATATAAATCAGACCTGCACTGCAGCTGTTCCAAATGTTATGTATATATTATAAACCATCCTACCTTTAAAGATTTAAAAAATCTGTATGTTATGTTGATTTTTCCTTTTTTGTATCTGTATATTTTCATTATCGTCATAATAATGATGACTAACAACAACAACAATAATAATAAATGGTTTCCTGGAGCTAGCATCTTCTTTTCACTCTCTCTATGCAGAGTGGCAGAAAACAAATGGGACACACTGTGGTTCTGGTTCTATGCTGGTCATGAAAGCTGGGGACTACAAACCGCCTCCTCTGCAGGTAGCATAGAAATTCAGTGGGCTGTCAGCCAGTGTGCCTAGCCCTTTCTCTGCCAATCCCCTGGGAAGCAAGCCCATCTCAAGTGTTCACATAAACCTCAGAGCTCCACCCCCTCCGCAAAGTTTTTGAGGGTCAAGTGGAAGGCTGGAAGGGCCCCCAACTCATTTTGGATAAAGGAGTGTAATGTTTGGGCACCCCATATTCCCTTCCTGGTTTGGACAAACCATCGTTTACCTTAATTTACTGATTTAAAACATTTTATATACCCTCCTTACGGACAAGACATGGCTCCTCACATATAAGTATGCAAAACAATTTAAAAGATAAAACAAAACTAATTAAGCTAGCAGCATAAAAATATAAATTTACTTCAAACTAGCAATACTTAAGATTATGATGATAATCATATCATGGCTTCAGAATGCCAGCTTCATTATTCAATGAAAATGAGACTGATACAGCCAGGTCCTTAAGGCCCAATTAAAAATAGTCAAAGAGGAGGCGAAATGCACTTCCTGTGGGAGGGTCTTCCACTATGATGGAGAAACCAGTGAAAGGGCTCTGTCTCTTCTGCACACCAATCTGATGGAAGCAGGACCTCTGTAGCCAATCTTAAGATTTGGCAAGCTTCATATAGGTGCCAGCAGTCCTTCAAATAACCTGATCCAGAACAATTTGGGGCTTCAAAGGTAATCACCAGCACTGTAAATTCAGCCCAGAAATGCACAGGCAACCAGAACAACTAGTACAGAATCAGTGTTACATGCTCCGATTGCTTGGCACTGCAGGCAACCAGGCGGCTGTATTCTGCACTGGCTGACATGTCCAAACCATCATTAAAAAGCAGTCCTTTGTACAGCACATTAGACTAGCCAAGTCTGGACATAACCAGGGCCTTCATTTGCCTCCAAACTAAAATTGAAAACCATGGTTTGAAGTAGTGTTGTTGCAAAATGACACACACCTCTGCCTCCCCAGACCACATTCATGAGCCTTGATCTTGAGCAAGTCAAGGAATTCTTCTGCAGGAGACTAATGTTGGCCTGAGGGCAAGTGACACTTGCTGGCCACTGTGACAAGCTACATGACAAGAAGTGGTAAAAAGAAAACACCAGCCAATGGTAGGCACTGCACAAAATTGTTTTGCAAAAATTCACATGTGCATCAAAATCTCCACACACACAAATTTAAACCTCCTTCCCAACAAATACTTTCACATAGAGGTGTTCTAACCATCACATTAGGAGCAGCATCTGGAAAGTAGAAACCCATCTCCTGACTTATACAAGAGATTGGTCTGAAATCAAGACCAGTGAACCTGAGACAGGAGGCATATAACAGCTTGGCTTCTTGGAAACCATTCCACTGATTAAATTGTTTGTTTAAATGAAGATATCAAGAAATTAATAAACCTTGAAAATCACTGGATCTTCCATGCCCTGAAAGAAAACATCTGCAAGCAATTTCTCTGCTTTGAAGGGCCAGCTACTGCTTTGTGAGCTGGCTGAGTAGATAGCAATGCTAACCAGTTACATGGAAAGAGCAGAGGGAAAGAGAGGAAATGAAGTACATGACTGAACAAACACTCATCCACCTGGTAAAGAAATGGGTAATAGAATCGTAGGCTAATATCCAACTACATTCTACCCTGAGTAGCAGTCCCAATGTTCTTTTCTTTGAAATAGAAAAGTTGCTGGGGGGAGGCGGGAAGAGAGATTTTGATCAGAGAAGTGGAAGGCAAGGTATTTAATTCTTTCCTCATTCCCATAATTTCTCAAGTATAAATTGCCTCCCTAGTGGTTCCCAGTCCTCCCCACACCAGCACCAGGAAAGGCTGCTGGTGTGCATGTGTTATTTGGAGCCCAGAAATGGCAGGTATGGACAAGGTTAAGCACCTCTCCCCAGCTCTTTCTCTGCTCAAAATCCTCACCTGAAGCCATTTGTTTTCTTTTTTAAATGGCCGTGGGGGGAGGGGAGGCTCCATTTGCATTTGAGGCTAGCCCCTCAGACCTTTACCAGAAAAAAATGTACCTATCCAACAACACATGAGAAAATATCTTGGTGTATCACTCCCCTCCAGTCCCTGACGAAGTTTGCTACTGTTACTAATCTTTGGGTTGTAGTCAACTAAATCTACTCAGAGTAGAACCACTGTTAGTCAGGTCCATTAATTTCAATGGGTCTACTTTGAGTAGGACTAGGATTGAATACAACTCATAGAGTTGGAAGGGTCTTTAAAGGTCATCTAGTCCAACCCTTTGCGTAACACACCATTCAGGATGAAACAACAGCACCCTTAACAGAAGGCCATGTAACTTCTGCTTTAACACCTCCAGCGAAGCAGAGCTCGCCCCCTCCGAAACCACTGCAGGATGTTCCTTACAAAAAGAGCATTCTCACATTGTGTTGACAGAATTAGCAGCTGTTGGCTCATTCTCCCCATCTCAAAGTGATGGTAAAAGGACGACATAAATTAGTACAGAAACAGCTCTTTCACAAAAGGACCCTCTGTCAATTACGGTTCTCTCAGTTTCTCATTTTTCCAATCTGAAGTTCTCAGCATTTCTGCAGCAATTTGTTTTTTTGTTTAATCCTCGTGAAAATTCTCCAGCATTTTAGTGCAAATTTCACCTAATATACACCTTTTTGTAGGCACTTTTGACTAATGTACACATTTTTGCAAGCCATTTCTCATCATATAATGCATTTCTGTGTTATTTCCACTCATATATTCATTTTTAGGCACACTTTCCCCTAACATATGCACTTTTGTAAACATTGATTGGCAGACTGCATTGCAAAACTCAAATAAGTGAGAATTTCAAAGGACGGCTATGTTTTGGTTCTCATATTGTTTGGAAAGTGTGAATTTGATCGATTTAGCTTGAAATGCAAACTGAATTAAATTTCTCACCCATCCCTACTGTGGAAGTCTTATTACTGCAGACACTTGGCTTCCATTAAATAGGCTCAGAATTAGGTATCATCTATCAAGTCTGCACATCTAGAATGGTAAAGACAGGCTGGAAAATCTCAGGCATACCTATATTCTAAATGGAGAATTTTCAACTTACAGTTCAGAAAGTATCTGTTTTTGTAAATCACGTTGATTTCACTTTTCTGAAAAAAGCTGCTGCTACTACTACCACTACTACATATAATAATAATGTCCCCACCTGGCATCCTCCAATTTTTTTTGGTCTATAACTGCAACCACCATTGCTCACCATTTGCCATACTGGCTGGGGCTGATCAAAGTTGTAGTCCAAAACATCTGGAGGGCACCACATTGGCTACCCTTGGTGTATAGGATGACAGGCTTAATTCATGAACTTTGGGCCAAGTATTGCACCTGTAAGTTCCCTCCTGACCTTCTCTACTCCCTTTTCTTGTGCACTGTAACAAAAGGCTTCCAGTGTCTGTTAAATCACATTTCCCAGGACATCTGCACTGGAAAACTGGTTTACTCTTGCACTGCAAACCAGAATATGAGACCGCATTTGTACACCAAGATTAAATCACAGTTTCCCATTCAGGTGTAATAGGAAACCAAGGTTTAACAAACTCTGGAATTTTGTGTGACAGTGAGAGGGAGGAGAGAGAATAGCATGCAAGCACCACACTCATTCTCAGTCTATTAGATTAAATCATTGCTTCCTGATTGAGCTGTAATCAGAAACTGAGATTTAACAAACTCTGGAAATTTTGCATCTCAGTGAATGGAAGGAGAGAGGAAAGCATGCGGACACCACACTCATTTTCAGTCTGTTAGATTAAATGACAGTTTCCCGGTTCAGATGTAATGGGAAACCAAGGTTTAACAAACTCTGGAATTTTTTCATTTAACTGAGAGATAGAAGTGGGAGAGCACGTGGGTAAAATAGCCATTATTAGATTGATTATTATTATCTATATAATAGGCATTATTAGATTGAGATTGCGACATCTGAACTGGACCCTTGCCATCGACTCAAAAATATATTGCCATTGTAGGACACATGCACTCACAGTCCTAGCTTACATTTATCTTCTGTTTGTGCCACACTATTTTTTTAATAGTAGAGAACATCTATTTAAAGCACAGGGGTTTATTTTGAAAAAAATACATACAATAGGATCAAATTAGGTAAAAACCCATGAATCCTGGAGATAGCTAACATTCTGCATCGTGCTCTATAGATTTGTACTGTCTGCCTGCTTAAGTCAAGGGCAACCAAAATATTTTAGGGAGGGGGAAATTCATACCATAACAGGCTGTCCTAATTTTAGGTAGCCCACTCCAAGTTCTGCTATTTTTATTAGGAACAAAAAGTCCCATCTAATCCATTTTAAGAAAGAGAAGAAAGCTTAATAGTTTAGGTCAACCTATTGCTTTCATAGCTCAGCCGGTACTTACGAAATAAACGTATCAGTGTGCCCTTTCTGATACAGCAACAAAAACAACACTGTGGACATCAACTTTTTAAAACAAATAAACAAACAAACCCCCAAATATCCTCAACTATCAGTTTTATAGCTATCTACTATCTCCCATTTAGACTGCACATTTAAGAAGAGCATATGGTTTCAAAAACTATACAAGCACATTGTCCTTAAAAGAGGGCTGGGAAAGTGCAGCACTGCACCCCCGCCCTCAGATGTTGGACTAGAACTCACCCCAAAGCAGGCTGGCTGGGGCTGATGGGAGTTGGAGTTTAACAGCAGGGAGGGAGAGCTAAAGTTGAATGCAACTAATCCAGCTAGTAGCAAGTCACATAAGTGAGCTTGACTAGTAATTGATTTTTTTTATCGAGAAAATTTATAGACCGCTAACCACTGGCAAATATCACAGCGGTGTACAAAAATATTCAAAGTACAATAAATAAGACAGATTAAAAGAATTTTCCCAAAGAAGTCTGCTATGGCCCACGAGTCAATTCATCCTTCTGGGAAAGCCTATAGAAACAGGAGAGTTTTTAGCATCCAACAAAATGTATATAACGTCAGAGCCTATCTGATTTCAGAGGGCAGTGTGCTCCACAAGCCTGGTATTATTTCACTGAAGGACCTAGTCTGAGAAGAGATGTGAAGCCCCTCCCCGCAAAAAAGGAATTTTTTGGGGGGGATGGGAATTTCCCCCTATTTCCCATTTTTTCCCCTTGGGCCTTCATATCTCTAAGTCCAAGTTGGCATTAAATGAATCTACAGAGCGTGTGGCACCACAAGGAGGGCCCTCTGAGCTGATCACAGAGTAATAACTTGCAGCAATTCATGTCAAGATCTAAGCCCAAAAAACAGCATTACACAGTTTCCTGGAGTCCTTAGGAAGATAGGAAGCTACCTTCCTATCTTGCCTGAGTTAGAACATTGGTCCATCTAGCTCAGCACTGTCTACACTGACTGGAAGCAGCTCTCCAGGATTTTAAACAGGGGTTTCTCCCAGCCTTGCTTGGAGAAGCCGGGAATTGAACCTGGGACCTTCTGCATGCAAACCAGATACTATATCACTGAATTATGGCCCTTCCCCTACTGCCCCTTCCATATCTCAGGGAACACATGCAGTTTTTGACTGGTTCTTATCCAAAAAGTAGATGGACAGGTGGTGGCTCTGATAAAGGTTCATCAGGTGGTAATAAAAATACCTCCTTCTTCACAGTGGTAAATGGTGTAAATGTGTGTTAGAGATGTGCAAAAACAGGCAATCATGAATTGCTAGTGTGATTACAGCTCTGTACAGAAGTCGCTGAGAATCAGAGCCTGTTGTTCTTTTTCCTCCCATGACTTTAAGTCCAGCTTATGCCTGCAACACACCCACACCTTGAAGATCCATTTGACAGGCGTAGAAATCAAATGATGATGCAATAATCCAAACTGCCCCTCCTCTCATGCTTCAAGCAGGCCATCTCTCTTTTTAGAAAACATCTTTAAAATGTGAAGATTCATTCACTGGAACCTCCATTCAGTGCCTTAAAAACAAAAAAATAGCACACACACACACACACACACAGAATCAACTTTTTCAAAGTAGAAAAACTGATCTGGGAAGGGCATATGAAAGTGACCATGAAACATTACAAGGATCAGCCAATCAGCACTCAACATGAAGGGCTTTTGCTGTGAATACTCTTAGTACTGAAGAGGAGACTGGTAGCCCTGTACAGATGCCCCCCTCCTTAATGTGGTCAGTGAATGCATGGAGGGAAGGTGTGGAATGATGTCTACTGGCCCCGCTCCCAGCATCAGCACATCCCCAATGCCTGCATGTTTGACAGAATGTTAGAACACATGGAGGGACATGTTCTGAGGATGGCAAGGATATCTATACAAAACAGAGAGGGTGCACTTTCCAGCAGGTTAAATGATACATTTACGATTGACTGCAGGCAGCCTTCATAAAACACTGTGTAAAAAGCACACAAACCAAAGTGGGGAACCTGAGGCCCTCCAGATGTTGTTGGACGACACTTCCATCAATCCCTGACCGCTGACCATGCTGGTAAGGCTTGATGGGAGGCCAACAATATCTGGAAGACCAGAGGTTCCCTGCCCGCAATGTAAACACACCCTTAATAAAAATCCAGACCTTACAGAGGAGGGCTGAAGACAACACTCCAAAAAGATTATCTTGCAACAGACAGAACTGGCTTACTGCATGTAAGAAGGCAGTGAAGTCTCTCTTAAGGCACCACAATACTTTTGTCACAAATTCAGCTGAAAAGCAGCCCATATTCTCCTCTGTATCTCTCTTGCTTGAGCATCGATAAAACATGTATAATTTCACCTGGCATGTGGGAGGAGAAACTCCACCCCGTGGTGACATTTGTATCCAGGTGGGAGGGGAATGCTATTTTCTCTAGGTCTTAAGAATGTAAGAAGAGCTGGCTGGATCAGGCCAAAGGGCCATAGAGTCCAACATCCTGATCTCACAGTGTCCAACCAGATGCCTATGGGAAGCCTGCAAGCTGGACCTGATCGGATTATTTGCCCCTCTCGCCCAGTATTGCCCACATCAGGGATGAGGAACCATGGGTCCTCGAGATGTTGCTGGACTCCATCTCCCATTAGCCCCAGCCAGCACAGCCAATGGTCAAGGATGATGAGAGCTGGAGTCTAGCAACATCTGGAAGGCCACAGGGTTCCTCATCCCTGGCCTGTTCTGGCTGGCAGGGGCTCTCAGGTAGACATCTGACCCATCACCTACTAGGGATGGAAGGATCTGTCAGTTTCGTTTCTCTCAGTTTCTATTTTTTTCAATAATAAATTTAGTTCTGTAGCAATTTGCTAAAAATTTCTAAACAAAATCCTCATGAAAATGCTTCATCGCTTTAGTGTGAAAGCACATTTTTGTATGCAGTTTTAACTCATCTGGGCAAGCAATCTCCTAATACAATGCATTTTATATTATTTTCATTCATATATTCATCTTTATGTGCACTTTCCCCTAATTTATGCATTTTTGTAAACACTGTTCGGTTGGAGAACTATATCGCAAAATTCAGATAAGTGCAAATTTCAAAGGATGACTATGTTTCAGTTCTCATATTGTTTTGGAAAATGCAAATTTGATAGATTCGGCTTTAAATGCAAACTGAATTAAATTTTTTTCAAATCCCTAGCTGCTACTTGATCCTGGAAAATCAGAAATGTCTGTTAAACCTGAGACCTTTTGCCTACAAACCATGAGCTCTATCACTGAGTTATGAACCCTCTCCCAGTTCTCACTAACAAATGTTGCACATGGAATGAAAGAGACCTTGGTGTTTGGAGTGAGGAGGGATTTACCTTGCAATTATTTTAAATTTTTCTGCAACTATAAGAGCACTTTCTGTGAGAGCTGTCAACCATGAGTCATTGTTTGATGCATGCAATATAAACTGTTTTTGCATGATGGAATGCCTTCATTTAGATAAGAAATTCATAATATTTGGAAGGAGGACCAGGTCAGAGATTGTAAATGGTTTCCAGGGAGACAAAAATAAAATCAAAAGCACGAAAGGGAAACTCAAGCAATGCCTTGTCCAGTAAAACTTTTTAAAAAACTATTGTCACACAGAATGACACCAGCATTGTGCAGCAATGTTCTGATATTTTCCCCTAACCGCATTTGGAATACAACATTAAGGCTGCAACCCTGCCTTCATGCATTCAAGCATAACTCCTATTGGAATCAATGCCATTCTGTATACATGTCAGTGTTCAAGCCACTTGCTTGTTTGCTGCACCATTAATGTACTTCAATACCTGAAGATAAATATATGAAATTAGTGACAGGCGCAAGAGTATATTTAGAACAGAGATGAGCTGAAACTGGACCGCAAGTTTGGAATTCTTGATCACAGAGAACCCATAGGACATCGACTTCTCCCACCCCTCAGTTTTCACCTCACTTCACTACATTAAATCAGGAGTAGTCAACATGGCACCTTCCAGATGTTGCTGGAGTCCAGCTCCCATTAGCCCCAGCTGGTGTTGCCAATGGATTCACATGGGGCTGTGGGAGCTGTAATCCACATGACAAATGTAAGGTCATGATTCAACCAGATTGAACCAGGAGAGTCTACTTCAGAATCTAAACTCAGGAGATTCCTCAGGAACATAGGAAGCTGCCTTACACTGAATCAGACCCATTCGTCCATCTAGCTCAGTGTCGTCTACACTGACTGTCAGCAGTTCTCCAGGGTTTCAGATAGGGAGTCTATCCCAGCCCTACCTGAAGATATCAGAGATTGAACCTGGGGTCTTCTGCATACAAGGCAGATGTTGTGCCAGCCACAGCCCCTTGCTCAGTGCAAGCTATTGCAGCTGAGAGTATCACATCAGAGCTCCACATGCGGAACTCATCAGTGTTTCAGGTCACAACATTTGCAAGCTTGTTTTCCAAACAATACATTCTTCACCTGTTACTCCACCAAAACAAGTTACTACTTTTGTTACACATTTGCAGCATACCGGGGTAGTGTTTAATCAGGTAATTCAAGTAAGAGAACATCCTTTCCTATCCTAATCAAAAGATGTTTAATCAACGAATGAAAGTGCTTAACACTGCACTGGTAACACACACACACACACACACAGACGGCTGAACTGTTGTTCAGCTATTCCAAGCCTTTGGGGGCTAGCTCAGGGATTGCACCGGGGTTTCTCCTAAAGGCTGAGCAGCTGCCTAAGGCATATCCCATTCAGCTGTCCCCAAGGACTCCATGCTTCTGATATTGCAGCAGCGTCCCCCAAGAACAGCCCTTAAAAAAAAAAATCAATGTGTGGAAAATTTCCAAATTCCTTGTTATCAAGGAGAAGTTTGGGTATTAAAACAAAAACCAGTATTTAGCTTAAAGCATGCATGTCCCCCTTTACCTTTTGTGACAGCACCCTTAAACCAATGTTTGAGAAGAGTCCTCCTGGATCAAACCAAAGGCTCGTCTTGTTCAACATCTGGTTTCCTGCTGTGGCCAACCAGCTGCCTCTGGGAAGCCCACAAGCAAAACCTCTCTTGCTGTTGTTTCTCAGGAATTGGTATTCAGAGACATGCTCCCTTTGATCCAGAGTCTGCACGTAGATATTGTGGCAAGTGGCCACTGACAGCCGTATCCTCTGTTAATGTATCTAACTCCGTTTTAAAGCCATTCAAGTTAGGGGTCGTCACCATATCTTGTGGGAACGGATTCCATAGTGTTAACTATTCACTGTGAAAATAAGTGCATCCTTTTGGCTACAGGTGGATCTTGATTTGGCTAAAATTGAAGGGAGCCAGGAGATGAGCTTGAGGACTTCTTTAAGGGCACCCATACTTTTGATTCCACACTCCCATAGCTCGGGCACCAATAAGAGGCCCTTGATCATTCAGACCAAATGAACACAAAGTATTGTGTGATTATGGTAGGGGTGTGGAACTTGTGGCCCTCCAGACGTTGTCAGACATCATTTCCCATCATCCTTGGCCACTGGTTAAGCTGGCTGGGGCTGATGGGAGTTGTAGTCCAGCAACTCCAGGAGGGCCACAGGTTCTCCACCCTCATGATTATGGCAACAGGCAAAACAGGATAAACTTTGGTGTAGTTACGAGTTAAATATTAACACCACAAGTCAGGGAATCAAACAGATGCTCGGAAACAACTGAACTGCACACACGCAAATAGGCAAAAAATCCTCAGAAGTTTGATAGGGGGGTGGGGAGAGGGGGAGGACTTTATGCACAAATCTGGCTAACAGATGTGTGATAGCATGCCCAATCTGGTGTAGATGTTTTGCACAAGTCTGTGAGAAAGCTCAGTCACTACAGGTGCAGTTGGCAATGTTCTACCCTTGCGCTATCTGGACTGAGACACAAATGTGAACAAATGCAATCTACCTCTCTTAACGTTAGAGAGTATTGTCCTCCTAACTTCCAATGTGGTACTTAAAATGAATTCAATCCAAACCAAAAGCCCTGGGGAAAGCTGGCTTGGAGAATGTACCTTCACAACATAGTTCTCTAAAATTTCTGTAAGCAAAGCCTTGAATGAAAGATACCTGCCTGCTATTTAACTCTCTTGAAACTTGGCACTTATTCAGCTGGCGTACAGATCACTAAAAAGTCAAGGGAATTTAAGGGTGATGGACAGAAGAGAAAACAATGGAAGGCCAGGCCTGATTGACTTCCTACTGACTTCAATACGGCATCTTTTCCTGACAAGCTGCTTTTAAAAAGGACAGCTTTCCATTGACAGACACAATGGGAAATGGAGTGCAAAAGAAATACTCACCCTCCTTCAAAGATCTTGATCCTGGCGGGCTCCCCTCGTTTGGATATGGGAATGTCGTCTTCCGGTTTTCCTTTCTTCTCCTCTTCCTTATCAGGTCTCATTTCATCCTTTTGACCTTCATTAGGAAGGAGCGAAGGCAGATGAACCTACCTCCCCAAAAGATCAAAGTAATTGTTTTATTATTCTTCAAAAAGGGTTGTTAAATGAAGACAGACACCTTGGACAAGGCTCATTTGGAGAGTGAAAAAGCCAGCAGCCACATGTGGCATGGGCTTCTATATTTATTAAGCCTGATGTGGAAGGCTCTCATTTTATACCTGGTACTAGAGGTCCAAGCTGCTGGGGGGGAAAAAACTAGAATTACTTAATGGGGTAGTGCAATCATTTTCAATTCACATAAAAGGAAACTGGAGAACATAAAAAGAACCTGCTGGGTCAGGCCAATGGCTCATCAAGTCCAGCATCCTGTTCTTATAGCGGCCAACCAGTTGCCCATGGGAACCTGCAAGTAGGACCTGAGTGTAAAGATATGACAGGTACCTACTATCTGCACTTTCCTGGAAATGCATGCAGACATTTTTGTTCCGACACTCTTTCCCAGCTAGATGAATAGGTCTCTGCCTTGGGTGTCTACTTTGTAATGTTTTAAAATTTATCTGCTGCTGTTTTCTGGGTGTTTGAAGCTGTTTTTCTTGTATTTTGGACATTGCCTTGAGACAATGTCTCAAGATGGATTAATGCCACACAATGAGAGAGCTTTCCTTCTCCTTAATATGGAATACTTGTATGGCTATTTCTTGGAACTATGAAGCACAGAAGCTTGCCTGTTGCTAAGATAAATGTTACCATTTTTATTGCTTGGTATGATAATGGGCATGAGCCCCAGTCTAGCAATGCTCTTAGAAGGAGTTTCCATGCACAGATTCTCTTGCTGAGTTGGAAATAGTGCAGACTGGACATGCATCAGCTCTGCAATGAACATTCAGGTACTAGGCATCCAGTGCACTTCCCATTCATACTCCATGGTATATATATTGGGCATTCGTTGCCATCCATGTGGCAAACCAAATGGGAAGATGCTTCATCAGTGCCTTGGGCTCCATCTGCGCTATACATTTAAAGCAGTATGCTACCACTTTAAACAGTCACGGCTTCTCCCAAAGAATCCTGGGAAATGTAGTTCATTAAGGGTGCTGAGAATTGTCAGGAGACCCCTATTCCCTTCACAGAACTACAATTCCCAGAGACCCCTTTTCCCTTCACAGAACTACAATTCCCAGAGTTACTATATGGAAGAGGGATTGATTGTTAAACATTCTGGGAACTGTAGCTCTATGAGGGGAATAGGGGTCTTCTAACAACTCTCAGAACTCTTAACAAGCTAAAGTTCCCAGGATTCTTTGAGGGAAGCCATGACTGTTTAAAGTGGTAGCATACTACTTCAAATTGATAGTGCAGATGGGGCCTTGGTCTGCTTTTGCATTGTTGTGTGGGACTATGCAATGGATCAGAGCAACTGTGTATGGGCAACTCAGTAGGGCAAATGTGTTTTTCTTTAAAGCAGGGGTGGAGAAATTGTGTCCCTCCAGATGTTGTTGGTTAATGCTCAGGGATTATGGGAATTGCAGTTCAGCAATATCTGGAAGGACCAGATATCCCTGCTTTGATGCTGCCAGCACGATGCCTACTAGATACTGTGGACTACAACTCCCACAGTTCCTCACCATTGGATATGTTGGCTAAAGCTAACCGTTGTAGTCCCAAACATGGGGAAGCCACTATGTTGGCTCCCCCTTGAGAGTGTCCCTTAAGAGAGAGAAACAATGTTCTCCAGCAAGACGATCCTTGTACAAACCACTTTCTTAAAAGCAGGGTAGCATCTACGTCAATTCTTACTCACAAAACAGGCAAGGACAAAAGGAAAAACAAATTTCCTTACCTCCGACATTTTGGGATTCCTGGAACTTGAGGGCACAGTCCTCCCTGTCTCTGGACGTGGAGCAGCAGCCATGGTGTAGGTTTCTTTGCTCACCTTTTGCTTGGAGCGCAGGAGTGAAAGGGCTGCTTTGGTGGAGACACCGGGGAGGTTGGGATTATACAAACTAATGCACCAGCTGGCATACACTGAGGACCGCCGGTCAACTTGCTGGATGTGATTTGGCTTTATGTAATTTAAATAGCACCAACTGACATTAGTCGTTGTATGGAGGTTGGGGAACTGAAGTACCTTCTTGACATCTGACCCATTGCAAGACTTCTTTGAACTTTGAGCAGCTTCAGATGGAAGGACTGAGCTTGGGGAGCTTGCCACAGGAGGCTCCATGGACTCTTTGGAATATTCCTTCTTCACCATCTGTGGAAGATCCTTGCTCCGTGACTGCTTGCCAGCTGGCTGCTTATATTCCTCTTGCCCCTCAAAGCTCGAGGCCTCAGGCTGCAACAAGGCTGGCCGTGAAGTACTCTGAGTTTCCTCTGACTCTGACTGTTCAGGTGATATGTCATGGGGTGTTTCTGCCTTGACTCCCCTTTGGTTGTGCTTTTCCCCTTCCTCTATTGCACTGGGTGTCGTCGCTACTTCCAGCTTCTCCTCCATTTCGGAGAATTCTTCTTCCTTCACTCTTTTTTGTTGCTGGGTTTCCATGTTGAGTTCCAAGCTCCCAGCTGGAGACAGCATCCGCTTGCTTCCTCCAACGGTTGATGGGCTCCCTTCGAGATCTAAGATGTTTTCAGATGGGGAGCCGAGGGGAATGTAACTTTTCTTTTCTGACAGCGATAATGGCAGTCTCAGGTATGGAGTCTGGAAGATGTTCTTCTGTTCTTCAGTGATCATCTGTGCCAAGTCCAGACCGATTCCATGAACGTTGGCGGTGCAGACTAAGGTACCCTTGGTCTGATACTCATCAAATTTGGGCAGGATGATAGAAGAAGCACTGCAGTGGGACTGAGTGACCAGGATCTGAGAAAGGGTTGTGTACATTGCGCTTCCATAGGATGGCATGTTAGTCTGAATGCGAACTGGGACAACAAGGGACACTACAGGCTCAGGACGTGCAGGTACCACCAACTGGGAGATGGAGATGGATGCAGAGGGGCTGCTAGGTCGAGTCAAAATATGCAGTCTGCTCTCAGAGCTATAATCTGTGGATGGAGAGAAGATGGAACTTCCAGTCGCTGGAGAGAGGCTGGATTTGAGTCGGGGCAAATGGTCGCCAATCTCACTTGGCAACTGGAGAGCAAGCTGGGACTGGAGGGGGAGGAAAAAGGCAGAAGGGAGCGGTGGGGAGCCTGGGTAGTGGACAGGGACTAGGGATGGGCTCTGTCTGAGCGCAACATCAGCTGGGTGTGGCAGCAGCGGAGGGGCAATGTGAATCTGACCTGGGTGCAACAAAGCATCTTGCAGTGGAATGGCTGTGTTCTCAAAGATGGAGTGAGGTATATGTGGGATGGAGTACTGAGCAGAGAAGATGTCAGTCATGGCCTGGGTGGAGAATATCTCTACAGACGGTCCCGACTGTGGCAACAGATGTTGGAATGGCAAGAGAGAGATCGGTGGGGTCATATACTGCTTTTCATGAAGCGTTAAATGCGGAGATGTGTGGTGGAACACCTGCAGAGCTTCAGTGTAGGGATGGATATACATGGGCTCAGGGCAGTCTTTTGGCTTGCCCTTGTCAGTTGGGTAGCCTCTGTGAGAAGAAGAGGAGGAGGAGGAGGGTGGTGGTGGTGGTGGTGGTGGTTGCTGGTGGGACAAACCTGCAGCAGAAGATTTGCTTGAAGACTGAAGCAGCTCTTCTGTCTCTGCCCCTCCTTTGGGACCAGAGTCTGGCTCGTGCTCCAGATGCCCGGCGAGAGACGCCTGCCTAACTAGGAAACATTTCCTCCTCTCCTGCGGTGCTGATGTTGTCGGAGGGCAGGAGAGGGAAGCAGAAGAGGACAATAAGCTCCCGTAGTCAAACGATTTGCTGCGGGTCTCTGACATTGCTGAGGAGGGAGAGACGTTGGGCGTCTGCTCGGAGGCGGATCTCCGCATTTCTCGGGAAGGGTGGTGAGGGGGGTGGTGGTGATGGCTCGGCACAGTTAGCGTATGCGGGCCAAGGCCAAGAGGTTTCGCATGGGGTTCAGAGGACTGGGAAGCAGCTTCCTCACGTTCAAATGATGTCGAGTGGCTGGAGGCATGGGAGATGCTGCTCTCCTGACTCGGGCTCCTGACTGACTCAAAACTAGACTCTCCAGAAGACTGAGCCATTTCAGCTAATCTCAACCTCTTCTTTTTGGGCGGCAGCTTCTCCGCAGGCAGCTGGGAAAGAGACTGGCTTCTCTGCGGCCACTGAAATTCCTCTGTCTTCTCCGGCTCTTTAGGGGGAGGCTCTGGCTCCATTTCTGGCCTGTCAGGCTCTTCGGTGACCAGGATCTCAGGGACTTGTATGTTGGGTTGCCGCACAAGCTTTGGCTGCAGGGAATGAGCCGGCCGGCTGTGCTGGGATGCCGGGTGAGACGCATACGGCAACAACAGCTTTTCCTCTCCTTCTAAGCCACTTGGCTGTTCTACAGAGTCAGACTTCTCAAAGGAGCTTGTGTGCTGGATGACAGAGATCTCCTTTGAGGTTGTTCTCCTCTCCTTGCCTTCTGTACCAAAAGATGGTTTTGCCATCCTAGGGTGAAAGCTGACACTAACGTCGGAAAGCAGCATGGATTTACTGGGATCTGCTGGTGACTTAATGGACTCGGAAGTTATATTCAAGGCCACGTCAGTGGATTTCAAGCTAGTAAAGTAAGTGGCTTGCCCAGCACTAGAAGAGGATGTTTCAGTCATCTCAAAAGCTGGGGGGTCCTCATCATCACCAAGGCTCTTTTCTTTGCGCCTTTTCCTCAGCGGTGTCAGTTCTAAGCTCGTTCCCAGCTTATAATGCATCATCTGTGGCCAAGGATCGGATTCTACAAAACCCTTCTCGGCTTCCGATGAAGCCTGAGAACTGGAAGAGTAGGGCTTAGAGATCTGGAGTTCCGAACAATAATACTTTTTGTGGGCTTCATAATTATCCCGTTTCTTGTATCGAGCACTGCAAATGTTACACTCGTACATGAATCCTTTTGCTTTGGCACCTCTCCTCGACTTTTTGGTGAGCTCACTGTCCTTGGTTTCTTGTTCCTCAAGAGGTTTGGAAGAGCTTTCTTTGCTTGCTGCACTGACTTCCTCTGAACCATACTCCACTCCCAATGGTAGCTCAATGGCAGGCTGCCGTTTTAGCATGCGTGGGTGGGAAGACACCTGACCACGGCTTGAGACCTCCGATTCTGTGATGTGGTCGTCAAAAGAATAACTACCTCGGAAGGTATGAGGGGAACTCACGGTGCACGCAGCTGAAGGCATAGAGTGGCTTCGAAGGAGAGGCACTGTCTCTGTGGCACTGTGGGAATGCTGGAGTGGTAGCAGTGATTGTTCAGGCTTCATTTTTTCAACATGGGGGATCAACGACTTTGACAAGTCAAGCTGGCTACCAGAGCCAGGTTTGATTTCTAATGGAAAGGGCTCTCTGTACACACCAGACTTTGGTGATTCAATGCTGCTGCGTCTAGACAAAGAACTTCTCCTAGGCTTGACACTATCTATCTCACTAGTATCAACAACAGCTTCATTAATGGTAATCAGTTTGGTGATATGTTCAATAACCTGCGTCCTGGGCACAGACAAAGGAACGGTGCTAAGTTTCTCTTCAGTTGACACCTGGGGAAATTCCTGGGTGGTGGCTGCCGCTAACATGGAAGTCCGCTGGCCAATCCGCCCGCATTTGCCAAAAATAATTTCGGCATAAGACTTGGCATTGGTGTTTGGTGGGCTGATTTGCTGCTCGGCGCTCTCTGACCTGGAGAAATAGCCCGACTCTGTGCTCCCTTTGCTGCCCGGGCTAAGGAAAGCCTGTTCCTCAATCACCTTCTTTCTTTCACTGAGTCGGAGAGCAAGCTTCTGTTTGATAGTATGCGTCTCCTCCGATTTATGACTCTGGGCATGCTCCGAGCCTGGCTCCACAAACTGGCTGCTGTCGTCAAGAGACTGAGAGAGGCTAGAATGAGAAAATGAAGAGCTCTCTTGGCTAGAGCCTTGACTCCCTGACCCGTACAACATGGTTTGCTTTTGCCTGGGCGACAGGTCTACCAAATGGCCGGGCGTGCTTCTTGCTGTCTCCTCCTCCGAGTCGGTGCTTTCTCCTTCAGTAGGCTCTTCAAATTCCTCTCCAGCCATCTTCTCCATTTCCAAGCTGGAAGGGTACAACTCGGTCCCGCTCCCCGAAGCCAGCCCAGCTTTGATTCGGTGAGCGTGAGACTTCCGGTGTTTATACAAATTGCTCTTGGTTTTGAAGGAAAAGCCACATGGGATACAGGGGTACGGGCGCTCCCCCGTGTGCGACCGGATGTGCTTCTGGAGGACGCTCGGCTTGGCACAAGGCCGGCTACAGTACTGGCAAATGTATTTACCGGGTTTCTGGGGTTTCTTTTCCTTTTTGTGTCCCTCTTCTGACGATTTTAGGGAAGCCTGTGAAGCACGAGGGATGTAGACCTTTGGAGCAGAGGGCATGTCCTCTTCGGGGACGATGGAAGGGTGGGATGGTATGAGCTGGCCATGGCCAGAGTGAAGCCCGGAGGATGGAAACGAACCAGAGGGACCTGCTCTAGCCGGGTCCACTAGATGCCATGCGGGCCCCTCAACGACGTGTTCCTGCTTCCGGGGAGGCATGAATGCTGGAGACAGAGGGTGCTGCTGAAGCTGGGAGATGTGGGGAGGGCGTCCAAAAGAGGAACGCTTGGGTTGAGCTTGTCCCGTCTTCTCCTGGGTCTCCTCCCTCAAAAAAAGCTGCTGCGATGCAACGTCCCGAAGGGGAGAGCCTTGCAAAGGAGCTGAGCTGCCCAGATAGGTAGCCGCGGATGAAACGCTGCTTTGGAAAGCCTCTGCTTTGACAAGCCTCTTTCTCGGCCCTTCCTCACCCTTCTTTGTGTTCTTCTGGCTAGGTTCAGGATCCATGACCTTAGAAAGGGAAAGGGAGGGGGTGTCAAAAGATTCTATTTTGGGAAGGTGTCGGCAGGCTTCATTTACAAGGAAGGAAGTCCTCCTCTGTTAGCTTGCCTGCATTTGCTACAGAGCTGCCAAAGGGGCTGGCAGAGAACGGGTGTTGATTCAAGATTTCAAAGTGTCACTAGTTGCTATTTGATTCAGAAAGATAGAGACAGGGTGGGGGGAGACAATCAAAAGGGGGGGGAAAGGTTGAGAGTCAACAGAGTTCACACTGGTAAAGTATGACAACCTACTTCAAAGCAGGAAAACTGTCCAAAACTTTTAGTCCAAATATTTTCCTTGTGAATTTTGTCAAGGCTTTACACCAGGCCATTTTTATCGCTGTTGACAGTGGCAAGCCTTCAAAGAGGAGAAGCAACCCACAACACTGTCTCTTGTTCTTTTGCTCATGCAAACCTTTGTAAACGTGAGGCTCCCAGGCTCATCTTGCAACCATCTTTCTCCTTGGCTTGGAAAAACAGCACTTGGTGGTACTCCCTGTTGGTGGTGTGGGTGGGTGCGCGCACATGCGCACCCTCATGCACGATTCTTTCCTTGTCTTCTTGTCCTTCCACTTTGCTGTTCAGAGACCTTGGAAAATGGACTGATCACATTTCTGTAACAACATCCATCAAAGAGAAAAAGAGAGAGAGACACACACCAACATTACTGCAGTTTGCATTCATCGTATTTTTAAGCAGTTCTATATTCAGATACCTTGAACCCTGCAAAAGCATTTGGAGGTGGGGTGGGGTGGGGGTGGGTAGGATTCTAGTCCACATGCTGTCTCCATGACCATCATGAAGATTAGTAGATGTGCACCTGAAGTTCAAATTATGGTACAAATTGCAGGTGCCACGGGAGACCCACACGCAGACCTTTAAAAATAGCTGTGGAGCAGAGAAGAGAGTGGCTTGGACCCATAGCAATGGGGGAGGAGGCAGTTAACCCCTCCCTCCATTACTGTTCCCTGATTGAAATGTCCACTCCCAAAACCTGTTGTTGTTGCTATTGCTATTATTATTATTATGCTATTTATTAAATTTCTATCCATCGTCATCCTATTTCCAAGATTATGATGACAATAATAATTAATATTTATTAAATTTCTATACATCATCATAATCAATTATTTATTATATTCTTAATCCAAGCTTCCCCCCCAAGGGGTGTGTGGCAAACAATAAACAGCAAAACAACATATACAACATTTTAAAAAAAGCAAATATCCTCAGGGCTAAAAATGTCAGGGCTGCCAGTAACAGTGCATTTCAGCCATCAAATGCCTGAGTGAACAGGAGTGTTAATAATGAGGGAGGCTGATGGACCAGGGAAGGCATTCCATCAATGGGAGCAGCTATCAAGAAGGCTCTGTTGTCAGTGCCAGGGAGGCACTCTTTTTGGTCCTTAAATAATAGCCTTGCTGGAGAGGGGAAAAAGAGTCAGGTCTTCCCCAATCTCCTCAGGGCAAGGGACGTATATTTCAACTGGTGAAAGTGAGATGGGGGAAAATCCCCATCACCACCCCCTCTTCTCATGGCTGATTTTAAGCTTTTAAAAAAGATGTACAGTAGGGCCCCGCTCATACAGCGGGTTATGTTCCGGATCCCCGCTGTAAAGCGAAAACCACTGTAAAGCGGATCCTATTGACTTACATTGACCAAAATGGCGCCTGGCGGCAAAAAAAGTACCTCAGTTAACGAATTCTCCAGGAAGGAAGCATCTTTTAATGAAGGCATTTTAAGGTGAAACTGACCAGCTTCGCTTTCTTTCAAGCCTCTCCCTTTACTTTAAGGTGAAACTGACCAGCCTGTGTCTTTGCTTTCCTATCAATTAGCTGACAAGCCTATGCATTTGCTTTAAGGTAAATTTTCAAGCCTGTGCCTTTGCTTTAAGGTGAAACTGACTAGCCAGTGTGTTTGCTTTGCATTAAAGAGAACTCTTGCTTTCTCCCAGGGCTGGGGAAGTGAAGAGGGAAGGAAGGGAGTAGGTGGGTGGGTGCTGGGTAGGCACCCTTTAAAGCCCCTGTTGAAGCTACCTCCACCATCAATGAGCGGGTGCAGGAACCTCTCCGTATTCTTTCCATGTTATTCCTACCTCTGGTACCAAAGTTTCTGTTAAAGAAGTAATGTCCAAGAATGCATCTACTGTGTTAATTGAGGTATTACTGTCTTTTATTCTGTCTATCCTGACAAAAGTGACTGTTGGACACAAGTGGGCAGCTAGTCTTCTCCTCACCACCATCCCAACCACCCTCGCTTCCCCTGTTCTTCACCCCTGGAGTGAAAAGATCATGTGTATGTATATAGGGGTACTGCAATTTGTTGAAACCTTTTGCACTTGACTTACAAAAGCCTGCTGCTAAATCTGGCCCTGAAGCTGCTTACTACTGCCTGCCACAGTGGCTGACCCTGGACATTCCTAGCCTCATGGAGGTTAAAACTATCAATAGCTGTTAGAGATGGAAGGCTCTGTCAGTTTCATTTCTCTCCATTTCTCTTTTTTCCCATCTCAGATTTGGTTCTCCACATTTTTGCAGCAATCTGCAGATTTTTTTAAAAAAAAACTTCAGCATTTTAGTGCAAATTTTGCCTAATAAACACATTTTGGTATGCAGTTTTGACTAATGTACAGTTTTGCATGCAATTTCTCCTAACAGAATGCATTTTTGTATGCTATTTTCAAAAATGTATTCATTTTTATTCCCACTGTTCCCTAATATATGCACTTGGGAAACATGAATTGGTCGGAGAACTGCATTGCAAAATTCAGATAAGTGTGAATTTTGAGGGATGGCTGGGTTTCGGTTCTCATATCGTTTCAGAAAGTGTGAATTTGATACATTTGGTTTTATAAATGCAAAATGAATCGAATTTCTGATGGCTATGTTCTACCTCTGCTGTCAGAGGCAGTATTATGAATACCAGTTGTTGGAAACCGCAGGAGGGGAGAGTGTTGTTGCACTCAGGTCCTGCTTGTAATAATAATAATAATAATAAATTTTATTTTTCAGTCGCCTATCTGTCCGGGTTAGGGACACTCTAGGCGACGTACAACAAAATTAAAAACAATACATATAAATATCAGCATAACCAAATTTAAGCTAAAAAAACATCCTTCCGTTCATAATAACATAAAATGAATCTGTCCCAATCTGGTAGGCCTGCCTGAATAGCCAGGTCTTTAAGGCTCGGCGAAAGCTGGACAAGGAGGGAGCATGTCTGAGATCGAGAGTGAGGGAGTTCCAGAGGGTGGGGGCCACAATAGAAAATGCCCTCTCTCTGGTCCGTACCAGCCTAGCTGTTCTCACCGGTGGGACCAAGAGAAGGTCTTGCGAGGCTGATCTCGTCAGGCGGCATAATCGATTATTCTGGAGGCGTTCCTTCAGATATACTGGGCCGAAACCGTATAGGGTTTTAAAGGTCAACACCAACACCTTGAATTGGGCCCGGTAAACAACTGGTAACCAGTGAAGATCTAATAACACTGGGGTGATATGATCCCAGCGGCGGCTATGCTTAATCAAGCATGCCACGGCATTTTGTACCAGCTGTAATTTCCGGACCATTTTCAAGGGTAACCCCACGTAGAGCGCGTTGCAGTAGTCTAAGCGAGAAGAGACCAGGGCATGTATCACTTGGGGGAGCAGATGAACAGGAAGGTAGGGTTGCAGTCTCTGTATCAGATGTAATTGATACCAAGCTGCCTGGCTTACTGCTGTAATCTGAGCCTCCATGGACAGCTGGGAGTCAAGAATGACTCCAAGACTGCGGACCTGGTCCTTCAGGGGTAAACTCACCCCATTAAGTATCAGGTCAGTAATTCCTAACCTTCTTTTATCTCCCACAAGTAACACCTCAGTCTTATCGGGGTTCAGCTTCAGCCTATTCTCTCCCATCCATCCACTTACGGATTCCAGGCACTTGGACATGGTGTTCACAGCCAACTCTGGTAAGGACTTAAATGAGAGATAGAGCTGAGTATCATCTGCATATCGATGACACTGCAACCCAAAACTCCTGATGATAGCCCCCAGCGGTTTCACATAGATGTTGAATAGCATGGGAGAGAGGATTGAGCCCTGTGGCACTCCACAGTGAAGAGGCCAAGGGTCTGAAACCTCATCTCCCAATGCCACCCGTTGCTGCCTATCCGAGAGATAGGAACGGAACCACTGCAAAACAGTGCCTCCTATTCCTAATCCCTCTAGGCGATTTAAAAGGATACCATGGTCAACAGTATTGAAAGCCACTGAGAGGTCCAGGAGGACAAGGAAGGTGTATTCACCTCTATCCAATGCCCTCCTCATATCATCTACCAGAGCGACCAAGGCTGTTTCCGTTCCATGACCAGTCCTGAAACCCGATTGGAATGGATCTAAATAATCCGTTTCCTCCAAGTGTGTCTGTAACTGTGCAGCCACCACCCTCTCAATCACCTTGCCCAAGAATGGTAAGTTAGAGACTGGGCGAAAGTTGTTTCGCTCTTGGGGATCCAAGGACGGTTTTTTTAGGATGGGCTTTATAACTGCTTCCTTGAGGGCTGATGGCATTGCACCCTCTTGCAAGGATGCATTCACCACCGCCTTGATCCCTTTGCTCAGTCTCTCTTTACAGCTCATAATGAGCCATGAAGGGCAAGGATCAACCAGACAGGTGGTTGGCTTCACAGTACCGAGCACCTTGTCCACTTCCTCAGAGAGAAGAGGCTGAAACTGATCCCAGCAGACCGGAATGCAACTGGCCGACTCTGGCCCACTTCCTGTCTCCACGGCGAGCGGAAGCATGCTCTTCAGGCGCTCGATTTTATCGGCAAAGTGTTTAGCAAAGGTATCACAGGAGGTTTTAGAATGTTCCATGGGTTCCTGAGCAACTGGACCGACCAGGCTTCGGACCACTTGGAACAGTCTCCTGGGACAGCACTCTGCCAACGCAACAGAGGCAGCAAAGAAATCTCTCTTTGCTGCCTTTGTTGCCACTTGGTAGGCAGCTATTGCTGCTCTAACCCGTGTCTGATCGTCTTCAGTGCGAACTTTCCGCCACCGGCGCTCAAGTCATCTCACCTCCTGTCTCAGACCCCGCAACCGTGGCGTTTACCAGGGTGCTGTCTGAGTTCTATTCAGGGGGAGAGGACGTTTCGGAGCCACCCGGTCCACTGCCCTAGTGATCTCCTTATTCCACTCCATCACCAGGGATTCGACCGGGCGCCCTTCAGTCAGCTCCATATCACCCAGAGCATTCAGGAATCCATTGGGCTCCATCAGGTGTCTGGGGCAGACCATCCTAATAGGTCCTTGTCCCCTGCGGAGGGCGTGTGGCATCGAGAGATCTATATTCACCAGATAGTGATCTGACCATGACATGGGGTTAGAAGAAATTGCCCCCATTTTCAGAGCACTTTCCTCTCCTCCTGAGACAAACACAAGGTCGAGAGCATGACCGGCTACATGGGTAGGCCCTATATTACTAAGGTGCAGATCCCAAGAAGTCATGGTTTCCAGGAAATCCCGAGGGGCTCCTGTGAGGACAGCCTCGGCGTGTACGTTGAAATCCCCCATCACCACAAGGTTGGGGGAGAGCAACCGCACGCCCGAGATCACCTCGAGCACCTCAGTCAGGGATTCTGCTGTGCAGTGGGGTGGGCGGTACACAAGTAGAATCCCTAAACTGCCCTTTGGGCCCAGCCTCCAGTACATGCAATCAACAAACTTGGTCTCGTGGAGAGGGGTTCTGGTGAAACACAAAGATTCCCGATAGATGACTGCCACTCCCCCTCCCCACCTACCAATCCTCAGCTGCTGTGCATATCGGAAACCGGCCGGACACATGGCCCCAAGTATAGGAGCTGAGGCCTCATCCAGCCAGGTCTCCGTAATACACACCAAGTCTGTGTTCTCATCCAGGATCATATCGTGGATGAGTTATGTTTTCTGTACCACAGACCTGGCGTTACACAACAGCAGTCGAATATTGGATGGCCCCAGTTATCTTCTGGTGGTAAACAGGCCCGGAACAAGGGATGGATATTAAGCATCTATCCCTGGTTCCCCGATGCCGGCTTGGCCTGCTACCCGCGCCTCTCCAGAATCTGCCGCCTAGCCTCTGAATATTGTGGCTCTCCACCCCTCCCATATTATCCCCTTCCGTAGCCATCCCAAAGGCATCTGGTTGGTCACTGTGAGAACAGGACTGGACTAAATGGGTCACTGGCCCAACCCAGGAGGGCTCTTCTAATGTTCTTATGTTCAACTTCCTATTCTGCCACCCAGTGCCTGATCACATACAGCTCCAGATTGCTACTCCAGACCCTGAAGTTACTAGTTTCACTGTCAAGTGTTTCTCCAACAGTAGTCAACAACCCTGACAGGTAGGCAACTGCCATCTAACAGCACCCGAAGTCCTGGGTTTGAAGGTGTGGGGAAGTTCTCAAAAGAGCTTTCAACTTAGTCCAAGTAACAAGTGATTGTTATGAGGATTTTATTTTATTTTATGTCTATCCTGCCCTTCCTCCCAAAAGGGTGACTACGGTTAACACTGATCATATAATATTTAGGTGCTATTGCAAATGAAACACACACAACACCATACAGTCGGGTAAAACAGTCTTGGTAAAGCTTATCGAACAGACCGTAAATATTTCACCAAAGACTTCCACAGAGCAAGCAAACTGAACACAACCCTGATGAATGACAACACACATGTGCCCACACCATTTAATGGCAGGAGGGTGGGGAATACTTACAACAAAGTTGATTTCTACAGCTGTTCTTTCATTCTGTTATTTATTTATTTTGCCCAGGGCTTAATTCAACCTGCAAAACAAAACAGAAAACAAAATGCATATCCATCAGAGAAATGCATTTAAAATGAAACCATGTTTTGAACCACAAACAAGCCTTGGGTGCAAGAGTGAAACACCTTGCCTGGTCATGGAAGCCAAAACACAGACTTGGTCCCAACAAGCTGCTTTATTCCGTAGACAGATGCTTAACCCCACACAGTGAGTTGACTGTCATAGTGCCATGCACGTTTGTGATCAAATGCATGGCACTGGGCCTGCCAGCATAAAGCCCTCAAGGGAAAAGTCACAAAACAAGTTTGCCTCAGGTCGTTGGCATTAGCTGGAACAGACCTCTAGCCACAATGAAACAGATGATAGGGAATTGCTTTATAGCAGGCCGTACTATCTGTCCATCAAGCCTAATGTTGTTTACTCAGACTGGCAGTGGCTCTCTAGGATCTCAGACAAGGGTCTTGCCCAGGGGGAATGGTCATTGCTCAGTGGTAGACCTTTTCATGCAGAAGGTCCCAGGGTTTAATCCCAAGCATCTCCACGTAGGACTAGGAGAAAATCCTGCCTGAAACCCTGGAAAGCTGCTGCCAGTCAGTGAAGACAGTACTGAGCTAAATGGACCAATGGCCTGATTTAGTATAAGGCAGCTTCCTGTGTTCTTATCACCTACTACCTGATCCCTTTAACTGGAGATTCTGGGATCAAACCTAAGGCCTTCTGCATGTAAAGCATGTGATCTACTTAACTGAGCTAAGATTCCCTCCCCCGAAAGCAGGGATGAACAGTCTGAGGTCCTCTGACTAATTTCAAAAGCACTCTACAAGCAATCACTTCAGACTTCCAGCAAGAGTAATCTGTCCCTTTCCTGGCAGCCTGGAAGGAAATGGGAGGGAGAGCACCAGGGGGAAAGAGAAGCAGGTGGCGCGCACACACACACACACACACACACAGAGAGAGAGAGAGAGAGAGAGAGAGAGAGAGAGAATGACCCCACCCACATTTGGTTCTAGTTCTGCCCATTGCTGGATTCTGGTCCCACCCACCACCAGCATGCAGCCTCTGACAGTTTATCACCAAGGGGAAAAAGGCAACCCACCTTTGCACTATAGCAGGGGTAGCCAATGTGGTGCCCTCAAGATGCTGTTGGACTCCAGTTCCCATCAGCCCCAGCCAGAATGACTACAGGTCAAAGATGATAGGAGCTGAAGTCCAATGACATCTGGAGGACACCGTGTCGACTATCCCTGTACTAAAGGGTTGGGGGATTGACTCCGGCTAGGGTTTGTGGACAGAGGGTCTGCGCCAAGCTGCATAACATGCAGAAACTGTCAGAAAGGGCATATGGAGGCTATCTTATCAGGTCCTGCTCGTGGCCTTCCTGGAAGCATCTGATTGGCCACTGTAAGAACAGGATGCTAGATTAGATGGGCCTCCTTTGGCCTGATCTAGGAGGGCTCTTCACATTGGAGAACCAAATCCTGAGTGAGCGCTGACCAGCTCATGGGCAACTGTTGTCAAGCTCAGGGATGGATGGCCTGAATGCAGGAAGAAGAACATTCTGCTCTGTTCACCAGGCACTGGCAGACAGATGGGGAAGCTCCTGGAATTTAGCCTGGCAAAGGCTGGCCATAGAACTAATGGTGCCCCAGGTGAGGAGCAGCTTTGACAGCCATATCTGCTTGTTCAACCTTGGAATACCTTTTATTTTTTAAAACTGCATCTGTAGCCCATTTCATGACTTTGATGCATGGTCTGCATGCATGATTTGTCCTGTTCATAGATGACCAAATAAAATAAAATAAAATAAAAATCCGTGCACAGATCTGTACATCTGTATGCCATTTGAATGGCTTGCACTATTTGTTTCCGCTGCTGAGTAGACAGTCACGTAGATAGCCTGGCAGTGCCCAAGTGCAACATCTCAGGCCATTGCCTGTCCCTAAATCTGAACCATGAACCTGAGGCCTCTTACGAATCTGCCTGTCACAGAGGCCTATGCTGGGCATCCCTTTTTCCTATTGTGCCTGGGGAGAGAGGCAACAGGGCTTAAGCACACACACAACTCTACATTGCAGCCTCAGATCTTGAGGTTACTGATTCAGCTCTTGAGTTCTCTAACAGAAAACAACCCTGACAAATAGGCAACTGTCCCCTAACTCTACCCCCAAATGCCAACAGGTATCTATCTATCTATCTATCTATCTATCTATCTATCTATCTATCTATCTATCTATCTATCTATCTATCTACAGCACTTATACCCCAGCCTTTAACCAAAAAGCGCAACTTACAAAAATCACTTCTAAGATAGTCCCTGATCTTAGGCTCACAATCTAAAAAATGGCCATGCCACAAGAGGAAGAAAGAATGAGAGGGAGGAGGGGAAACACAAGTTCTTGAATACAGATACACAACACATACATCATATATATAAATATATCACACCTCTCTATCTCTTTCCACACACTACCAAAACAGACAAAACAGTACACATGATTGTTATGTGTAAGAGATTGTTTAACATGGGACACTTGAGAGAACTTAACACACCATAACTTGAAGGGTGGGGTGGGAGAAGGAAGCATGGAACATGGAGGCTTTCCATTATATGTCCTGTATTATGAACAATGGAGGCTGATGGCTCCAATGCCAGTGGGGTAGTGAATTTGCTCTGGGTTTAAGTCTGAACTTTCAAGGAGCTGTCCAGCGTGCTAAGTTTAAGAACCTTGAACAGCTCCTTCAAAGTACAGACTAGAACCCAGAGCAGATTCACTGCCAGACTTGCATCAGAGCCAGCAGCCTCCACTGATTGCCGACTGTGTCAGTGGGCATGGAGAGGGATTATTTTATCATAAAAAAACACTCAAAAACCTTTCAATAAACACAGAACAATAAAAAAAGATCATGGAGGTTTGGCATTTTGTAGGACAATGTCAGTACAACCAACTTTCTATGGCAAAATAGAGAATGGCAGAGTTTGTCCAAATGCATTTTGGGGGGAAAAAGTTGCTCATCTCTCCCCCCCTTAAAAAACATAAGACAGTTCTTACAGAACTTGAACGTCTGTCATAATCAAGGGATCTCAGGAGACTTCTGGACTGATGGCTTATTCAGACATACATACCTTTCAAAGCTTTCAAAGCATTTCTCCCGGTGGCACCATTATCACCTGCACAACATTTTGAAAGCATTTGGGCTTCATCTGCCCAGAGCACCTCTCCCATCTCAGCCAGCGATTCTCATTCTGCTCTCTCTAATGGGGCGGGGGGGGGAGGGAATGCTTCTTTTAAAATCTGTTGCTTCCTCAAAGCCAACTCTTTTTGTTGTTTTAAAAAATGCAATCACTTCCGCAAAAAAAGATGTCTGATTTCACTTCAGCTAGCGCATTCCAAGTGTGCATTTGCTCTTCAAACCAATGGCCATTTGGAAAGAACAGCTAAGAAGAACCAAACAAGAAAAAAAGCTACTACTATTCCCTAAACAAGTGTCCAAATGGGGGGGGGGACATAGGAAGCTGCCTTATACTGAATCAGACCAACTGGTTCATCCAGCTCAGCACTGCCTACACTGACTGGCAAGCAGCTCTCCAGGGTTTCAGGCAGGGACTCTCTTCCAGTGCTACCTGGAGATGCCAGGGGTTGAACCTGGGACCTTCTGCATGCAAGGCAGATGCTCCACCACTGAGATATAGCTCTTCCCCTGATCAATTTTAAAGTCCCAACTGGCCTCTTTGGCAGTCATTTATTTACTAGAACATAGGGACATGGAATCATAGGAACATAGGAAGCTGCCTTTGCCCAGGCAGCCCATCTAGTTTGGTCCATCTAGTTCAGTGTTGTCTGCATTGACTGGCAGCAGCTCTCCAGGGTTTCAGGCTGGGGGTATTCCAGCCCTACCTAGAAATGCCAGGGATCAAACTTGGGACCTTCTGCAGGCAAGGCAGATGCTCTACCATTGACCTATGGCCTTTTCAAATCAAGCAGTGCTAATAGAAAAACACAAGATCAGTCGCAAGAGCATAGCCAACCAAATCCCCCCAGAAATAGGGATGAGAAGATCCTCCCTGTTTTATTCCTTTTTGTTCCATGGGTTTGCTCTGCCCTACTTTCTATTCTGTTCTGGTTTAATTAGGAGAATTTCTAAATCTAATTCCAGAATTTGAGCAGGTGTTTTGCAGAACAGCTTTCAGAGCCACCCAGGTCACTTGCACCTTTCCCTCCCTCATTCATTATAGGTACTTCTAACCCACCTTTCATCCGAAGGTCCCAGTGCAGAGAACTCTTATATAAAAACCATGCTAACAATATTTTGGCTAACATCACATGGGAATGCAAGAAGTGGTTGCTGGATCAGGCCCATGGCCCAGCTAATCCAGCATCCTGTTCTCAGGGTGGCCAGCCTTATGGCAAGCCCACAAGCAGAAGCTGAGCGTAACAGGGCTCTTTCCACCTGTGATTCCCAGCAACTGGCATTCAGAGGCCTACGGCTTCTGGCAGTAGAGGTAGAACATAGCCATCTTGGTTAGTAGCCACTGATACCCTTGTCCTTCATCAACCTGTCTAATCCTCTTTTAAAGTGATCCAAGTTAGTGGCCATCGCTACCTCTTGTGAGAGCAAATTCCATAGTTTAACTATGAGCTGGCACAATACATTAATCACAATATAATCTCAATGAAAACGGCACAGGCAGCAGGAACCAGCTAAAACACATTCAGAGACATCATCACACTTCACCAGCAGCTAGGACGGGCTGCACTAAGGAGTTCTCGAGAGGGACCTCCGCAGTGCAGATGTTGGGGTTGCTCTCTGTGTCGATCCACCTGTCAAAGTTGTTCCATCGGGGGGAGGGATCTGTCCTGCCATCATTTGTCAGGTCACACCAAGACATAGTTAAGCTTCCTGATTGACAAGACATCTGAACTGAGATAATGGCACCTGAAGGGAGCCATGAAAAGAGTGTGGCATCCAAACTGGTTAGTATATAGCAGGCAAGTGTCCTTCTGTAACCTCCAAGGAAAACAGTTATTGAAGAAAAAGATCAAGAACTGCAGAAGGTCATCATGATGATGACATTTTGGACCAAATTTTATGGAGAAGAGAAGCAGCTCTTAGGTTGCACAGAACGTTTCTTCAAGCAAGATTAGCCTTTTTTTTTTTCAGAATGGAAGGTTCTGTCATTTCTTTCAGTTTCTCATTTTTTTCCAGTCTTAAATTCAGTTCTGTAGCAATTTGCAGATTTTTTTTTTAAATCCTTATGAAAATTCATCAGTATTTTCATGCAAATTTCTCCTACTAACACGTTTGTATGCAGGTTTGACTAATGAGCCTATAGTGGCAAGCAATTTCTACTAGTACAATGCATTTTAAAGTTATTTTCATTAATATATTCATTTTTATGCACACTTTCCTAGCATATGCATTTTTGTAAACATTGTTTGGTAGGATAACTGAATCGCAAAATTCAGATAAGTGTAAATTTCTAAGGACGGCTGTGTTTTGGTTTTTATATTATTTTGGAAATTGCTGATTTGACAAACTAGGCTTTAAATGTGACCCCAAGTGAATTTATCTCCCATCCCTAGCCTGAACATGTGCAGTCTAACAAGTAAAGAGGAGACAGAGATGTGAAGATGATTAGAAGCCACCTCGCAATCAGGAATCTTTATAAAGGCAGGGCTCCCAATCACATGAGGCTTTTAAGAGTGCCCTTTTGAACAAGCTTAGGGGGTCCCATCAGACATCTCATTCGATGCAGGAAAGTCAGGGGTGGAGCAGGCATTCCCAGCACATGCGGAGATGGGGCATGTAAGCCCTCACTAAACCATAGTTAGCACAAACCATGCTTTGAAAACTCAATTCAAAGCATGACTTCCAGCTGACTTTATTTTAAACCGTAATTTGTCACATTAGACATCACATAGTTAAGCGGTCTGTTTGGCAAGATGTCTAAACTGAGACAATGGCACCTGAAGGAGGCCATTAAAACAGTGTGGCATCTGGACTGGTTAGCATATAGCAGGCAAGTGTTCTTCCGTAACCTCCAAGCAAAACAGCTTGTGGAGTTATTGAAGAAGAAGAACTACAGAATCTCATGATAATAAAAGCTGTACAGCAGACACATTTAAATTCACATTCCATCTTTGAAATCTATTGCCTTTTTGTCACGTAAGGGAGGAAAGCAGAATCAATTAAAAGGCAAGGAAAATAAAACAGAAACAGCCACCAAGATACTTTTATGTCCTCACTAAAATGACAAAGTGGTCTCACTAGCTAAAGTTCTCTTAACACCTCGTATTTGCCAGGAATACAGACATAAGGGGAAGGGATTAATGCTAACCAACATGCTATCTTTTGTTTTTTAAGAAAAAAATGTGGATCTGGAGCTCAATTCTCTGGCCTACCTAACTCAGGAGGCATAAAATACTATCCCATTGCAATGCAATGTACCTTTGTCTTGATTTCAAGATATTGTTTTATTAGCTGGCTTTGATGATTCTTTAAACAAAGTTTTATTTTGATTTTAGTTGTGTTGTTGTTTTTGGTAAACCACCCTGGGATCCGCCGGACTCGAATAAATAAATAAATAAAATCCAAAACTGGGCTTAAATTAGTGACACATACATTCTCTCTCTCTCTTTCCTTGAAGGGGCTCAAGGAGACACACATCATTCTCCCCTTCCCATTTTCTACCTCATAGGGTTGTTGTGAGGATGTTATGCTAATAAGTAATGATTGGACCAAGATCAAATGAGCTTTATGGCTGAGAGGGCATTTGAACCTGCGTCTTCCATAGTCTAACACTCTAACCATCTCACTACACGGACCAATTTAGACCTTACAAGCACAAAGTGATGCCTAAACCAGGGCAATACTCTATGTATACTTACTCTCAGGGTTTAGACAATATTGTGCATGTTTGTGTGTCGCAAATTATATACAATAAAGAAAACCAACAGATACATAGATTGCTAAATAGATTCCCCACTCTTACTTTAGGACTTAAAGTTTAGAATATGGCAACCAACCACATTAGACAGTGTCCCAAAATTAAAGTAGATAAATCCTCCAGAGGACTAGATAAATTTATGGAGGATAAGGCTATCAATGGAAACTAGCCAGGATAGCTATGTTCCACCTTCACTCTTGAATCCTAGCTGCTGGGAGCTGCAGGTGAGGAGAGCAGTGTTGTACTCAGGTTCTGCTTGCAGGCTGGCCGTGGTCAGAACAGGATGCTGGACTAGATGGGCCTTTGGCCACATCTGGAAGGATTATTTTAATCTTCAGTTCCAAGGCCTGAGCACACACAGATCCAGATTGCAGCCTCAAACCCTGCAGTTAGTAGTTTAACCCTCAAGTTCTCCCCACAGAAATCAACAGTCCAGACAGGTAGACAACTATCCTCGATCACCACCCAAAGTCCTGGGTTTGAAAGTGTGCATGTGGGAGCAGTTCTCAAAAGAGCTTTTAGCTCAGCACAAGTAACCAGTGATTGTTATGAGGGTTTTATTTTATTTCATTCTGCCCATTCCCCCCCTCTTTTTCTCTCTCTTAGTTTGATCTAATCAAATGAAGTAAGCTTTGCTTGCAGCCGTTTAGACAAATGGCCAGGCATGAATCTGTGGACATCTGTATGCACGTGCCTTGTGTTGTAGATATTGATCAAGGTTGTGTTGAGTTTGCTTCCCTTCTGGAGGTCTTTGGTGAAATATTTACAGTGCATTTGATGAGTTTTACCAAGACTGTAGTGTTCGTTCTCTCTCTCTCTCTCTGGTCATGTGTGTTCAATTTGCAATAGCAGTTTACTATTATATGACCAGTGTTAACCATGGTCTCCCTTTGGGAGGAAGGGTAGGACAGAACTGAGTTTCTACCCCACCTCTAATAGTGATACAAGAAAAGTAACATTCTTCCCCGTGAGCTGCAAATTACCATGGTTGCAATGCTGCACTTAGGCACACTGCTGAAATTCCATTGCAACCTAATGTGCCTTGATGCTGAAATCCAATGGATGTAACCTTCCTTTGCTTATCAACCTTTGCTTATCAATCCTTTGCAACCTTATTGGAAAATACACCTTGAAGCATCGCTTTGAGCTTTTACCTTTTCAGCAGATTCTGTTTTTGTCACCATACTTCAGACTGAGAGCAATGGCACTTGGCTTATTTATTTAGATATATTTATACCCTGGCCTTTTCAACTGATAATAATAATACCTTCAAGGTGACTCACAAATTTAAAATGCCAAATACAGGAACAGAGCAAGCTGCTTTATACCAATGGCTCTTCCAGATAACCTGTTTATTAAGCATTCGTCCTGATTTGCTTGCACAAAGCTTCTACAGAGGTTAAACTATGTCTAGTCTTTATTGAGCATATATCCAGATTTGCTGGCAAGGTGTTTATATGACTTCCCATTAATCATTTTTTTCATCCCGCACTTTTCAGCTGATCTTTCCATCATTTCCTTCTTCTTTTTTTAATGGA
This sequence comes from Rhineura floridana, assembly GCF_030035675.1. Classification (NCBI taxonomy): domain Eukaryota; kingdom Metazoa; phylum Chordata; class Lepidosauria; order Squamata; family Rhineuridae; genus Rhineura; species Rhineura floridana. The sequence goes on along the minus strand of NC_084494.1, from coordinate 22,480,525 downwards.
TTTGTTGCACTAGGGGAACAGAGCACTTTAATCCACTTTAACTGTGCAAATCTAAATTTCCAGTATATGCTTGAATCTCTCCCACAAAACAGACTCCTATGCCTCTGCTCTCCTCTGACTCCAGCTCAGATGACCTAGTGCAGCAGCCTTTCCCAACCAGTGTGCCTCCAGATGTTGTTGGACCACAACTCCCATCAGCCTCAGCCAGCATTGCCAGTGGGAGGCTGATGGGACTTGTGGTCCAACATCTCTCTGTCCTGCCAAAGTTAACAACTGCTAAAGCAGGCTCGGCTCTCTTAAATGAAGAGACCCTTTAAATTAGGAGGGTGGAGCTAGCTACCTAAATAGCGGATGTCTGCAGCTGAAACAGGTTTTGAACTCTGCCCTTATGGAGTCTCCAGCCTAAGCCCTGCATGGAGCTCTCCAAGGTGCTAGTAAACCTTTGCCTCACCTCCATACTCCTGAGGCTCTCATTCAAAACCAAATATAGGAACCCTGGAAGCTGCCTTATATTGAGTCAGACCATTGGTCTATCTAGCTCAGTATTGTTTGCACTTACTGGCTGGCCCTTCAGGGTTTCAGGCAAGGGGGCATCAACATAAGAATGTAAGAAGAGTCTGCTGGATCCGGCCAGCGGCCCCACTAGCCAAGCAGATGCCCAAGGGAAGCCTACAAGCAGGACCTGAGCACAAGAGCACTTCCCTGTGGTTTCCAGCATCTGGTATTCAGAAGCATATTGCCTCCACCGGTGGAGGCAGAGCACAGCCATTTTGGCTAGTAGCCATTGATAACCGTAACCTCCATGAATGGCTCTAATCCTCTTTTAAAGCCTCCATGGTGGTGGTCATCGCTGACTCCTCTAGGAGCAAGTTCCATAGCTTAACTATGCGCTGTGTGAAGTACTTGCTTTTATCTGTCCTGAATCTTCCAGCATTCTTCAGCTTCATGAGTTCTAGTGTTATGAGAGAGGGAGAGATGCAAGAGACTAAACTTGAGACCAGCTGCGTGCGAAGCACTTGCTCTGCCACTGGGATATGGCCTTTTCCATGTACAGCTCTTTCCAAAGACACAGTGTACAGAAACAGAAATCATTTACTTAAGTGGGCGCAGGGAGGGGGGGACTCTTTGAGAGTTCTTACCCAAGATGGTCACAGTAAAAACAGTATTCCCCCCCTCACGCACAGATCCCATCTAGCAAGTTAAACAGAAGTCTCACTTCTGCTACCTGCCAATTTAGAGGTGACATTAAATATGTGACTGGCCTTTGCATGGTTCAGTTTTGCTTACTAAATTTATTTATTTATTTTATTAATTAATTAAATTTATATCCTAGCCTTCCTCCCAGCAGGAGCCCAGGGCAGCAAACAAAAACACTAAAAACACTCTAAAACATCTTTTAAAACAGACTTTAAAATATACCAAAACATCTTTAAAAACATATTAAAACAAAAAAATAACAGTTATGGTGGTGGTGAACATTTATTAGCCACCCTTCACCCAGAGGTCCCATACGGCATTAAAAACAACCTAAAATCACAAAATAGGATGGGTCCTAAAATATATATCTCTCAGTTAGGGTAAAGGGGTGTGTCTTCAGCATTCACCTGAAACTGTACAGTGAAGTTGCCAGATGTACCCTGATGCGGAGGGAGCTCCACAACTTTGGGGCCGCCACAGAGAATGCCCTCTCCTGGGCCACTACCAGCTACAGGCCACTACAAGCTTCTGAGGGTGGCAGGGGGTGGAGGGAGTAGTCAGCTCAGATGAGTACTGTGCGGGTGAGACGGGGACCATCCCATCTGAAATTCTGAAGGGTCTCTGCCAATCGATGTAGACAACAATGAGCTGGATGGACCACAAGTCTGACCCAGGATAAGGCAGCTTCCTATGATGATAATGATGATGATATTTCCATTTATAGACCGCTCAGTATCAGAAAGATCCCAAAGTGGTTTACAATAGAATACACATGGTACAATAAAAACTATATCAAATTAATTTACAAAGCAAAATACGTGAACAATATCTATGTACATAAACACAATATAAAAGTCAGAGTATTACAGAGTATCTTATGTTCCTAGTACTCAGCAGGGAGGAGGATAAGGATAAAATTAGACTTAATTGGCTCAACCTGTCATTGGCTGTGACTCCACCTACTGTTGGCCTCCTTGCCTTCTGCCCTACCAGGCCCAATGAATGTCAGTCCCACTGGTTGGTGGAAACATTCTGATCAGGATTATAGTGGTTCATCCCCCACTCCTCACAGCCCTGATCTGGACTAGGCCCCTTGTGGTAGCAGTTTAGCAAGCAAACCCATGCACATAAAAGTCAATCACAGACTTATTATTATACAGCCACAAGAGTGGTTGTATACTATAGCCAGCACGGATTTTTCACATTCCACCATGTTGAAATTGAAAATACCCCCATGCCATTCTGCTGCTTCCCGTAAACTCATTTCAAAACAAAATCTTACAAAATTTAATAGTTCTGAAGTCAGAAACGCTTCCTTAACTAACCCTCTATGTTTTCATGGTAATATACAAAACACTCAGAAAGAATCCAGAGTTCAAAGTGTAAAACAAGAGGGAAAAAATCCAGACCCCTGTTGGACTTTTTTCTATCAGCGGTCTCATAATTTGTTGAAATTAATTAAAAATCAGCCATGCTCACAGAGTACCTATTACTGACCTTGCCCCATACTCTAACCTTCTCCTTCTGCAGTTTAAAAGTTTAAAATAAATACATGGCTGATTTTTAATTAATTTAAGATAATTAAGATTGGAGTCTATAATAGTGCAGTCATGCTCAGTAAGAACCAACTGCCAGTGTTCTAAAAGCCAGACTAACAGCTGTTTGGCTTAGCAAATTCTTCAAAGCTACACAGGAAGTGGATTGGACTATGAAAGACCAACGCAAATTGTGTTTGCATTTTGACAAATTTGTAGAGCAGTACAATATCTCAGAGAGGAGGTCAGGTCTTCTGCTCCCCTGGTGCATTCGCTACAGCTGCCCAATTTCCCTGCTTTTGAAAGTATGATAGAAATACCAGTTGGCTATAGGTACATTAAACTTAAACTGCAAGGGGTTTTTTTGCCTATTAGTGAATCATCATGAGTTTTGGTCTCACATTCTGTCTCAGTTCATATAATTTGCTCTCTGAATTAGTGTTTTTTTGTGTGTGACACAAGTACTTTCACCTCTCTCTTTCCTGCCTGTGTCAACCACACTGTGCTGCCATCCATGGCACTTCTATAACTGGTATTCAGTTGCTGGCACCTCATTTTTAAAACAAAAAACAAAAAAGCCCTGCTTTGAACTAAGGTGAGTTGGTTTGTATTATCTTCCCAACAGCGAGCCAATATGCAACCATATGTAATTCAGTTACCGCCTGAAAAAGGATTTTAAGTGATTCTTATGCTTATGAAGCACCATAATGAATAAATAAGTTAAAATAATTTATAGTCTCAGCAGAGGGGGGGGGAAACATGGAGCATCCCTTCCACAGTATGCTCAACTTCATGCATATGGATTCACTGGGAATTAGAGACGTCCTCCTTAGCACTGGACTTCGTTGGCTCCTATCTTCTCCAAACTACTTTAGGGGCTAACTATGTCGTGATGGCAAGCAAGGATAGCTGTCTGATCAACAGATCAAAAACAAACACATGTATTGCAGCCCTAATGTTGTTTTGTTTTACACAGAAAAGCTACCGGGGGACGGGGGGAGAGAGATTTTGATCAGAGAAGTGGCAGGTAAGGTAGTTAACCTTTTCCCCACTCCTATAATTCCTCAACTATAAATTGCCTCCCAAGTGGTTTCCTGCCAGTGCTGGATTTCGGAACAAGCCAAGGAAGCCACGGCTTAGGGTCTCATGTTATGAGGGCCCTCTAAACCTGTTGGTTATAACTAAGAAGTGTTATTATAAATGAAATTGCTTTTGTTTAAATAACCTTTCATATAAAACCACCACCAAAATTCTGAACCCTGACCTCTCCATCCCAATTCACACCCAGTCCTACCAACTTTCCTTCCAGGGCTGCTGGACTACTTGCTTTATCTGCAGGTAGCCCAACCTCACCTCAGACCTCAAGAGGAGACAGTGGGAGCTAGCCTACCAACACATTCCAAAGTCCTGTCCCACACCAGGCATCATTTCTGCTAATCCTCTCCTTGCTATTTTCCCACCACTTTTTCTCTTTATTTTTATGGTAGGGGGACTCTGAATCTTGACACGGCTTAGGGCCTTAGCATGTCTTAATCCAGCCCTGTTCTCATGGGATTAAAAACTTTACCAGGAAAGGTTGCTCATGTGTGTGTATTATTTGGAGACCATAAATGGCAAGCAGGCAGGGACGAAGTCGATCATCTCTTCCCTGCTTAAAATCCTCACTTGCAGCTATTTATTTTCTTTTTAAAATGGTACTGGGGGGCTCCATTACACAGCTGCTGTTAGCCCCTCAGAATCTTACCAGATAAAATATGCCTTTCCAACAACACATGAGAAAATGTCTTGCCACATCACTCCCCTCCGGTCTACTCAGAATAAACCCATTGAAATGAATGAATTAAGTTAGTCATGTCTATTAACTTCAATGGGACAACTCTGGGTAGGATTAGCCCTGAATACCACCCTTTGCTTTTAATTTGCAAACTGCTTTCCAAAATAAACAAACAAACTCTTCCAAAATGCCAGTGAGGTGAGCCACAATGATCCCTATATGCTTCCATTGGAGACCTAACATTAAGAATCAGTGATCTGCCAAGTTTATGGAAGACATGGGACTTGAACCCAAGACTGTGCATTCATCCTTCTGACTCTTGACTCTACAGCTCACTTTACACACAATTCAGTTAATTGTTGACTAATTCCCTGCATAAAACTTAAGGTATTTATTAATTATTTTATTTATACCCCGCCCTTCCTTCCAGCAGGAGCCCAGGGCAGCAAACAGAAACACTAAAACACTCTAAAACATCATAAAAAGACCTTAAAACACATTAAAACAAAACATTAAAAACATTTTTAAAAAAGGGTTAAAGATATTAAAAGACATATTAAAAGCAATTCTAACACAGACGCAGACTGGGATAGGTCTCAACTTAAAAGGCTTGTTGGAAGAGGAAAGTCTTCAAAAGGCGCCGAAAAGATAGCAGAGATCTAGGTAGGACATTCTAAAATAATTGTTACTTGAGGAAGGTCTACACCAGCCTTTCCCAATCAGTGTGCCTCAGATGTTGTTGGACCACAACTCCCATCAGCCTCAGCCAGCATTGCCAATGGTCAGGAAAGATGGGAATTGTAGTCCAGCAACATCTGGAGGCACACTGGTTGGGAAAGGCTGGTCTACACATTTGCTGGTGTCATGGCGGGAGGACCTTCATCAACAGTACTGTACACAAAAAATGGGATCTGTATACTATGTTGAAATGTGGAATGCTCTTGTTCAGAATTCCAGCCAGCCAGCTATGCCTTTTTCCCAGATACTCCATTACAAGCACACACATGCACACACACATAGTAACTCAGCATCCCATGCCCACTGAGCATGCTCAATCCTCACTGAGTTGCTTTGGAGTCCTGCCCCCTTAAAAACAGTTCCAAGCAATTTTTTTTGTACTTCTGCATAGTTTTAGGTTCTCCCAAGCCTTATGAGTGGGTAGGTGGGTGCCATTTTGGCTATGAATGAATTGGAAAATTGTGCTTGCTGTCAGTATCTATCTATCTATGACAGTCCTGCAATATCTTTTCTATGTCTCAGTTCTGCGCATTATTATGGATATTAAGGCACTTGTTCAGCCATTCATTCCCAAGTCTCCGTGCTAAAATTTCAGCCCCTCCGACATGAGCCAGATCTCACCTGAGACTCTTCGTACCAGCAGTTTGATGACCAATTAAACAGCCCAGGCAATTAACCTCTGTTCAGGGTTAACTGCTAAACTCCAATACTCCATTAGTCAGAACATTGTCTAAGCATCAGTTCCGATCCAAGAGCCCTGTGGCTCTCTGACTAATCCAAATGCTTCTGATCCTTGTGGGTCTGTGGCTGGCCAAAACCAAAAGGGACATTTCCTGCTTGGCACATGGAGCAGCAAATGCTTCATCTGCAAGATTTAGTGCCTACCTTAAAATAGGCTAAAGGAGTTAAACAGCCCAAAAGGCTTCTGGGTTCCTGTGGAGGATGACTCACAGGAAGGATGGCAGAGATGCATCTCTATAAAATATTAAAGATAATAGGCCTCTCTACCACAAACTGAGGCAATATCCAAAATGGCTAATAGGCTCCGGATCCTTCCCTCAATTCCGAGAGTCAGTAATGGCCCTGTGGGTCCATAAGCAGATGTCAGCTACATCTTGCAGGTACCACTTTTTATCCACAGCAAATTACTGCTTGGCATTTCATTGTTCTTTTTATTATGACAATACAGATTGTCATTCCTACCACCAACTCTCCACCAAGCAAGCCAATGGGTTTGGCCATAACTGTCCTTCTGGAATCAAACTAGGGCAGGAAGAACAATGCGCCCGCTCAGTATGAATGTTGGCAGAGAGACATTCAAAAACTGAAAAGAGGTTCAAGCAGGGACAGATCAAAACACACACACACAAACAGACACACACAGACAGACAGACAGACAGACACACACACACACACACACACAGAGAGACACACACACACACACACAGACAGACAGAGAGAGAGAGAGAGAGAGAGAATGATTCAGTTAATCTGTTGAAATCTTAATGGGAGAGATGCCAGTGGTATGTTGTGGAAAGCCCCGTCCTGAAAAGGCTTTGCAAGCCAAGGGTCCAACGTTCAATCCCCAGCATCTCCAGGTAGAGAAGGGTAAGACCTCTGTCTGGAGCCTTGGACACCTGCTGCCAGTTAGCAGAAACCAGGGGTGGAGACCCTGTGTGGCCCGCCAGATGTAGCTGAACTCCAACTCCCATTAGCCCCAGCCAGGGAGCCAATGGTCAGGGATTATCGGAATTGTAGTCCAACAACATGTGGAGGACCACAGGCTCCCCCATTCCTGCTGTAAACCATACTGGGCTAAATGGGCCAATGTTTGGATGTGATATATGGTAGCTTCTTGAGTTCCTAACAGTTCAGACTGATGGGACAACCCCTGCAAAAAAAGTGGCATCTCTAAACGCCATGGCCAATTCTACATGCAAAGGTCCACTGATTATTCCACAACCAGAAAACTGCACTGCACGTTTTGGGGTGGGGGATGCAGAATCAGATGTTATTTATGTTCCAGAAGCCTGCAGCCTAATCACTGGATGGTTAGTTCAAAATCTGTTTTGGAGGGTCTCGCTGAGCAGGAAAGGGTTCCCAGCAAATGGAGTGGCTTTGCCCATCCAAGCTGGCCAATGGCTTGCTTTGACAGGGTGAGACTTCTCTTGGACAACAATAGGCTTTCCTTTTAAAAAATAATAATAATCATATTCTTTTATTTTGTTATTTCAACATTACAATTCATAACAAAATATTTTTTAAAAAACATCCGTTCGTCGGTGCTGATAAAGAGCTGGTCACTCATTTATTCACAGCTGCAAAGGCACTGATAGCAAAGCGTTGGAAGGTACTCAACCTACATAGTTTAGATTGCTGGTATAAGAAGGTCTGGCAAATAGCCCTGCTAGAGAAAATATCACACAAGCTGAGGGCATCTAGGGGACAAAACTACACAAGATCAATTCTTAACAATATGGCAGGACTTTATTTCTTATACAAATGATGATACACACAGGGGCCCAATACCCTCATTCTATCCAGAAATATGGCACAGATGAATAGAGCTTTGTGGCAACTGGGTAAATGGAAAACAGAAATGAGGTCAAATAATCAATTGTAAAGTCTGATTCCCTGAATACACAGAATAAGTTGGTAGGGTAATTTCGCATACCTGTAATGTTCTAAATGAATAAGATGAAAAAATCTTTTGATTATGTACATGGAATTATGTTTTTACCCACTCCTGATTGTAATTTATAGTTTGTTCTTTCTTTCTTTTTTAAGGAAAGGGGAAAAGAGAAAACACAATAGGCTTCCCTGATTGAATCAGAGGTTTCTATACCTCCCTCCACACCACATGCATCTCTCTGTCTCTCACCATCCTCCATTCAGGCAAACAAGGTGCATCATTACAGTTAAAAACACATTCCGGTCAGGCAAAAAGCATGGAGCACTGCTGGAGAGGAATGCAGCCTGGAGAGAATACCAAGGACCAGGTAGAAAGGACTGGAAGGCTGCATTTGGCCCCTGGGCCTGAGGTTCCTAACCCTGGGTAAGACCTTTCTTATCTCAGCTTACTGTCTCTTCTGCATTTTCCCTCAAGCTTCATTCTCAAACTTCTCTACCTTCAGTGTTGCCCTTTTCCAGTCCATTGCCTGCTCTGCACCCTCCCCTCAGGCTCCTTGCCTTTAATTGCCCTACTCCTTTGCTTCCTTACTGCCTCTGACATCTGCACACTAATCAGTCATTTCTCATACAAGTTTTTAATCCCAGCCAAACTGACAGCTTCCCCTTCCCTGACAGAAGCTGCACCACAGTCTGCTTTGCTCATTGAGGAACTGAACATTAAGAACATAAGAAGAGCCTGCTGGATCAGGCGAATGGCCCATCTAGTCCTGCATCCTGAACACACAGTGGCCAACCAGTTGCCCATGGGAAGCCCATAAGCAGGACCTGAGTGCAACAGCACTCTCCCCTCCTGTGGTTTCCAGCTATTCAGAAGCATACCACTCCAACTATGGAGGCAGCCACTGATAAGACTTATCCTCCACGAATTTGTCTAATCCTCTTTTAAGATCATCCAAGTTGGTGGCCATCACTGCCGCTTGTGGGAGCAAATTCCATAGTTTAACTATGCGCTGCATGAAGAAGTACTTCCTTTTGTCTGCCCTGAATCTTCCAACATTCAGTTTTATTGGAAGTCTACAAGTTCTAGTGTTATGAGACAAGGAGAAAAACTTTTCTCTATCCAATTTCTCCATGCCACGCATAACTCTATACATTTCTATCATGTCACATCTGACTTGCTTTGTCTCTAAGCTAAAAAGCCCCAAAGCCTGCAGCCTTTCCTCATGGGGGATTCACTCCAACCCTTAATAATTTTCATTGCCCTTTTCTGAATTTTTTCCAGCTCTACAGTATTCTTTTTGAGGTGAGGCAATCAAAACTGTACACAGTATTCCAAATGCAGGCACACTATAGATTTGTAAAATGGCAGCTTTATTTTCAATACCTTTCCTAATGATCCTAGCATGAAATTTGCCTTTTCACAGCCACTGCACACTGGGTCAACATCTTCATCAAGCTATCCGCTACAACCCCAAAGTCTTGCTCCTGGTCAGTCACTGCCAGTTCAGACCCAGGAGTGTAAATGTGAAATTGAGATTTTTTGCTTCAGTGTGCATAACTTTACACTTGTTTATACTGAATTGCATTTGCCATTCCAAGGCATCACACCGCCTCAGTCAATGAGATCAAGACCGATCAAGAACAAAACATATTACATATACCTACAGAACAACTCATCACATAAAATCTCATAAAAGTCATAAGATTTTTTTTGAAAAATAAATCCTTGAAAATACACCACACCAAAATAAAACACACACACACACAACCCAAACCCCCATGAATATATTTGTCCATTAAAAGCCTGGTTAAACAAGGGTGCCCAGTTTTCCAAAAGCTTCCAACAGGTGTGACCTCAAAGATAATCTAATCTAACCCCCTGGCAATGCAGGAATTCCGCAACAGTATTCCTGACAGGTGGCAGTTCAGTCTCTGATTGGAGTCCTTCAACAAAGGAGAGTCCACCACCTTCCAAGGCAGCCTATTCCACTACCAAACAGCTTGTACTGTTAGGACATTTTTCCTAGAGTTTAGTCAAAATTGGGAAGGGCCGTAGCTCAGTGGTAAAGCACCTGCCTTGCATCCAGAAGGTCCCAGGTTCAATCCCCAGCATCTCCAGGTAGATCCGGGAGAGACTGCTGTCTGAAACCCTGGTGAGTCACTGCCAGTGAGTGTAGACAATACTGAGGTAGACAGACCAAGGAACTGACAGAATAAGGCCACTTCCTATGCTCCCACGTTATTCTATTTTTTTTCTTGAGCCCATTAGAGCATCTCCTATCTTCTGGAGCAACAGAAACCAAATTTCTGTCTCCCATCATCACTGCTACCTACCACTCTTCAAATAAGATGGCTATCATATCCTCTTTTCTGCAGGCTAAGCATACTCAGCTCCTGCAACCTTTCCTCGTAGGGCTTCCCAATCACCTGGAAGGAAATTCCATAACAGAGGGACCAGCTTCTGAAGAAGGCACTGTCCCTGCCAGGACAGATTTTAACTGCAGATGGAACAGGGAGCTGCAGGCAGGAGAAGCATTCCCTAAGATAGGTGAAATAAGGTTATCCGAATACGTGACTCAGCGGTAGAGCAGATGGGCTCTACCATATGAGTCAGCCAATGATTATTCACATCAATCTTTAGAAATGGTTTGAAAAAGTGTGCCTAAAAATTAAGACGGGCCAATACATACAGTTAGAAAAAATGAATAATAATAAGAACAACAACAACTCTGGAATTAAGTAGGGACAGCTGGATTAATTAGCCAGTACAGGTACTTGAATCCATCATTATACTATTTTAATTCATCATTGCAACGTGGTAGGGAAATACTGGTACTACCGTATTGTACCATACCACGTTACTGGTACTCCGGTACCAGCAGCACTACTTGAATACACCATTACATTATGGCAGAGACAGTACTTGAATTCACCATGGCAGTACTGGCACGACTGTATTGTACTATTGCCACGATAGTGCTGGTACAGTACTTGCATACATCGCATGCAAGGCAGTTAAGATGTCTCACTGTGGTTGTTTTTACTGTATTTTTAATGGTTTTTATTTTATGTTTTCTATTTGTCCTAAACCGCTTCGTTTTTTAAAACTGAAACAGCGGTATGCAAATACATTTATAATAAATAAATACAATGCGGTAGGGGCAATAGTGGTACTACAATACTGTACCATGGTACAGCACCAGTGCAATACCTGACCTTGACACTGCAATAAGGCAGAGACAGCTGGATTAATGACCCAGTACTTGAACCCATCGTTACAGCACTGGCTACCATCTCCAAGACAAAAAAATGTATCTCAACCCCCACCCCACCCCCAAAGCAGGTAGGTGCTTGCTAGGGATGTGCTACAATTGTGCCCAAATCGGATTTGGTACCAAATGCTCCATTAATTTGCTCATTTGTTATCGTTGAGGATCAGATTTCTATATACTAATTTTCAGCGGCTATTTCCAGAAAAAAATTTTTTTAAAAAAAATCTGTGTCTAAAATATTGATATTACTATCAGTATTTCCTTCAACTTATTGATATTTTCTTTAAATTATTGTTTTTTTTCATTAATTTTTATTCAAATTTTTAAAGACAAAAAACAAAACAAAACAAAAATTATTAAACAATAAAATAAAATGTTGACTTCCGATTTATCGCAGATCAGCTACAAGTCTACAATATATAACAATCCTGTCTCCTAAATTATGTTATAAAATCACTTTCCTCCAGTAGCTATCTTAACTATTCATCAAATCTCATAAACATTACTTTATTCTTCCCACAAAAAGTCAAAGAGTGATTTCAATTCCTTGAAAGATATATCTTTCAATTTTTCTCCAGATAAACATGTCGACCAATCCATCTCATTCAAATCCACTAGGTCCAATAATTTCAATAGCCATTTTTCCATTATCAATATTAATTCCATCTTCCATCTTCAATAACCAATAATTTCAGTAACCATTCTTCCATTATCGATAATCCTATTAAGTCCAATAATTTCAATAGCCATTCTTCCATTATCAGTGTCCCGTAATAATCTTGTTATCATAGCCATAGTCCAAATAAACATATAGATTAATCCATCTCGTCAAACCAGTTTGATCCAATGATTTCAATAGCCATTCTTCCAATATCAATATTGATTCCATCTTCCATCTTCAATAGTCTTGTTCAGTCCAGTATTTTCAGTATCCATTCTTCCATTATCAGTATCCCATATTAATCTTGCTGTCATAGCCATAGTCATATAATAAGAGTCTGATGGGAATCTCCCTCATCACAAATCTTTTCTTGCCATCAATTCTGAATATGTTGCTGAGATATTGTTGTAAAGTCACATCTCTGCTCTTCTTTTTTACAAAATGCACTGGCTCATCTCTTAAGAATTTTTCCATTGTCCCATATCTGTAGCCAATTCCATAGATTTTTTCTATGTCAAACTCCATCACATCATTCCAGTCCAAAAAATTATCCAAGACATTGATAACTTTATCTCTATTATCTTCATTAATTTCTTCAGAGACAACATTAAGTTCCAAGCAGTAAGCTTTGTTTCTTGTATCCATAGACTCCAGATCTTTTTCCAATACTACATTTGTTCCAGTCTCCAGAGCCTCCTCTCTCACAGAATCCACTATTTCTTTAAACTCCTGCGTCATTTTGCTAAATTCATTTTTCATCTTCTGTCTACCCTGTCTCCAGATTTGTTTTGTTATCTCAATCTCATCCATTATTTTCTGAAACATGATTTCTTCCATGGTCTCAGCCCCTTTCCTGATTGCCATTCTTAGAACCACAAAAACAAAAATTATTTCAGTCACAATTGGGTTAATATTCCAAATTATTGTTTTTAATATCAATTTCAGGGAGGGTAAAAATGGCTGTCTGCAAGTCATTGCATCTACCCAAAGAACAAACTTGAATTGATACCAGCCCGTTAGGTGGATGGAATGCTATCAATCTGGCACCACCCAACGGATCCCATCCCTAGTGCTCACATGTTTCGATGCTTCCTCCCACATCAAAATCCCTATCCTATGGTAACCTAGCTCATCAAGGAGAAGCAGTTCTAGCCTAGTCTATGTAATGAGAGTTTTCCGTATTTCAGCACTGGAAGATGCAGCATCGCACACTCTGCCTAAGTTGCCCAAAGCTGCAACTAAAGCAAGTGACACACCAACTAGGTGCTCATCCACCGAGATCATGGCAGCATTTTATAATGTTGCTAACGGCAAAACTAAACACACACACACACCCTCTCAGAACCACAAGAGGGAGCAATCTCATTGCGGAAAGGTCAGTCCTGGAAAAAAACCTAGTACCTGGTATCCAGGAGCGAGGTCGCTTTCGCATGGACAGCTGCTCAAGCAATGAAGCTCTAACTCTGTTCTAGGCCAAGCAGCTCAGAGGTGCATCACGCCACTGGAAAATATATAGATCAGAACAGAAACCAGGGTGGGGTAGGGCGGGGTTGTGGCTTTTTGAACACCAGTGAAACCACACGCCACTAAAACACACTTGAACTAGCTTGGAAGTTGTGGGGGTTGTATCCAACTAAGTTTTACTCAGAGTAGACCCACTGAAATTAATGGACCTAAGTTAGTCATTGTTTTAAAAATAAATAAAATTTAAAAAAAATCTACCCTGGAAGTAGAAAATCAGCATGGTGGACAGAAGCTAAGCTAAGCCCATGGACCTGACATGCTTGCTTTCCAGAAGCAAGGACTTGTTCACACATGGCTGGGTATGTAGACTGTCATTTTTGTGATGACACAACACTTAGGGTTTCATTGGGTCAAATGTGACATTACAGTTCAAGCTGCTGTCCCTGTCATAAAAACTTAGGACCAGAATACCTAAGGGACCACCTCACCCAATATATCCCTGCCTGGCAACTGCACACCTCAGATGGGGCTCTGCTGAGAGTATCATATGCCCCAGAGGTGCGCTTAGCCTGTACAAGAAACTGGGCTTTTAATATTGCAGCTCTAGCTCTGTGGAATTGATTACAAGCCAGAATCAGATGGGCAACTAGTGTCATGATGTTTAGGTGCCACCTGAAGACATTTTTGTTTAAAAGGGTTTAAAAAGGCTTTTCCTGATGTGTGACCCAGGCATTTATGGAATATCAGTTTTATATCAGATAAAGCTGTTTCATTGTTTTTGGAGTCTGTTGATTTTGTTGTTTCTAGAGTTTGTTGAATTGATTCCATTGTTTTTAGAGCTTGCGTTTTTGTGTTTTACACTGTTTTCATCTTGCACACGGCTTTGATGGCTTTATGCTGTCACACAGTCTATAAATATGTATAATAATTAATAATAATAACTCCTTCAGTCAGCAACAAGGTTTTAACATTAGCCAGCAAATGTCATATCCTCCATGGACCAAGTGAAATGGTGTAGTCATGGGAGGACTGCACCATGTGCTTTCTCTACCCATGTGAACTTGCTTTTCACTGCAATACACAAGAGCGCTATTCAATCGAAGCACCCAAGAAGCAACTGGAGAGAGGGAATCACAATGAGAAGGAATCAAATATTTCAGTGGCTGTGGCCAAATCCAGTTAAAAGGAACTAACCTGTCAATCTTTGTCTCTCCTCATCTAAATTAGGAGTGGCTCCATTTCAGAAGCGGATGGGGCGCTTCTGTTAAAAAAAAAAAAAGCTCTAATGTTCCTGTTGGGTGCCACACAATCAATCAATAACAATGAATTGTTAAAACTGCGCATCTGAAAACCACTGCGTACATATAGCTCTCCTCTTTCCTGCATGAACATCTCCAGAAGAGCACTTTCAAAAAAGACTTGAAACAAACAAATAAAATGGGCAAAGAACGCAGCTTAATATCACAGTGTCCTCCAGACATTTATTCACTTGTGATGGATTTTTTTCCTCTGCAATTACAAACTTTGGGGCAGAAGACATAAGTGGAGGGGTTTTTTTGCGTCCTCCCTCTCTCACAATACATCAGATCATCCAGTGAAATGGACTGGCAGAGGATTCAAGGCAGACAAGAGAAATAACTTCTTTTGAGAAGGGCCATAACTACGCGGTAGAGCAACTGCTTTGCAAGCAGAAGATTTAAGGAACTGCTTGCACAAGAGGGACCCATTGTGCCAGTACCTCTAACATTGGGTTGTTTAGGGGAAAGGGCTATAGCTTAATGGTCGAGATTGGCTTTGCACGAAAAAGGTCCTAAGTTCAATCCCCAATTATCTTCAGGTAGAGCCAGGAGAGACCCTGCCTGAAAGCCTGGAGAGTTGCAGCTAGTCCATGTAGACAATGCTGAGCTTGATGGACCAAGTACAAGACCACTTCCTGTGTTTTGCATCACAACACATAATTGTGGGATTTAATACCGCAAGATTTGGAAATGGCCAATGGCTTAAATGCCCTTTTAAAAGGACATTGAACAAATTCACAGGGGAGATCTTGGTGGTAACTGAAGAACTTCCAGGTTCACATGGAACATGACATTAAGACCAGCTGCTGGTGGTGGTGGTGGTATTTGTGTGTGAGGGGGTTCTTGTACAACAAGGGGAGGGGTATGGCTTTCATATCCTGCTGAGTTTCTGGAAAGCATCTGGTTGGCCAGGATGCTGGACTAAAGAATTCTCTCTCCCCCACCCCCACCACAAATAGCAAAAATGTCCTCCCCCAATTTACCACCTGTGAATGGGACAGCAATGGAGGGAGAGCATTCTTTGCTCAGCCCTGTATCAGGGGGATAGAACTTTGTATCTAGCCACTCTGCCTTGCAACAACAGTGCTAGAGGGACACCTAGTGGCAGAAAACAAACACTACCACAAAGGTTTACTACAACCAACTAAACAGTATAAAGGTTTAGCCTTTGAATCTCCCCCATGTAAGTCTTCCCAACAGGGCCAATAAAGCACTCATCCTATCTAGAGAAGATGCTTGCATAAAAGGACAATCCCCTAACCCAGACAGCAACAGATATAAAGAATACATATACACTTTTGATAACTCTGGCCTTAACACCTTGTTGTTAGTATCCTCCCAACGGGAGACCAAGACTTTAAGTTCCTTCACCTTGACAGCATGATCAGATCAGCCATTTTCTAAATCCACATGCTCATTGAATTTTCTGATAAAAATGGAATGAAAGCAAAGAAGTCATTGGCATACATGAAAATGCTTTTATATATAATATAAATGTATTAATATAACAAGAGCATGAT